>NC_053389.1:530972984-531298761 GCF_905171765.1 Bufo bufo
TTAATATAAAGTGTCCCTGCAGATTGTCTACTTACATTAATAATACCTACACATAGTAACTATATGAAAGGTTATTTCAAGTGTTAGATCCCAAACATTGACATCATACTTTCTTCTTTATACCTGTATGTTCTTAACAGTAAACTCATTTTAATTAGAAAACCACTTAATATGGGATTAAATGTGCCTTAATAAACTATCACACAGGCAGAAGTGTCTATTTTTTGGCTTACTGTAGGCATTTTTCTCAGAATAATCTGCATTTGCACTCCAGTGTTGAGCAATCCTTTGCTGATTGTGGTGCCACAGTGGTGCCAAAGCAGTAAAGTGCCAATCTGTTGCATCAATTCCTTCTAATGCAGAAAGGACCTGCCTTTGTCACATACTGGTTCAAATATTGCAAATGTAGAAATTCCTAAATGTCGTAAATTTACATTGCAATTTATTTAGTTGGCCATACTTTTTAATTCATAATGAATAATTTGCTAGCAAAGCACAAATAATAACATGACATTAACACAGTAGACCATATAAGTCATATAGTAGTCCAGTCATAATTAATGAATGCATTGATGCAATAATGACAATGAAGTGTGCACCGGAACCTGTTCTCCAACATCCTTTGCAGTTGTGTTATACTGTGCGTAGACTTCCTGACTAGAATTGAGCGGACACCTGGATGTTCAGGTTCGGCCGAACTTGAAAAAAAAGTTTGGGTTCGGGACCCGAACTTGACCCGAACTTGACACCGAACCCCATTGAAGTCAATGGGGACCCGAACTTTTGGGCACTAAAATGGCTCAAAAATAGTCCTGGAAAGGGCAAGAGGGCTGCAAAAGGCATCAAAATGTGCTTAAGAGCATGACAACTGTTCTGCAAACAAATGTGGATAGGGAAATGACTTAAAATAACATAAAATACAGAAAAATTTAAAATAACAATCTGGATCTAGGAGTAGGAGGTTGAGGAGGCGGTGGATGGGTAAATGTGGCGGTGTAGGTTGACGTGGCGGTGTAGGTGGAAGCGGCGGTGTAGGAGGAATAGGTAGCCAACACTGATTTGTGTTATTTTTTTATTTTTAAATCGGGGTATCCCCCAAAATATTGGGACATATAACAAAATAAAACAAAGAATAAGTGCACTTGAGTACAAGAATGGATGGTTGAGGCTGGTATAAATGTCTATTCTGCACAAGGTACGGACAAGTCCTGTGGGATCCATGCCTGGTTCATTTTAATAAACGTAAGCTTGTCCACATTGGCTGCGGCCTGTGATAATGCTCTCTGCCGTGCTAAACACACGTTCACACTATACACTGGCTGCAGGGCAGGTCAGCACCTCCAAGGCTGACAAAGCTTTTCCACATTTTGGCCATGCTAACCCTGCCTTCTCAGGTGCTGGTGGTGCCCCAGCTGCATTGGCGACCTCTTCCTCCTCCTCTGCCTTCGCCTTCTGCTTCCACTGTGCCCCCGCTGTCAGGTGGGAATGCTATCATCAGCGTGCGCTTGTAGTCGCGCGTCTTCCTATCAGTAACAGATGCTTTCACTAAATTTAGTTCCTTGTCAGCAATGCAGAGCAGGGGTTCATTCATGGCAAAAGGGGGTTCATGTCATCCAGCAATAGAACAGAGGATTTTGAGAGATTTAGGCCCCTGTCACCCAGGCACAGCAGGGGTTCATTCAGGGCAAAAGGTGGTTCATGTCACCCAGCAATACAACAGAGGATTTTGAGAGATTTAGGCCCCAGTCACCCAGGCATAGCAGGGGTTCATTCACGGCAAAAGGGGGAACTTGTCACCCAGCAATAGAACAGAGGATTTTGAGAGATTAAGGCCCCTGTCACCCAGGCACAGCAGGGGTTCATTCACGGCAAAAGGGGGTTCATGTCACCCAGCAATAGAACAGAGGATTTTGAGAGATTTAGGCCCCTGTCACCCAGGCACAGCAGGGGTTCATTCACGGCAAAAGGGGGGTTCATGTCACCCAGCAATAGAACAGAGGACTTTGAGAGATTTTGGCCCCTGTCACCCAGGCACAGCAGGGGTTCATTCACGGCAAAAGGGGGGTTCATGTCACCCAGCAATAGAACAGAGGATTTTGAGAGATTTTGGCCCCAGTCACCCAGGCACAGCAGAGGTTCATTCACGGCAAAAGGGGGTTCATGTCACCCAGCAATAGAACAGAGGATTTTGAGAGATTTAGGCCCCTGTCAGCAATGCAGAGCAGGGGTTCATTCACGGCAAAAGGGGGTTCATGTCACCCAGCAATAGAACAGACGATGTTGAGAGATTTTGGCCCCTGTCACCCATGCACATCAGGGGTTCATTCACGGCAAAAAGCGGGATCATGTCACCCAGTAATAGAACAGTGGATTTTGAGAGATTTAGGCCCCTGTCAGCAATGCAGAGCAGGGGTTCATTCACGGCAAAAGGGGGATCTTGTCACCCAGCAATAGAACAGAGGATTTTGAGAGATTTAGGCCCCTGTCACCCAGGCACAGCAGGGGTTTGTATATGCCAAAAATGGTAAAATGTCACCCACAATTGAAAATAAGAATTTTTTCAATTTAAGGCACTAAAATTGGCACTTTTTAAAATTAAAATGGCTCTAAAATAGTCCTTGAAAAGGCTAGAGGGATGTAAAAGGCAGTAAAATCTGCTTAAGAGCATGGCAACTGCTCTGCAAACAAATGTGGATAAGGAAATAACTTAAAATGAAATAAAATAACTAAAAATTACAAATTATTAAACTGCAACTCAGAGAAGGAGGTGGATATGGAGTCGGAGGTTGAGGAGGCAGTGAATGTGGTGTTGTAGGTGGAGGCAGCAATGGAGGAGGAAAAGGTAGCCAACAATGATTTTTTTATATTTTTTATTGGGGTAGGTAGCCCCCAAAATATTGGGACAAATAAAAAAAAGAAAACAAAGAATAATTGCACTTGACTTGAGTACAAGAATGTATGTTTGATGGTGGTATAAATGTCTATTCTGCATAAGGTACAGACAGGTCTTGTGGGATCCAAGCCTGGTTCATTTTAATGAACGTGAGCTTGTCCACGTTGGCTGTGGACAGGCGGCTGCATCTGTCTGTAATGACGCCTCCTGCCTGGCTAAATACATGTTCAGAGAGTACACTGGCTGCAGGGCAGGCCAGCACCTCCAAGGCATACAGGGCAAGCTCTGGCCATGTGGACAATTTGGAGACCCAGAAGTTGAATGGGGCAGAACCATCAGTCAGTACGTGTAGGCGTGTGCACAGGTACTGTTCCACCATGTTGTTCAAATGCTGCCTCCTGCTAACACGCTCCATATCAGCAGTTGGGGCCGGTTGTTGCCGCGAGGTGACAAAGCTTTTCCACATGTCGGCCATGCTAACCCTGCCTTCTGAGTGCTGGCGCTGACACAGCTGCATTGGTGACCTCTTCCTTCTCCCCTGCCTTCGCCTTGTGCTTCCACTTGTCCCCCGGCATCAGTCGGGAATGCTCTCAGGAGCGCATCTACCAGCGTGCGCCTGTAGTCGAGCATCTTCCGATCACTCTCCAGTGAGGGAATTAAGGACGGCACATTGTCTTTGTAGCTGGCCACCCAGTAGTCAGCACACGTTAGTATGTGGGCAACTCTGCAGTCGTTGCGCAGGAACTGCAGCATGTAGTCGCTCATGTGTGCCAGGCTGCCCAGAGGTAAGGACAAGCTGTCCTCTGTGAGAGGCGTATCGTCTGCGTCCTCCATATCCCCCCAGCCACACACCAGTGATGGGCCCGAGCTGCGTTGGATACCACCCCGCTGTGAACATGCTTCATCCCCATCCTCCTTCTCATCCTCCTCCTCCTCGTCCTCCAGTAGTGGGCCCTGGCTGGCCAAATTTGTACCTGCCCTCTGCTGTTGCAAAAATCCTCTTTCTGAGCCACTTCTAAAAGACTGGCCTGAAAGTGTTAGAGATGACCCCTCTTTCTCCTCCTCGTCCTGGGCCACACCCTCTTCCATCATCGCCCTAAGTGTTTTCTCAAGGAGACATAGAAGTGGTATTGTAACGTTGATAACGGCGTCATTGCCACTGGCCATGTTGGTGGAGTATTCAAAACAGCGCAACAGGGCACACAGGTCTCGCATGGAGGCCCAGTCATTGGTGGTGAAGTGGTGCTGTTCCGCAGTGCGACTCACCCGTGCGTGCTGCAGCTGAAACTCCACTATGGCCTGCTGCTGCTTGCACAGTCTCTCCAGCATGTGCAAGGTGGAGTTCCACCTGGTGGGCACATCGCATATGAGGCGGTGAGTGAGAAGGCCGAAGTTACGCTGTAGAGCAGACAGCCGAGCTGCGGCAGGATGAGAACGCCGGAAGCACGCACAGACGGCCCGCACTTTATGCAGCAGCTCAGACATGTCGGGGTAGTTGTGAAGGAATTTCTGCAACACCAAATTCAACACATGCGCCAGGCAAGGGATGTGCGTCAAACGGCTAGTCCCAGAGCTGCAACGAGATTTCGCCCATTATCGCACACCACCAGGCCGGGCTTGAGGCCCACTGGCAGCAACCACTCGTCGGTCTGTTGTTCTATACCCCGCCGCAACTCCTGCACGGTGTGGGGCCTGTCCCCCAAACACATCAGTTTCAGAATGGCCTGCTGACGTTTACCCCTGGCTGTGCTGAAGTTGGTGGTGAAAGTCTGTCACTGACCGGATGAGGAGGTGGTAGAAGAGGAGGAGGAAGCCGAGTAGGAAGAGTGCAGAACGCAGCCCTGCAGGGTGAGCGAATGTGAGGTCACAGGGGTAGTTAACAAACCGAGGGTTGTTCTTGGTACTCAGTTTTTATATACCTTGGGCAGGCGTACAGCAGTGATGGAGAGGCTGGCACATGGATCCTCTGGGGCACTCTCTGTGTATAGGGACCAGGCCAGGTGGTAGGTGAGGTGCCCTGGGTGTTGTGGGTTTAGTGTGCCTGTGGCAAGATCCCTTATAGTTCGTGACGCCAGTGCCGGTAACGGTGGCACACCGATTTGTTGTAGGAATAATTGAGGTACACAAAGTTGCAGTGAACCAGAACTTCTTTTTACTGAACAGTTCAACTATGTACAGTCTTCAGTTAGTTCCATATGTATAATGTTGAATACAGGCAGGCTTCATACAAATGGCAGGCAAAGTCTTTGCAAGATACTCAGAGGGTATAACACTTACAGATCAGGCTGTACTTTCCTTAGATCCTGTCTGGCTTTCACCAAGGCCCGTATGCCCTATTACTGGCTTTATCCTTGGGTAGGGAAAACTTCCTCTGGTATATATCTTCTTGCTGTAAATATCCTTCTGACCTTCAGCTTTCTATTTGGCTGGATAAAAGTGTCTCTGCGCTGTACTTTGTAAGGTGCTAGTTATCTTCAGGAGGTAACTTCTTCCCCTGGATTTACTTCTGAGCTTCTCTTGCTCAGGGACCTCAGGCAGGCTAGCCTGAGATACTTAGCCTCCTGGATTAGACTTAACTAACTCTTTCCTGTCTGGGCCTAACTATATATACTAGGGGGTTCCCTAGCTCCCTCTACAGCTTGGGAGGAGAAATTGCACCCCAAACAGGCCTGGTACAAAGGAATTAACATGGCTTTACACATTACAATGCAATACAAAATACCAATCTCCCACAGGAGGTGGGTGCAACATAACCCTTAGTAGTGCCCACCCTTACGTAGTGGGACACTACAAGAGGAGGCAACAGGAGGCAAAGAATGATGCCCTGCGATCCTTGGCGGAGGAAGGACGTGCGCCAAACAGCTCTCCGCCTGGGGCCCAGCCGCCACTACATTTACCCAGTGTGCAGTTAGGGAGATATAGCGTCCCTGGCCGTGCTTACTGGTCCACGTATCTGTGGTTAGGTGGACCTTGCCACAGATGGTGTTGCGCAGTGCACACTTGATTTTATCCGATACTTGGTTGTGCAGGCAGGGCACGGCTCTCCTGGAGAAGTAGTGGCGGCTGGGAACGACGTACTGTGGGACAGCAAGCGACATGAGCTGTTTGAAGCTGTCCGTCTCCACCAGCCTGAATGACAGCATTTCAAAGGCCAGCAGTTTAGAAATGCTGGCATTCAGGGCCAGGGATCGAGGGTGGCTAGGTGGGAATTTACGCTTTCTATCAAAGGTTTGTGAGATGGAGAGCTAAACGCTTCCGTGTGACATGGTGGAGATGCTTGGTGACGGAGGTGGTGTTGTTGGTGGCACATCCTCTGTTTGATGGGCGGCAGGTGCCAACGTTCCTCCAGAGGCGGAGGAAGAGGACGAGGCAGCAGCAGAAGAGGGAGAAGGTGCTTACTCCACTGCAGCCCGTGTCTCGCATGTAGATGCCTGGTCATGCAGGTTGTGCTAAGGTTCAGAACGTTAATGCCTCGCTTCAGGCTCTGATGGCACACCGTGCAAACCACTCGGGTCTTGTTATCAGCACATTGTGTGAAGAAGTGCCATGCCAGGGAACTCCTTCAAGCTGCCTTTGGTGTGCTCGGTCCCTGGTGACGGTGGCCAGTAGCAGGCGAACTGTTTTGGCAACGGCTGCTCTGCTTTTGCACCCTTCTCCCGCTTTTGCACCTCTTCCTTCGAACTCTGAAAGTCAGTGGCACAACCTTCATTCCATGTGGGGTCTAGGACCTCATCGTCCCCTGCATCGTCTTCCACCCAGTCTTCCTCCCTGACCTCCTTTTCGGTCTGCACACTGCAGAAAGACGCAGCAATTGGCACCTGTGTTTCGTCATCATCAGAGACGTGCTGAGGCGGTATTCCCATTTCCTCATTAGGAAACATAAGTGGTTGTGCGTCAGTGCATTCTATGTATTCCACTCCTGGGGAAGGGCTAGATGGATGCCCTTGGGAAACCTTGCCAGCAGAGTCTTCAAACAGCATAAGAGACTGCTGCATGACTTGAGGCTCAGACAGGTTCCCAGATATGCACAGGGGTGATGTGACAGACTGATGGGCATGGGTTTCAGGCGCCACCTGTGCGCTTTCTGCAGAAGACTGGGTGGGAGATAATGTGAACATGCTGGATCCACTGTCGGCCACCCGATTAACTAGCGCCTGTACTTGCTCAGGCCTTACCATCCATAAAACGGCATTAGGCCGACCAAATATCGCTGTAGATTCTGGGACCTGAGGTAGTAGGTTCAGTAGGACGTCTAGCTGTGGCAGAACGGCCACGTCCTCTCCCTGCACCAGAGGCTCCACCAACACCACCACCACGACCATGACCGCCTCCCTTATTAGATGTTTGCCTCATAGTTAGCATTCACAAAGCAAAGTAAAAAGTGGTTAAAGGGAACCTGTCACCAGTTTTATGGTGTCCTAACTAAGGGCAACATAAATAAGTGATTGATTCTCTTAGCACAATGCTGGGTCACTTTCTTTAATTGACCCAGTCAATCTGCCAACATCTTGTATTGAAAAGCTCCAGCTGATAATGATGAGTCATGAATATTCTTGAGCTCCTGACTCTCCCCGCCCACCTGCTGCTGAATGACAGTTTGTTTCCATATGAACCAGCAGCAGGTGGGCAGGGGAGTGGCTATAGCTCTGAATTAAATATATGCTGGACTCAATGACATCACGTCGGACTCAAATTAGCTCATTAGCATCCGGCATGCGGCATCTTTGTGTGTATATTATGAGATAACCATCTGTCACATCAGTAAGTGAATACATCTAAGGTACTTTTTAGTAGTTAATGATTGTATATAATTAGTTAGATTATAATCAAATATCCACATGACAGGTTCCCTTTAAGTATGTTAAAAATAATTAACCGCAAATATAAACCCTGATGTAGGGTATTGCAATCTACATTTTTTTTTTTTACTATATATGACAGCGGTATTTGTGGCCTAAATGTGACACTCACTTATGCACGTCTTATCCCAGATGTGCAGTATATCAGAGGCTTTTTTCACCCCAGGAACCAAAAAGCCGTATTTCTGGCCTAAATGTGACAGTCACTTATGCTTGTGTAATCCCAGATGTGCAATATATTAGAGGCTTTTTTCACCCCAGTAACCAAAAAGCCGTATTTATGGCCTAAATGTGACAGTCAATTATGCACGTGTAATCCCAAATGTGCAGTATATGAGAGGCTTTTTCACCCCAGTAACCAAAAAGCCGTATTTATGGCCTAAATGTGACAGTCACTTATGCTTGTCTAATACCAGATGTGCAGTAGATTAGAGGGTTTTTTCACCCTAACCAAAAAGCTGTATTTATGGCCTAAATGTGACAGTCACTTATGCACGTGTAATCCCAGATGTGCAGTATATGAGAGGCTTTTTTACCCCAGTATGCCAAAGCCATATTTATGGCCTAAATGTGACAGTCACTTATGCACCTATAATCCCAAATGTGCAGTATATGAGAGGCTTTTTTCACCCCAGTAACCAAAAAGCCGTATTTATGGCCTAAATGTGACTCACTTATGCATGTCTTATCCCAGATGTGCAGTATATGAGAGGCTTTTTTCACCCCAGTAACCAAAATGCCGTATTTATGGCCTAAATGTGACAGTCACTTATGCACGTGTAATCCCAGATGTGCAGTATATTAGAGGGTTTTTTCACCCCAGTAACCAAAAAGCTGTATTTCTGTCCTAAATGTGACAGTCACTTATGCATGTGTAATCCCAGATGTGCAGTATGTTAGAGGGTTTTTCACCCTAACCAAAAAGCTGTATTTATGGCCTAAATGTGACAGTCACTTATGCTTGTCTAATCCCAGATGTGCAGTATATTAGAAGGTTTTTTCACCCTAACCAAAAAGCTGTATTTATGGCCTAAATGTGACAGTCACTTATGCACGTGTAATCCCAGATGTGCAGTATATCAGAGGGTTTTTTCACCCTAACCAAAAAGCTGTTTTTCTGTCCTAAATGTGACAGTCACTTATGCACGTGTAATCCTAGATGTGCAGTATATGAGAGGCTTTTTTCACCACAGTAACCAAAAAGCCGTATTTCTGTCCTAAATGTGACAGTCACTTATGCACGTGTAATCCCAGATGTGCAGTATATTAGAGGGTTTTTTCACCCTAACCAAAAAGCTGTATTTATGTCCTAAATGTGACAGTCACTTATGCACTTGTAATCCCAGATGTGCAGTATATGAGAGGCTTTTTTCACCCCAGTATGCCAAAGCCATATTTCTGTCCTAAATGTGACAGTCACTTATGCACGTGTAATCCCAGATATGCAGTATATTAGAGGGTTTTTTCACCCTAACCAAAAAGCTGTATTTCTGTCCTAAATGTGACAGTCACTTATGCACGTGTAATCCCAGATGTGCAGTATATGAGAGGCTTTTTTCCCCCAGTATGCCAAAGCCGTATTTCTGTCCTAAATGTGACAGTCACTTATGCATGTGTAATCCCAGATATGCAGTATATTGGAGGGTTTTTTCACACCAGGAACCAAAAAGCCGTATTTCTGGCCTAAATGTGACAGTCACTTATGCTTGTCTAATCCTAGATGTGCAGTATATTAGAGGTTTTTTTTAACCCTAACCAAAAAGCTGTATTTCTGTCCTAAATGTGACAGTCACTTATGCACGTGTAATCCCAGATGTGCAGTATATCAGAGGCTTTTTTACCCCAGTATGCCAAAGCCGTATTTATGGACTAAATGTGATAGTCACTTATGCACGTGTAATTCCAGATGTGCAGTATATGAGAGGCTTTTTTCACCCCAGTAACCAAAAAGCCGTATTTATGGCCTAAATGTGACATTCACTTATGCTACTCTAATACCAGATGTGCAGTATATTAGATGGTTTTTCACCCTAACCAAAAAGCTGTATTTCTGTCCTAAATGTGACAGTCACTTATAAACGTGTAATCCCAGATGTGCAGTATATGAGAGGCTTTTTTACCCCAGTATGCCAAAGCCGTATTTATGGCCTAAATGTGACAGTCACTTATGCACCTGTAATCCCAGATGTGCAGTATATGAGAGGCTTTTTTCACCCCAGTAACCAAAAAGCAGTATTTATGGCCTAAATGTGAAACTCACTTATGCATGTCTTATCCCAGATGTTCAGTATATCAGAGGCTTTTTTCACCCCAGTAACCAAAATGCCGTATTTGTGGCCTAAATGTGACAGTGATTTATGCACGTGTAATCCCAGATGTGCAGTATATCAGAGGGTTTTTTCACCCTAACCAAAAAGCTGTTTTTCTGTCCTAAATGTGACAGTCACTTATGCACGTGTAATCCCAGATGTGCAGTATATGAGAGGCTTTTTTACCCCAGTATGCCAAAGCCGTATTTATGGCCTAAATGTGACAGTCACTTATGCAAGTGTAATCCCAGATGTGCAGTATATGAGAGGCTTTTTTACCCCAGTATGTCCAAAGCCGTATTTATGGCCTAAATGTGACAGTCACTTATGCACATGTATCCCAGATGTGCAGTATATTAGAGGATTTTTTCACCCTAACCAAAAAGCTGCATTTCTGTCCTAAATGTGACAGTCACTTATGCACGTGTAATCCCAGATGTGCAGTATACGAGAGGCTTTTTTACCCCAGTATGCCAAAGCCATATTTATGGCCTAAATGTGACAGTCACATATGCACCTATAATCCCAGATGTGCAGTATATGAGAGGCTTTTTTCACCCAAGTAACCAAAAAGCCGTATTTATGGCCTAAATGTGACAGTCACTTATGCTTGTCTAATCCCAGATGTGTAGTATATTAGAGGGTTTTTTCACCCTACCCAAAAAGCTGTATTTCTGTCCTAAATGTGACAGTCACTTATGCACGTGTAATCCCAGATGTGCAGTATATGAGAGGCTTTTTTACCCCAGTATGCCAAAGCCGTATTTATGGCCTAAATGTGACAGTCACTTATGCACGTGTAATCCCAGATGTGCAGTATATTAGAGAGTTTTTTCACCCTAACCAAAAAGCTGTATTTCTGTCCTAAATGTGACAGTCACTTATAAACGTGTAATCCCAGATGTGCAGTATATGAGAGGCTTTTTTACCCCAGTATGCCAAAGCCGTATTTATGGCCTAAATGTGACAGTCACTTATGCACCTGTAATCCCAGATGTGCAGTATATGAGAGGCTTTTTTCACCCCAGTAACCAAAAAGCCGTATTTATGGCCTAAATGTGAAACTCACTTATGCATGTCTTATCCCAGATGTTCAGTATATCAGAGGCTTTTTTCACCCCAGTAACCAAAATGCCGTATTTGTGGCCTAAATGTGACAGTGATTTATGCACGTGTAATCCCAGATGTGCAGTATATCAGAGGGTTTTTTCACCCTAACCAAAAAGCTGTTTTTCTGTCCTAAATGTGACAGTCACTTATGCACGTGTAATCCCAGATGTGCAGTATATGAGAGGCTTTTTTACCCCAGTATGCCAAAGCCGTATTTATGGCCTAAATGTGACAGTCACTTATGCAAGTGTAATCCCAGATGTGCAGTATATGAGAGGCTTTTTTACCCCAGTATGTCCAAAGCCGTATTTATGGCCTAAATGTGACAGTCACTTATGCACATGTATCCCAGATGTGCAGTATATTAGAGGATTTTTTCACCCTAACCAAAAAGCTGCATTTCTGTCCTAAATGTGACAGTCACTTATGCACGTGTAATCCCAGATGTGCAGTATACGAGAGGCTTTTTTACCCCAGTATGCCAAAGCCATATTTATGGCCTAAATGTGACAGTCACATATGCACCTATAATCCCAGATGTGCAGTATATGAGAGGCTTTTTTCACCCAAGTAACCAAAAAGCCGTATTTATGGCCTAAATGTGACAGTCACTTATGCTTGTCTAATCCCAGATGTGTAGTATATTAGAGGGTTTTTTCACCCTACCCAAAAAGCTGTATTTCTGTCCTAAATGTGACAGTCACTTATGCACGTGTAATCCCAGATGTGCAGTATATGAGAGGCTTTTTTACCCCAGTATGCCAAAGCCGTATTTATGGCCTAAATGTGACAGTCACTTATGCACGTGTAATCCCAGATGTGCAGTATATTAGAGAGTTTTTTCACCCTAACCAAAAAGCTGTATTTCTGTCCTAAATGTGACAGTCACTTATGCAAGTGTAATCCCAGATGTGCAGTATATGAGAGGCTTTTTTACCCCAGTATGTCCAAAGCCGTATTTATGGCCTAATTGTGACAGTCACTTATGCACGTGTATCCCAGATGTGCAGTATATTAGAGGATTTTTTCACCCTAACCAAAAAGCTGCATTTCTGTCCTAAATGTGACAGTCACTTATGCACGTGTAATCCCAGATGTGCAGTATACGAGAGGCTTTTTTACCCCAGTATGCCAAAGCCGTATTTATGGCCTAAATGTGACAGTCACTTATGCACCTATAATCCCAGATGTGCAGTATATGAGAGGCTTTTTTCACCCCAGTAACCAAAAAGCCGTATTTATGGCCTAAATGTGACATTCACTTATGCTACTCTAATAGCAGATGTGCAGTATATTAGATGGTTTTTCACCCTAACCAAAAAGCTGTATTTCTGTCCTAAATGTGACAGTCACTTATGCACGTGTAATCCCAGATGTGCAGTATATGAGAAGCTTTTTTCACCCCAGTATGCCAAAGCCGTATTTCTGTCCTAAATGTGACAGTCACTTATGCATGTGTAATCCCAGATGTGCAATATATTAGAGGCTTTATTTACCCCAGTAACCAAAAAGCCGTATTTCTGGCCTACATGTGACAGTCACTTATGCTTGTCTAATACCAGATGTGCAATATATTAGAGGCTTTTATCACTCCAGTAACCAAAATGCCGTATTTGTGGCCTAAATGTGACAGTGATTTATGCACGTGTAATCCCAGATGTGCAGTATATCAGAGGGTTTTTTCACCCTAACCAAAAAGCTGTTTTTCTGTCCTAAATGTGAGAGTCACTTATGCACGTGTAATCCCAGATGTGCAGTATATGAGAGGCTTTTTTACCCCAGTATGCCAAAGCCGTATTTATGGCCTAAATGTGACAGTCACTTATGCACGTGTAATCCCAGATGTGCAGTATATTAGAGAGTTTTTTCACCCTAACCAAAAAGCTGTATTTCTGTCCTAAATGTGACAGTCACTTATGCACGTGTAATCCCAGATGTGCAGTATATGAGAGGCTTTTTCACCCCAGTATGCCAAAGCCGTATTTATGGCCTAAATGTGACAGTCACTTATGCACGTGTAATCCCAGATGTGCAGTATATTAGAGAGTTTTTTTACCCCAGTATGCCAAAGCCGTATTTATGGCCTAAATGTGACAGTCACTTATGCACGTGTAATCCCAGATGTGCAGTATATTAGAGAGTTTTTTCACCCTAACCAAAAAGCTGTATTTCTGTCCTAAATGTGACAGTCACTTATGCACGTGTAATCCCAGATGTGCATTATATGAGAGGCTTTTTTACCCCAGTATGCCAAAGCCGTATTTATGGCCTAAATGTGACAGTCACTTATGCAAGTGTAATCCCAGATGTGCAGTATATGAGAGGCTTTTTTACCCCAGTATGTCCAAAGCCGTATTTATGGCCTAAATGTGACAGTCACTTATGCACGTGTATCCCAGATGTGCAGTATATCAGAGGCTTTTTTCACCCCAGTAACCAAAATGCCATATTTGTGGCCTAAATGTGACAGTGATTTATGCACGTGTAATTCCAGATGTGCAGTATATCAGAGGGTTTTTTCACCCTAACCAAAAAGCTGTTTTTCTGTCCTAAATGTGACAGTCACTTATGCACGTGTAATCCCAGATGTGCAGTATACGAGAGGCTTTTTTACCCCAGTATGCCAAAGCCGTATTTATGGCCTAAATGTGACAGTCACTTATGCACGTGTAATCCCAGATGTGCAGTATATTAGAGAGTTTTTTCACCCTAACCAAAAAGCTGTATTTCTGTCCTAAATGTGACAGTCACTTATGCACGTGTAATCCCAGATGTGCAGTATATGAGAGGCTTTTTTACCCCAGTATGCCAAAGCCGTATTTATGGCCTAAATGTGACAGTCACTTATGCACGTGTATCCCAGATGTGCAGTATATTAGAGGATTTTTTCACCCTAACCAAAAAGCTGCATTTCTGTCCTTAATGTGACAGTCACTTATGCACGTGTAATCCCAGATGTGCAGTATACGAGAGGCTTTTTTACCCCAGTATGCCAAAGCCGTATTTATGGACTAAATGTGATAGTCACTTATGCACGTGTAATTCCAGATGTGCAGTATATGAGAGGCTTTTTTCACCCCAGTAACCAAAAAGCCGTATTTATGGCCTAAATGTGACATTCACTTATACTACTCTAATACCAGATGTGCAGTATATTAGATGGTTTTTCACCCTAACCAAAAAGCTGTATTTCTGCCCTAAATGTGACAGTCACTTATGCACGTGTAATCCCAGATGTGCAGTATATGAGAAGCTTTTTTCACCCCAGTATGCCAAAGCCGTATTTCTGTCCTAAATGTGACAGTTACTTATGCATGTGTAATCCCAGATGTGCAATATATTAGAGGCTTTATTCACCCCAGTAACCAAAAAGCCGTATTTCTGGCCTAAATGTGACAGTCACTTATGCTTGTCTTATACCAGATGTGCAATATATTAGAGGCTTTTATCACTCCAGTAACCAAAAAGCCGTATTTCTGGCCTAAATGTGACAGTCACTTATGCTTGTCTAATCCCAGATGTGCAGTATATTAGAGGGTTTTTTCACCCTAACCAAAAAGCTGTATTTCTGTCCTAAATGTGACAGTCACTTATGCACGTGTAATCCCAGATGTGCAATATATTAGATGCTTTTTTCACCCCAGTAACCAAAAAGCCGTATTTATGGCATAAATGTGACAGTCACTTATGCACGTGTAATCCCAGATGTGCAGTATATTAGAGGGTTTTTTCACCCTAACCAAAAAGCTGTTTTTCTGTCCTAAATGTGACAGTCACTTATGCATGTGTAATCCCAGATGTGCAGTATATGAGAGGCTTTTTTACCCCAGTATGCCAAAGCCGCATTTATGGCCTAAATGTGACAGTCACTTATGCACGTTTAATCCCAGATGTGCAGTATTTTAGAGGCTTTTTTACCCCAGTATGCCAAAGCCGTATTTATGGCCTAAATGTGACAGTCACTTATGCACGTGTAATCCCAGATGTGCATTATATTAGAGGGTTTTTTCACCTTAACCAAAAAGCTGTTTTTCTGTCCTAAATGTGACAGTCACTTATGCATGTGTAATCCCAGATGTGCAGTATATGAGAGGCTTTTTTACCCCAGTTTGCCAACGCCGTATTTATGGCCTAAATGTGACAGTCACTTATGCACGTGTAATCCTAGATGTGCAGTTTATGAAATGCTTTTTTCACCCCAGTAACCAAAAAGCCGTATTTATGGCCTAAATGTGACAGTCACTTAGGCACGTGTAATCCCAGATGTGCAGTATATTAGAGGGTTTTTTCACCCTAACCAAAAAGCTGTATTTCTGTCCTAAATGTGACAGTCACTTATGCACATGTAATCCCAGATGTGCAGTATATGAGAGGCTTTTTTACCCCAGTATGCCAAAGCCGTATTTATGGCCTAAATGTGATAGTCACTTATGCACGTGTATCCCAGATGTGCAGTATATTAGAGGGGTTTTTCACCCTAACCAAAAAGCTGTATTTATGGCCTAAATGTGACAGTCACTTATGCTTGTCTTATACCAGATGTGCAATATATTAGAGGCTTTTATCACTCCAGTAACCAAAAAGCCGTATTTCTGGCCTAAATGTGACAGTCACTTATGCTTGTCTAATCCCAGATGTGCAGTATATTAGAGGGTTTTTTCACCCTAACCAAAAAGCTGTATTTCTGTCCTAAATGTGACAGTCACTTATGCACGTGTAATCCCAGATGTGCAATATATTAGATGCTTTTTTCACCCCAGTAACCAAAAAGCCGTATTTATGGCATAAATGTGACAGTCACTTATGCACGTGTAATCCCAGATGTGCAGTATATTAGAGGGTTTTTTCACCCTAACCAAAAAGCTGTTTTTCTGTCCTAAATGTGACAGTCACTTATGCATGTGTAATCCCAGATGTGCAGTATATGAGAGGCTTTTTTACCCCAGTATGCCAAAGCCGCATTTATGGCCTAAATGTGACAGTCACTTATGCACGTTTAATCCCAGATGTGCAGTATTTTAGAGGCTTTTTTACCCCAGTATGCCAAAGCCGTCTTTATGGCCTAAATGTGACAGTCACTTATGCACGTGTAATCCTAGATGTGCAGTATATGAAATGCTTTTTTCACCCCAGTAACCAAAAAGCCGTATTTATGGCCTAAATGTGACAGTCACTTAGGCACGTGTAATCCCAGATGTGCAGTATATTAGAGGGTTTTTTCACCCTAACCAAAAAGCTGTATTTCTGTCCTAAATGTGACAGTCACTTATGCACATGTAATCCCAGATGTGCAGTATATGAGAGGCTTTTTTACCCCAGTATGCCAAAGCCGTATTTATGGCCTAAATGTGATAGTCACTTATGCACGTGTATCCCAGATGTGCAGTATATTAGAGGGGTTTTTCACCCTAACCAAAAAGCTGTATTTATGGCCTAAATGTGACAGTCACTTATGCACGTGTAATCCCAGATGTGCAGTATATTAGAGGGTTTTTTACCCCAGTATGCCAAAGCCGTATTTATGGCCTAAATGTGACAGTCACTTATGCTTGTCTAATACCAGATGTGCGTGATATTAGAGTTTTTTTTCACCCTAACCAAAAAGCTGTATTTCTGTCCTAAATGTGACAGTCACTTATGCACGTGTAATCCCAGATGTGCAGTATATTAGAGGGTTTTTTCACCCTAATTAAAAAGCTGTATTTCTGTCCTAAATGTGACAGTCACTTATGCTTGTCTAATCCCAGATGTGCAGTATATTAGAGGGTTTTTTCACCCCAGTATGCCAAGGCTGTATTTCTGGACTTGCAGATAGCCTATGCTGGTGCACTATCATTGAATAAAATGGCTGTCGATCATGTATTGATATTGACTAACTGAAGAAAAAAAAGTTTGTTTTCAGCAGTAGTTGGCTCAGGGCAGGCTTAAAAAAATTGCACCCACAAAACACTTTTTCTGTAGATCGCTGAGTACATAAACCAGTTCTTGATAAGATTTCTCCCTGATCTCTCCCTCACAGCAGCTGCAGCCTCTCCCTACAGTAATCCGAGCAGAGTGACGGGCGGCGCTACGTGACTCCAGCTTAAATAGCGGCTGGGTCACATGCTGCAGTTTGCCAATCACAGCCATGCCAATAGTAGGCATGGCTGTGATTGCCTTTTGGGGCAAGTAGTATGACATTTGTTGATTGGCTGCTTTGCAGCCTTTCAAAAAGCGCCATAAAAATTGCCGAACACCGAACCCGAACTTTTACGTAAATGTTCGGGTTCGGGTATGGGTGCCGAAAACCCTAAAGTTCGGTACGAACCCGAACTTTACAGTTCGGGTTCGCTCAACTCTATTCCTGACCATCCATTCAAAATTTTTGTTGCTGCCCTTCTCCATCCCTTTCCAAGTAGTCACAGATTCTCAGCACTGACCTTGACATGCTCTGAGTATCCCCTCTTCTTCTACTGCTGACAGCAATTGAGGAAATGCTACTGTGGATTTTAAGATAAAATTGATGACAAGCTTATGCCATAGTGTAAAATTATGAGGAATGAATATGCTGCAGATCACCTGAGAAATGAGCAAACGCTTATTTGTTGGGTGATCGCATCTTTCATGCAGCACCAAAATTGATCTTTGTTAGCAGCACATTGCCTAGTGTAAGCAGGAATGTGGTACTGACAATGAACTTTGATGTGTACAAACATTTTTACTAAAAATTGTTCATCCCATTAAAGCAGATATCATAGCTGTGTATAAATGCAGCTAACTAGCGAGCAATGACAAAATATGAATTTTCCTCATTCCCATCACTGCCATCTCCATCAAACTGTGTAAAAGGAAATGGCTATTAAACCTCACAGGTGAGGAGCAACTTATTGACTGGTGAGGCATGGCCAATGCCATCGTAACACCAGTCATCAAGGACATATTGTGCCTCGGATGCCTAGGTGAGCACAACTTTAAACTGTATATACACCGTCAGGATGAAAATGTAGTTGAAACTATGGTGAGCAAAGAACCATTGGCTCCTTGTCCCAACATATACTCTTCAGGTAATAGGTCCATATATATTTGGACACTGACACAAATTATGTTTTTATTACCTGTTTACTAAAACATATTATAGTTATACAGTATAATGGACATGGACATAAAGTCCATACTTTTAGCTTTCATTTGAGGGTATCAACATTAAAATTGGATGAAGGGTTTAGGAGTTTCAGCTTCTTTACATGTGGCACCCTGTTTTTAAAGGGACCAAAAGTAATTGGCCAATTGAATAAAAGGCTGTTTCATGGGCAGGTGTGGGTAATTCCTTCGTTATTTCATTCTCAATTAAGCACATAAAAGGCCTGGAGTTGATTTGAGGTATGGTGTTTGCATTTTGAAGATTTTGCTGAGAAGTAAACATGCGGTCAAAGGAGTTCTCCATGCAAGTGAAACAAGCAATCATCTGCAAAAACAGAAAAAACCCATCCGAGAAATTGATACACTATTAGAGGTGGCAAAATATACAGTTTGGTACATCCTGAGAAAGAAAGAAAGAAAGTACTGGTGACCTCAACAATGCAAAAATACCTGGACGCCCAAGACAACAGTGGTGGATGATCGCAGAATAATTACCATGGTGAAGAGAAACCCCTTCACAACAGCCAACCAAGTGAACAACACTCTCCAGGATACAGGCATATCAATATCCAAATCTACCATAAAGAAAAGATTGCATGAAAGTAAATACAGGGGGTTCACTGCACGGTGCAAGCCACTCATAAGCCTCAAGAATAAGATGGCTAGATTGGACTTTGCTAAAAAAAAAAAAACATCTTAAAAAAACAGCACACTTCTGGAAGAACATTCTTTGGACAGATGAAACCAAGATCAACCTCTACCAGAATGATGAAAAGAAAAAAGAATGGCGAAGGCATGGTACAGCTCATGATCCAAAGCATACCACATCATCTGTAAAACACGGCGGAGGCAGTGTGATGGCTTGGGCATGCATGGCTGCCAGTGGCACTGTGTCCCTAATGTTTATTTATGATGTGACACAGGACAGAAGCAGCCGGATGAATTCTGTTTTTTTTCGGAGACATAATGTGTGCTCAAATCCAGCCAAATGCAGCCAAACTGATTGGTCGGCGTTCCATAATACAGATGGACAATGACCCAAAACATGAAGCTCAAGCAACCCAGAAGTTTATTAAAGCAAAGAAGTGGAATATTCTTGACTGGCCAAGTCAATCACCTAATCTGAACCCAATAGAGCATTTCACTTGTTAAAGACTAAACTTCAGACAGAAAGGCCCACAAACAAACAGCAACTGAAAACCGCTGCAGTAAAGGCCTGGCAGAGCATTGAAAAGGAGGAAACACAGGGTCTGGTGATGTCCATGAGGTCAAGACTTCAGGCAGTCATTGCCAACAAACGGTTTTCAACCAAGTATTAGAAATTAGCATTTTATTTACAATTATTTAATGTGTCCAAATACTTTTGAGCCCCTGAAATGAAGGTATTGCGTTTAAAAATGCTTTAGTTCTTTACATTTTTATGCAATCATTTTGTTTAACCCACTGAACTTCAAATGCATCTGAATTGTTTTGTTCAAAATCCATTGTGGTAATGTACACAACAAAAATTAGAAAAATGTCTTCTCTGTCCAAATATATATGGACCTAACTGTATACTCTTCTTTAGGCCTGTGAGGAGTTAGGTGCATACTGAGGAGGTCAGAGTTTCATTGCAGGTGGCAAAATGAAGTCACTATATCATTCTACCTGAATCAGGCCAAGGAAAATTTTGACAAAGTGAGGATCTGGCTGCAGCAGCATTTAAATTACTAACACAGGAATGTAGTGAAGAAAAGCTAAATACTACAAGGAGAAAAATTGAATGTGTAAAAAACAGGTAAAGGCTGACAGAGCTAAAATGTTCAGTTATATAAATGGTAAAAAGCTTAAAGGGTTTCTGTCACCAGAATTAACCCTATTAAACTATCTGACATTAGCAATGTGCTAATGTCAGCTGAACCTAACTAGCCTATTCCTACTTTTATCTATACCCCCGTTACTCCAGAAATATAAGTTTTATAATATGCTAATTAGCCTCTAGGTGCAGGGGGGGTGTTGCCCCTGCTCCTAGAGGCTCTGTTCTCCCACCTCTGGCCACGCCCTGCTACACTAGATTGACAGGCCCAGGCAGCCTTCACCTCCAACTGCCGGCCCTGTGCCCTGGGAAAATATTGGGCCATTGAGTATTCGGCGCAGGCTCAGAGAGGAAGCTGACAGCTGGTGAGCACCCTTCACTGAAAGCGCCTGCACCGAATAGTGAACGGGACGGCGCAGGTGTGAGATTTACACGACAGACAGGGCCGGCAATAGGAGACCAACGCTGCCTGGCCCTATCAATCTAGTGTAGCAGGGTGTGGCCAGAGGTGGGAGAACGGAGCCTCTAGGAGCAGGGGCAACGCACCCCGTGCTCCTAGAGTCTAATTAGCATATTATAAAAGTTATATTTCTGGAGTAACTCAGACGGTATAGATGTCACAGGGTCATGGATGTCACAGATATGTCACAGATATTTTAGTTATGCGGACACTTTACACAGGAGATGAGGCACGAATAAATTAACAGTCTGCATCGGCCTATTACACGGTATTTAGCACAGGACGCGCTAAAAATATATAATGCTGCTGTCACACACAATAGTCCTTTAAAAGACTTTTGGGTCTCAAAAAGTTTTTTGTATAAAAATCTTCCTATTACACTCCCTAACCTCTCTGTCCCTTCCTACGCTTAGCTGTGCCTGACTACGAATGAGCCGAACATGCGTCATCGGGTGCTATGACGCTTTCCGGCCGGCCAATTACTGTAATGCCAGTAGCCAACATGGCTACTGGCATTACAGTGAGGGCAGTACTTACTTGCACGTTTATTGGCTGCGTAGCAGGCAATAAATGTGTGGGGAGGAGACTTTAGCATGGCGCTCGAGCACATGCGATACTCGGCCGAGTATCGCCATGTGCCGAGCATCGAGATGCTCGAGCCAAACAGGTTTTCAGTCGAGCATGGCCGATCATCACTAGTGTGAACGAGTCATATATGGTAGTTTGTGGATGCTGCATGGCTCTGTTATTGGAAAATGTTAGTAACATTTGGTGAATCTTAATTTACTGCTGATGAAAACGGTAATACTTGCCTGAATATTGCTGTTAATTTAGGTAAAATTCTAATATTGTAACAATGTTCTTGGACATATTTTTCTATTAACTTGCTTGCATCTGACAAGTTGCTTAATGAAGAAATTTTCTCAAAGTTTGCTTTAGTCGGCTAGAAGATAGGTGAAGCACCTGTTCTTCCACAAAACAGCCATTAAAAATATTGTCACTGCGGTGCTCTGTGCCCACTGCCATCCTGTTATATGTAGGTACAGAACAGTTAAAGCCAGTGTCTCACAGGTGACATCCTTCCTGATTTTAGTTAATCGCTTTCCCTATACTTGTCCATTTAGCACACATCATCATGAAAACTTCTTCCAGCGACAATTCTCTGTAAAATTTGTGTCACTTTTCCTCACTTTCCAGCAACCTTCCCACCTCTTCACAAACATGCCATTCATAGTGCCTCAGATGGCATTAATCCCCCAGATGGTAATAATACCACCCCTTGTAACCCTTTTTGTGTCCCAGAAGTGACCTCTAAAAAAGGAATAGTATCCCCACATAGTAATAGTGTTTTTCTTAGCTCCTTACAGTTATAGTTCCCCCTTTGTGACCCTACATAGTAATTATGCCCCCTTTGTACTCCCTGCAAAGTAAAGCCTGTATTACACCTACGATTTTTTGGCAGATGATCACTAACAAGCAGTCTAATAGTGCCGCCGATTGCCGGATGAACGAGCAAACGCTTGGTTATCGGGCAATCTAAATCTTTTGACATGTTAAAAAATCATCGTTTGCAGGCGGCAGATCATGTATCTAATTACGATCTGCTGATGTCAAACAACTGGATCATAATCAGAATAACTCCCTGGACCAACAACCCTTCTTCAGAATTCAAAGAACTATAACCTGTAATACAGTCCTGATCAAAAGTTTAAGACCACTTGAAAAATGGCAAAAAATCATATTTAGCATGGCTGGATCTTAACAAGGTTCCAAGTAGAGCTTCAACATGCAACAAGAAGAAATGGGAGTGAGACAAAACATTTTTTGAGCATTAAATTTAATGAAAACAACGAATAAACTGAAACAGACAGTTTTTCAGCTGATCAAAAGTTTAGGACCACACCTCCAAAAAAAAACTAAACCCCCCAAAACAGAAATCCAACTTCCAAACATGAACTCAGTAATGAGTAGCTCCGCCGTTATTGTTTATCACTTAAAAAGTTTGTTTCAGCATGCTTGATGCAAGCGTTTCCATGAGGTGAGTGGGAACATTTCTCCAAGTGGTGAAGACGGCCGCACGAAGGCCATCTACTGTCTGGAACTGTTGTCCATTTTTGTAAACTTCCCTTGCCATCCATCCATCCCCAAAGGTTCTCAATTGGATTTAGATCAGGGGAACACGCAGGATGAGCCAAAAGAGTGATGTTATTCTCCTGGAAGAAGTCCCTTGTCCTGCGGGCATTGTGTACTGTAGCGTTGTCCTGTTGAAAAACCCAGTCGTTACCACACAGACGAGGGCCCTAAGTCATGAGGAATGCTCTCTGCAACATCTGGACATAGCCAGCGGCCGTTTGACGCCCCTGCACTTCCTGAAGCTCCATTGTTCCACTGAAGGAAAAAGCACCCCAGACCATTATGGTGCCCCCTCCACTGTGGCTCGTAGAAAACATCTCAGGTGGGATCTTCTTGTCATGCCAGTAACGTTGGAAACCATCAGGACCATCAAGGTTAAATTTTCTCTCATCAGAGAATAAAACTTTCTTCCACCTTTGAATGTCCCATGTTTGGTTATCTCTTGCAAAGTCCAAACGAGCAGTTCTGTGGCGTTCAAGGAGACGAGGTCTTTGAAGACGTTTTTTGTTTTTGAAGCCCTTCAGTCTCAGATGCCGTCTGATGGTTATGGGGCTGCAGTCAGCACCAGTAAAGGGCCTTAATTTGGGTCGAGGATCGTCCAGTGTCTTGACGGACAGCCAATTGGATTCTCCGGCTCAGTGCTGATGAATTTTTTTTGGGTCTTCCACTTTACTTTTTTGTTCCATAACCCTCAGGATCATTTAAGAAATTCCAAATTACTGTCTTACTGTGTCCCACCTCCGCAGCGATGGCGCGCTGTGAGAGACCCTGCTTATGCAGTTCAACAACCCGACCACGTTCAAAAAGGGAGAGTTTTTTCGCCTTTGCATCACAACGTGCGACTACCTGACAGAAAATGACAATGAATCCACATCTTTGCACAGATTTGGCCTTTTAAAGGCATGTGGTCCTAAACTTTTGATCAGCTGAAAAACACCCTCTTTCAGTTTAATCGTCATTTTCAATTAATTGAATGCTCCAAAAATGTTTTGTCTCACTCTCATTTCTTCTTGTTGCATGTTGAAGCTCTACTTGGAACCTTGTTAAGATCCAACAATGTAAAATAGGATTTTTTGCCATTTTTCAAGTGGTCTTAAACTTTTGATCAGGACTGTATTATTACAGTCCAGAAATGCATCCAGTGAGTTCACATCACCACCTCATCTGGCAGAGAGTTACACAGTCTTACTGCTCTTACAGTAAAGAATCCTCTTCTATGATGATGGAACACCTCCTTTTCTGTCTCCTTGTCACGGTTAGAGTCCTGGGTATAAATAGATGATGGGAGAGATCTCTGTATCGACCCCTGATATATTTATACATAGTTGTTAGATCTCTCCTCGGTCATCTTTTTTCTAAAACAAATAACCCTCATTTTGACTTTTGTTCTGGGTACTGTAGTCCACCCAGTCCACCTATTGGTTTAGTCCCCCTCCTCTGAACCCTCTCCAGTTCTTCTTTGTCTTTCTTGTGCACAGGAGCCCAAAATAGTACACAGTACCCCATGTGTGGTCTGACTAGTGTTTGTATAGTGGCAGGACTATGTTCTCATCACATGCATCAATGCCCCATTTGATGCACCCCATAATCTTATTGGCCTTGGTAGGGGCTTCCTGACACTAGTTGCTACAGCTTAGTTTACAAGTCCTTTTCCATGTCACTGTTACCCAGTGTTTTACCATTTAGTATGTACTGGTGACACATATTTTTCCTTTCCATGTGCTTAAACATACTATTATCAGTGTTACACCTTACCTTACATTTATAATCTGCAAATTCTCTGCCCAAGCCCACAATCTATCCAGGCTCACCTATAGCAGTATACTATCCTCTTTTGTATTAATTACTTTACACAGTTTAGTGTCTTCTGCAAAAAAATATATTTTACTGTGCAAGCCTTCTACAACATAATTAATACATACAGTGGATATAAAAAGTCTACACACATGTTGTATTTTTTTCAGGATCGGAATTGCGGACCCGGAAGTGCGGGTCCGCAATTCCGGATCGGGGCCGCACGTCGTGCGACCCCATAGAAATGAATGGGTCCGCAATTCTGGATCGTGGACGCACGTCGTGCGACCCCATAGAAATGAATGGGTCCGCAATTCCGTTCCGCAAAATGCGGAATGGAATTGCGGATGTGTGAATGGAGCCTTAATGTGACCTATAAACTGTACCACTCAATTGAAAAACAAACTAAAATCTTTTAGGTAGGGGGAAGAAAAAATATAAAAATAAAATAATATGGTTGCATAAGTGTGCATACTGCATACCCTTAAACTAATACTTTGTTGAAGCACCCTATTGATTTTATTACAGCACTCAGTCTTTTTGGGTATGAGTCTATCAGCATGGCACATTTTGACTTGGCAAGATTTGCCCACTCTTCTTTGCAAAAACACTCTAAATCTGTCAGATTGCGAGGGCATCTCCTGTGCACAGCCCTCTTCAGATCACCCCACAGATTTTCAATCGGATTCAGGTCTGGGCTCTGGCTGGACCATTCCAAAACTTTAATCTTCTTCTGGTGAAGCCATTCCTTTGTTGATTTGGATGTTTGCTTTGGGTTGTTGTCATGCTGAAAGATGAAGTTCCTCTTCATGTTCAGCTTTCTAGCAGAAGCCTGAATGTTTTGTGCCAATATTGACTGGTATTTGGAACTGTTCAGAATTCCCGCTAGCTTAACTAAAGACCCCAGTTCCAGCTGAAGAAAAACAGGCCTAAAGCATGATGCTGCCACCACCATGCTTCACTGTGGGTATGGTGTTCTTTTGGTGATGTGCAGTGTTGTTTTTGCGCCAAACATATCTTTTGGAATTATGGCTAAAAAGTTCAACCTTGGTTTCATCAGACCATAAGACCTTTTCCACATGCTTTTGGGAGACTTCAGATGTGTTTTTGCAAAATGTAGACTGGCTTTGATGTTTTTCTTCGTAAGAAAAGGCTTTCGTCTTGCCACTTTACCCCATAGCCCAGATATATGAAGAATACAGGAGATTGTTGTCACATGTACCGCCCAGCCAGTACTTGGCAGATACTCCTGCAGCTTCTTTAATGTTGCTGTAGGCCTTTTGGTAGCCTCCCAGACCAGTTTTCTTCTCGTCTTTTGATCAATTTTGGAGGGACGTCCAGTTCTTGGTAATGTTACTGTTGTGCCATATTTTCTCTACTTGATGATGACTGTCTTCACTGTGTTCCATGGTATACGGTAGCTAATGCCTTGTAAATTCTCTTGTACCCTTCTCCTGACTGATACCTTTTAACAATGAGATCCATCTGATGCTTTGGAAGCTCTCTGTGGACCATGGGTTTTGCTGTGGGATGCGACTAAGAAAATTTCAGGAAAGACCAACTAGAGCAGCTGAACTTTATTTGGGGTTAATCAGCGGCACTTTAAATGATGGCAGGTGTATGCTGACTCCTATTTAACATGATTTTGAATGTTATTGCTTAATTCTAAAACAGCTACATCCCCAGTTATAAAAGGGTGTGCACACTTATGCAACCACATTTTAGTTTTTTTTGTTTTCTTCCCTCCACCTAAGAGATTTCAGTTTGTTTTTCAATTGAGTGGTACAGTTTATAGGTCAAATTAAAGGTGGAAAAAGTTCTGAAATGATTTATCTTTGTATCATTTTATTACATCACAGAAACCTGAGATTTTAACAGGGGTGTGTAGACGGTTTATATCCACTGTATATTGAAGAGATTAGGATCCAATATTGAACCCTGTGGTACACTAGTGATGGTTACCCACTCTGAGTATGTACCATTAATAACTACCCTCTGTGGTTAAGTTACTTACCCACATACACATATTTACCCCAGACCAGGCATTCTCATTTTATGTACCAAGCTTTTATGTGGCACTGTATCAAATGCTTTGGAGAAGTCAAGATATATGACATCCAAAGACTCACCCCGGTCCAATCTAGAACTTATCTTATCTCCTAGAAACTTATTAAATTAGGTTGACAGTAGTGTTGATCGAGCATGCTCGGCCGAACACTAGTTCGGCTCGAGCATTGCAATGCTCGGCACATCGCGGTGTTTGGCCAAATTACGTGTGTGCTTGAGCGCGATGCTTGAGTCTCCTCCCCGCACGTTTGTTGGCTGCTACGCAGCCAATAAACGTGCAATTGAGTTCTGCCACTCACTGTAATGCTGTAGCCATGTTGGTTACTGGCATTACTGTGATTGGCTGGCTGGAACGAGTCATCGGGTGCTATAAAGCACCCGATGACACGTGGTTCGGCTCAGTGTTAGTCAGGGAGAGCTGTGCTGTAGAAGGGACAGATAGTTAGGGAATTGATACAATTGAATAAAAAAATTTTGTTAGGCAGGGTTGGTGTTAGAGACCCAAAAATCCTTTTAAGGACAATTGTTGTGTCTGGCAGCAATATATATTTTTACCGCAACCTGCTCTAAATTGCATGCATCCATTACCTGCGCGCTACATCTCCAGTATAACGTTAGCGCATCCGAAATATCAGTGACATTCAGTCAAATTTTTTCGCTACTGGTGGCAGCGACATTACCTGTGCTATATCTCCTGTACAATGTTTGCCCATCCTAAATATCAGTGACATTCAGTCGAATTTATTTGCACATACACTTACAAAACCTGCGCTACTGTACGTGTGACATACTTGCAAGCATATATGCCATTTAATATGCGGAAGGAGAGCAGTAAGAGATTGGGAAGCGGCGCAGTGAAACTGTGCCTGCTGCCAGAGCACAAGAAACACGATACGTAGCTTCATGACCCAGTTTGCAGGGCAGCGCATGACACCACTCTCGACGTCACACCAGTGCAACCAGATGGTCGGTTGGATTGCAGCAGATAATGCTTCCAGTCGGTTAAGCACCACACTGTCTTCCACAAAGTCCAGTCTCACTAGCCAAGAGTCTGGTCAACAGAATCCTCGCCCTGATCCCCCTTCCTCCCACCATGGAGAGTTTTTGCAAACAAGTGATCCCACACTCGGATATTGCGAGGAGCTCTTTTCATCGCCATTCCTAAATATGGGCCTCTCGCTAAGCCCGCTTGAAGAGGGACATGAGGAGATCTTGTGCCCTGATTCCCAAACTCTTGAGCATCCACAGTCAGAAGAAGATGGCGGTGGGGAACGGCAATTAGTGTTTCACGAGGTGGATGATGTTGATGATGAGACACAGTTGCCAATAATTCAACCACAATTAGTGTCTCAAGAGGTTGATGATGAGGATGAGACACAGTTGTCAATAAGTGAGGTTGTTGTTAGGTCAACAAGTCACGAGGATGACCAGAGTGAGAAAGTGGAAGAGGAGGTGGTGGACGATGAAATCACTGACCCAACCTGGGAAGGTGTTACAGAGGTGAAGGGATCCGCAACACCGCAACAGGCTGGAGGAGGCAGTGGGGTGGCAAAATGGAGAAGGCGGCCACACCAAACAGGCCCACAACTGTTTCCCGGAGCACCCCCTTGCGGAAATCTCCCTTGCCAACGGGTAGGTATTTCGCAGTCTGGCGCTTTTTTTTAATGAAAGTGCAGACGATAAAAGAATTGTCATTTGCAACCTGTGCCGTACCAAAATGAGCAGGGGAGTGAACACTAGCAACCTCACCACCACCAGCATGATCCGCCACATGGCATCAAAGCACCCTAATAGGTGGGCCGAACGCCTGGGTCCACAATCAGTGTCTGTAGGTCACACCACTGCCTCCTCTTCCCCTGTGTTACGTGCTGGCCAATCCCCTGTCCAAGATGCAGGCCAGGATGCCTCCTGTCCTACACCTGGACTTTTGCAAGCACCATCAGCTAGCACATCCACTTCTGTGTCCCAGCGCAGCGTACAGATGTCCATACCCCATGCCTTTGAACAAAAGCGCAAATACCCAGCAACCCACCCACAGGCCATAGCACTAAATGCGCACCTTTCCAAATTGCTGGCCCTGAAAATGTTGCTTGTGGACACTGAGGCTTTCCGCAGCCTGATGGCGGCGGCCATCCCTCATTACTCAGTCCCCAGCCGCCACTATTTTGCTGGTGTGCCTTCCCCGCCGTAGACCAGCATGTGTCCCGTAACCTCATCCATAATTTTTTAGATGGTCAGCCCACCAGTAGACCCTCACCCCTAATTTTTTAGATGGTCAGCTCGGCAGCAGACCCTCACTCCTAATGTTTTAGATGGTCAGATCAGCAGCAGACCCTCAACCCTGATGTTTTAGATGGTCAGCTCAGCAGCATACCCTCACTCCTAATTTTTTAGATGGTCAGCTCAGCAGCAGACCCTCACCCCTAATGTTTTATGTCAGATCAGCAGCAGACCCTCACCCCTAATGTTTTAGAAGGTCAGATCAGCAGCAGACCCTCACCCCTAATGTTTAGATGGTCAGCTCAGCAGCAAACCCTCACCCCAAATTTTTTAGATGGTCAGCTTGGCAGCAGACCCTCACCCCTAATGTTTTAGAAGGTCAGATCAGCAGCAGACCCTCACCCCTAATGTTTTAGAAGGTCAGAACAGCAGCAGACCCTCACCCCTAATTTTTTAGATGGTCAGCTCGGCAGCAGACCCTCACTCCTAATGTTTTAGATGGTCAGATCAGCAGCAGACCCTCAACCCTAATGTTTTAGATGGTCAGCTCAGCAGCATACCCTCACCCCTAGTTTTTTAGATGGTCAGCTCAGCAGCAGACCCTCACCCCTAATGTTTTAGAAGGTCAGATCAGCAGCAGACCCTCACCCCTAATGTTTTAGAAGGTCAGATCAGCAGCAGACCCTCACCCCTAATTTTTTAGATGGTCAGCTCAGCAGCAGAACCTCACCCCTAATTTTTTAGATGGTCAGCCCAGCAGCAGACCCTCACCCCTATTTTTTTAGATGGCCAGCTCAGCAGCAGACCCATACCCCTATTTTTTAGATAGTCAGCTCAGCAGCAGACCCTCATCCCTAATTTTTTAGATGGTCGGCTCAGCAGCAGACCCTCACCCCTAATGTTTTAGATGGTCAGATCAGCAGCAGACCCTCAACCCTAATGTTTTAGATGGTCAGCTCAGCAGCATACCCTCACCCCTAATGTTTTAGAAGGTCAGATCAGCAGCAGACCCTCACCCCTAATGTTTTAGAAGGTCAGATCAGCAGCAGACCCTCACCCCTAATGTTTAGATGGTCAGCTCAGCAGCAAACCCTCACCCCAAATTTTTTAGATGGTCAGCTTGGCAGCAGGCCCTCACCCCTAATGTTTTAGGTCAGATTAACAGCAGACCCTCGCCCCTAATGTTTTAGATGGTCAGATCAGCAGCAGACCCTCACCCCTAATTTTTTAGATGGTCAACTCAGCAGCAGAACCTCACCCCTAATTTTTTAGATGGTCAGCCCAGCAGCAGACCCTCACCCCTATTTTTTTAGATGGCCAGCTCAGCAGCAGACCCTCACCCCTAATTTTTTAGATGGTCGGCTCAGCAGCAGACCCTCACCCCTAATTTTTTAGATGGTCGGCTCAGCAGCAGACCCTCACCCCAAATTTTTTAGAAGGTCAGATCAGCAGCAGACCCTCACCCCTAATGTTTTAGATGGTCATAATCAGCATCAGACCCTCACCCCTAACGTTTTTAGAAGGTCAGATCAGCTGCAGACCCTCACCCCTAATTCTTTAGATGGTCAGCTCAGCAGCAGACCCTCACCCCTAATGTTTTTAGAAAGTCAGATCAGCAGCAGACCCTCACCCTTAATTTTTTAGATGGTCAGCTCAGCAGAAGACCCTCACCCCTAATGTTTTAGAAGGTCAGATAAGCAGCAGACCCTCACCCCTAATGTTTTAGATGGTCAGATCAGCAGCAGACCCTCACCCCTAATGTTTTAGGTCAGATCAGCACTCAGACGGTATAGAAATGCAATGCGCTGCAATAAATGGTTTCTACCGCAGACAACAAAATTGTGTGCAGATTAAGTGAAATTTGTATATATATTGATTTTCACTTTTTCCCAATATATGGTATTGAAGCACTGAGACGGTATAGAAATGCAATGTGCTGCGATAAACGGGTTCTGCCGCAGACAAAAAAACTGGGTGCTGATTTAGTGAAATTTGTATATATATTGATTTTTACTTTTTCCCAATATATGAGATTGATGCACTCAGACGGTATAGAAATGCAATGCGCTGCGATAAATGGTTTCTGCCGCAAACAAAAAACTGGGTGCTGATTCAGTGAAATTTGTATATATATTGATTTTCACTTTTTCCCAATATATAGGATTGAAGCACTCAGATGGTATAGAAATGCAATGCGCTGCGATAAACTGTTTCTGCCGCAGACAAAAAAACTGGGTGCTGTTTTCACTGATATTCTTCCTATCTATGCCCCTGATACACAGAAGGTATTGCACAGATGTCTGAATTTACTGCTGACACCTTCTATTAAGATAGCAAATGAAGCGATTTTTTTTTGTAAATTCAAACAAAAAATAAAGTGCAAATCTGCACTTTAACCACCTCAGCCCCCAGTGCTTAAACACCCTGAAAGACCAGGCCACTTTTTACACTTCTGACCTACACTACTTTCACCGTTTATTGATCGGTCATGCAACTTACCACCCAAATGAATTTTACCTCCTTTTCTTCTCACTAATAGAGCTTTCATTTGGTGGTATTTCATTGCTGCTGACATTTTTACTTTTTTTGTTATTAATCGAAATTTAACGATTTTTTTGCAAAAAAATTACATTTTTCAGTTTCAGTTGTAAAATTTTGCAAAAAAAACGAGATCCATATATAAATTTTGCTCTAAATTTATTGTTCTACATATCTTTGATTAAAAAAAAATGTTTGGGTAAAAAAAAATGGTTTGGGTAAAAGTTATAACGTTTACAAACTATGGTACAAAAATGTGAATTTCCGCTTTTTGAAGCAGCTCTGACTTTCTGAGCACCTGTCATGTTTCCTGAGGTTCTACAATGCCCAGACAGTACAAACACCCCACAAATGACCCCATTTCGGAAAGTAAACACCCTAAGGTATTCGCTGATGGGCATAGTGAGTTCATAGAACTTTTTATTTTTTGTCACAAGTTAGCGGAAAATGATGATTATTTTTTTTTTTTCTTACAAAGTCTCATATTCCACTAACTTGTGACAAAAAATAAAAAGTTCTATGAACTCACTATGCCCATCACGAAATACCTTGGGGTCTCTTCTTTCCAAAATGGGGTCACTTGTGGGGTAGTTATACTGCCCTGGCATTCTAGGGGCCCAAATGTGTGGTAAGGAGTTTGAAATCAAATTCTGTAAAAAATGACCAGTGAAATCCGAAAGGTGCTCTTTGGAATATGGGCCCCTTTGCCCACCTAGGCTGCAAAAAAGTGTCACACATCTGGTATCTCTGTATTCAGGAGAAGTTGAGGAATGTGTTTTGGGGTGTCTTTTTACATATACCCATGATGGGTGAAATAAATATCTTGGTCAAATGCCAACTTTGTATAAAAAAATGGGAAAAGTTGTCTTTTGCCAAGATATTTCTCTCACCCAGCATGGGTATATGTAAAATGACACCCCAAAACACATTCCCCAACTTCTCCTGAGTACGGAGATACCAGATGTGTGACACTTTTTTGCAGCCTAGGTGGGCAAAGGGGCCCATATTCCAAAGAGCACCTTTCGGATTTCACAGGTCATTTTTTACAGAATTTGATTTCAAACTCCTTACCACACATTTGGGCCCCTAGAATGCCAGGGCAGTATAACTACCCCACAAGTGACCCCATTTTGGAAAGAAGACACCCCAAGGTATTCGCAGATGGGCATAGTGAGTTCATGGAAGTTTTTATTTTTTGTCACAAGTTAGTGGAATATGAGACTTTGTAAGAAAAAAATAAATAAATAAAAAATCATCATTTTCCACTAACTTGTGACAAAAAATAAAAAATTCTAGGAACTCGCCATGCCCCTCACGGAATACCTTGGGGTGTCTTCTTTCCAAAATGGGGTCACTTGTGGGGTAGTTATACTGCCCTGGCATTTTCCAGGGGCCCTAATGTGTGGTAAGTAGGTAAATGACCTGTGAAATCCGAAAGGTGCTCTTTGGAATGTGGGCCCCTTTGCCCACCTAGGCTGCAAAAAAGTGCCACACATGTGGTATCTCCGTACTCGGGAGAAGTTGGGGAATGTGTTTTGTGGTGTCATTTTACATATACCCATGCTGGGTGAGATAAATATCTTGGTCAAATGCCAACTTTGTATAAAAAAATGGGAAAAGTTGTCTTTTGCCAAGATATTTCTCTCACCCAGCATGGGTATATGTAAAATGACACCCCAAAACACATTCCCCAACTTCTCCTGAGTACGGCGATACCAGATGTGTGACACTTTTTTGCAGCCTAAATGCGCAAAGGGGCCCACATTCCTTTTATGAGGGCATTTTTAGACATTTGGATCCCAGACTTCTTTTCACGCTTTAGGGCCCCTAGAATGCCAGGGCAGTATAAATACCCCACATGTGACCCCATTTTGGAAAGAAGACACCCCAAGGTATTTAATGAGGGGCATGGCGAGTTCATAGAATTTTTTTTTTTTTGGCACAAGTTAGCGGAAATTGATTTTATTTATTTTTTTCTCACAAAGTCTCCCTTTCCGCTAACTTGGGACAAAAATTTTAATCTTTCATGGACTCAATATGCCCCTCACGGAATACCTGGGGGTGTCTTCTTTCCGAAATGGGGTCACATGTGGGGTATTTATACTGCCCTGGCATTCTAGGGGCCCTAAAGCGTGAGAAGAAGTCTGGAATATAAATGTCTAAAAATTTTTACGCATTTGGATTCCGTGAGGGGTATGGTGAGTTCATGTGAGATTTAATTTTTTGACGCAAGTTAGTGGAATATGAGACTTTGTAAGAAAAAAAAAAAAATTTCCGCTAACTTGGGCCAAAAAAATGTCTGAATGGAGCCTTACAGAGGGGTGATCAATGACAGGGGGGGTGATCAATGACAGGGGTGTGATCACTGACAGGGGGGTGATCAATGACAGGGGGGTGATCAGAGAGTCTATATGGGGTGATCACCAGTCATTGATCACGCCCCTGTAAGGCTCCATTCAGACGTCCGTGTGCGTTTTGCGGATCCGATCCATCTATCAGTGGATCCGTAAAAATCATGCGGACATCTGAATGGAGCTTTACAGGGGGGTGATCAATGACAGGGGGGTAATCAATGACAGGGGGGTGATCAGGGAGTCTATATGGGGTGATCACCACAGTCATTGATCATGCCCCTGTAAGGCTCCATTCAGACGTCCGTGTGCGTTTTGCGGATCCGATCCATCTATCAGTGGATCCGTAAAAATCATGCGGACATCTGAATGGAGCTTTACAGGGGGGTGATCAATGACAGGGGGGTAATCAATGACAGGGGGGTGATCAGGGAGTCTATATGGGGTGATCACCACAGTCATTGATCATGCCCCTGTAAGGCTCCATTCAGACGTCAGTGTGCGTTTTGCGGATCCGATCCATCTATCAGTGGATCCGTAAAAATCATGCGGACGTCTGAATGGAGCTTTACAGGGGTGTGATCAATGACAGGGGGGTAATCAATGACAGGGGGTGATCAGGGAGTCTATATGGGGTGATCACCACAGTCATTGATCATGCCCCTGTAAGGCTCCATTCAGACGTCCGTGTGCGTTTTGCGGATCCGATCCATCTATCAGTGGATCCGTAAAAATCATGCGGACGTCTGAATGGAGCTTTACAGGGGGGTGATCAATGACAGGGGGGTAATCAATGACAGGGGGGTGATCAGGGAGTCTATATGGGGTGATTACCACAGTCATTGATCATGCCCCTGTAAGGCTCCATTCAGACGTCCGTGTGCGTTTTGCGGATCCGATCCATCTATCAGTGGATCCGTAAAAATCATGCGGACGTCTGAATGGAGCTTTACAGGGGGGTGATCAATGACAGGGGGGTGATCAGGGAGTCTATATGGGGTGATCACCACAGTCATTGATCATGCCCCTGTAAGGCTCCATTCAGACGTCCGTGTGCGTTTTGCGGATCCGATCCATCTATCAGTGGATCCGTAAAAATCATGCGGACGTCTGAATGGAGCTTTACAGGGGTGTGATCAATGACAGGGGGGTAATCAATGACAGGGTGGTGATCAGGGAGTCTATATGGGGTGATCAGGGGTGATCAAGGGTGAATAAGGGGTTAATAAGTGACGGGGGGGGTGTAGTGTAGTGTGGTGCTTGGTGCAACATATTACTGAGCTACCTGTGTCCTCTGGTGGTCGATCCAAACAAAGGGGACCACCAGAGGACCAGGTAGCAGGTATATTAGACGCTGTTATCAAAACAGCGTCTAATATACCTGTTAGGGGTTAAAAAAATCACATCTCCAGCCTGCCAGCGAACGATCGCCGCTGGCAGGCTGGAGATCCACTTTCTTACCTTCCGTTCCTGTGAGCGCGCGCGCCTGTGTGCGCGCGTTCACAGGAAATTTCGGCCATCGCGAGAGGACGCGCCGGCGCGTCCACTCGGAATCAATCAACCACCTCCAGGACCCGTCTGTGCGTACAGCGGTCCGGAGGTGGTTAAATTGCTGCCAACACACACAGTAGTCCTTAAAAGAACTTTTGGGTTTTTGAAACGTCTTGAGAAAGAAAGTCATTTGCGATCCCAATCTCCCTACTTTGTCTGTCCCTTCCTAACAGCAGCTCTCCCTGACTCGCAATGAGCCTAACCCGCGTGACGTGTTCCGGCCAGCCAATCACTGTAATGCCAGTAGAAAACATGGCTAATGGCATTACAGTGATGGCAATACTTACCAGCATGTTTAGTGGCTGCTTAGAAGGCGCCAAACGTGCGGGGAGGAGACTCGATCATGGCGCTCAAGCACATGTGGTACTCGGCCGAGCATAGCGATTCTCGAGCCGAACCAGTACTCGGCCGAGCATGCTCGCTCATCACTATTGGTTGACACAGTGTTTCCACACCCACTGCTATAACATGGGTAGAGTCATAATAACACCCAAATTGAGCAATTTGCTCATCATTAGTGTTGAGCGAACTTATGTTTTAAGTTCGGCGTCCAAATTTCTGGTTTGGGTTATCGAAGAATCCCATTATGGATTCCGTTACTATGGACCATAACGGAATTCGGGATCCATAACGGGATTCTTTGATAACCTGAACCCGAACTAGATAGATGAATATATAGAATTATGTTGAATAATAATTTAACTTTATCTTGTTTATCTAACTGGAAGTAACACGCCTGCAAGTGTTAAAGTTGCCAATAACACTTTCCTCGGATGTTTATGCTGTTATTTACTGTAGGTTGTCTGCTCCTTTTCCTTTGTGACTTCATGCATCACTAAAGTCACAGGGTCACAATAAACAATTGATAGATCTTAGCACAGGACTGACTCTATTTCCCAGTATAGTATAAATGCCAGTGATGAAATGAGTCATTTTCAAAACGGTCTATGGTATTGGAATAGCATGTGGCTGCCTAGCATGTCTTCCATTCTATAACTCCATATAAAATATATTTCTAAACCACCAGGTTAAAAATAATTTTATATGTATGTATGTGGCTGGGACATAAACTGTATATAGAACCTTTTTTAAGTGTTTACCTCTTTAATCATATTACTGGTTGTACAAGTATAAGATCTGTATGCTTATACACTCACGTAAAGAATTATTAGGAACACCTGTTCTATTTATCATTAATGCAATTATCTAGTCAACCAATCACATGGCAGTTGCTTCAATGCATTTAGGGGTGTGGTCCTGGTCAAGACAATCTCCTGAACGCCAAACTGAATGTCAGAATGGGAAAGAAAGGTGATTTAAGCAATTTTGAGCGTGGCATGGTTGTTGGTGCCAGACGGGTCGGTCTGAGTATTTCACAATCTGCTCAGTTACTGGGATTTTCACGCACAACCATTTCTAGGGTTTACAAAGAATGGTGTGAAAAGGGAAAAACATCCAGTATGCGGCAGTCCTGTGGGCAAAAATACCTTGTGGATGCTAGAGGTCAGAGGAGAATGGGCCGACTGATTCAAGCTGATAGAAGAGCAACGTTGACTGAAATAACCACTCGTTACAACTGAGGTATGCAGCAAAGCATTTGTGAAGACACAACACGCAAAACCTCGAGGCGGATGGGCTACAACAGCAGAAGACCCCACCGGGTACCACTCATCTCCACTACAAATAGGAAAAAGCGGCTACAATTTGCACGAGCTCACCAAAATTGGACTGTTGAAGACTGGAAAAATGTTGCCTGGTCTGATGAGTCTCGATTTCTGTTGAGACATTCAAATGGTAGAGTCCGAATTTGGCGTAAACAGAATGAGAACATGTATCTATCCTCTGATGGCTACTTCCAGCAGTATAATGCACCATGTCACAAAGCTCGAATCATTTCAAATTGGTTTCTTGAACATGACAATGAGTTCACTGTACTAAAATGGCCCCCACAGTCACCAGATCTCAACCCAATAGAGCATCTTTGGGATGTGGTGGAACGGGAGCTTCGTGCCCTGGATGTGCATCCCTCAAATCTCCATCAACTGCAAGATGCTATCCTTTCAATATGGGCCAACATTTCTAAAGAATGCTATCAGCACCTTGTTGAATCAATGCCACGTAGAATTAAGGCAGTTCTGAAGGCAAAAGGGGGTCCAACACCGTATTAGTATGGTGTTCCTAATAATTCTTTAGGTGAGTGTAATGTAATACCTCCTAAATATCTTACTGTTTTTTTTTATCAGATCAAGAGTACAGCATTTTAACACTTGTCTCGCTTTTAGGATGACTATTTTAATGGCATTCATGTTTTTAACACTGGGGAAATTCACTAACCAAAATGTACCAGAATTCTGTCCACTCCCCAAAACTTGAGTATATAGCAAGCATTAAATATAGACACCTTTTTGCACCTACTTCAAAAAGAGGATTTGTGATATGCATCATTTTATAGAGCAAAATACTAGTGTATATGTATGCCAGTCATAAGGAAGAGAGGCATGTCTAATTTGTTGATAAAGCAAGACTTCCATGCCACAAGCAACAATTTGCACCATATTTGCCAACTCTTAAATTTATGTATACTAAGACAGTATTGATAAGTCTTCTCCTTGGTCTAATTTTAGTTTCTTCCTATGTCTTACGGGCTATGTTTTAGTGTTTCTTGGCTTTATTGTAAATCTAGAATCAGTCTTCAAAAGAGAAAGCATGCATTTTAAAAACAAATTAAAGCAGAGGAAACTTTTACTTTTTTCCAACTACTAAGTATTTCTGCTCTTTTTTATATTTATAATAGATATAAGCGTATTTGCTATAAGCGTTATCTGGTTCCAACACCTGTTAGACTTCATTAGATCAGTGGCCTCCTTAATAGACTCTTTTTCTCATAGTTTATAACTCCTGAATTCGACATTATTTTTTCACATTGGGATTTAAGGTCACATTCCATGGCCAAAATATGGGTGCATTTTATCAGCCGTGCTACCAGAACATCTAGGCCTCCCTCACTTATTTGAACCAAACTTCACTAAAATGATCATCCATCATAGAACAGTTTAACTAGAGATTCCTAGGTTCTGCAAATATAATACAGATGCTACAATGCGCCCATATCATGGCCATGTAAAAACGGCAGCAGGGAAAGATCATCAAAAACTATTAGGCTCTGTAGTGAGTATTTCTATACCAGTGCCAATTTCTAAGCAATGGCCTGGATATGTATTTATTTGCTCTACCAGAACCTTTGATCACCATGAATGAAAATCTTTAAAATATATAGACCTTTTTCCCATAAGATTTTGGTATATCTTTGCTGTTTGCATTGTAAAATGTGATTTACTTAATAGCATTCTTCAGTTCACAGGTGATGGCATACATATAAATTAGGCCTAAACTTTGCTCAACAGGAAATAATTCCTAGTGTCAATACCTTTAGAAAAGTAAGCTGAAATGACATTGGCCACATTTTAAATACTAGTTATAAAGTTCCTTTGCTGTGAACCACATTTGGGTCATTGTTATCAATTAGCCATGCTTAAAAAAATGCATGGGCAAAAATCCCCCTTGGCTGCCAAAGAAAGTACTCCTTGCTGACTTATAATGGCAGCCTAGAGTGAAGTCTGAATAATTATGTGAAACATAAGCACACAATTTCTGAATGTTAGCTTTTCCTCATGCACTAGAAGGGACTCAACTTTTCACAAAATGCTGATCTAATTCCAGCAAAATAAATCTACATCATGACTTTGTCTACTCACAAAAGTCAGACTAAGGTTTATAATAGGTAATTAAAATACTGATCTCAGACTAGCATGGGTCACGTGAACTCTATAACTTATTGTGTTGAAAACAAAGCTGGCACCACAGTTGAATTTAAAAATATTCATACGTGTTATACTTTTACTTTTCTTAACCTTTCGTATTATTAAACAAGATCAATAGATCAGTGGGGGTTTAGGCCTGGAAGTAGATGAAGGACAGTGTATTACAATATTAAATCCTGGCTTTGTAAGTAAGGGCAATGTGGAATGAGGTTACTACCAGGGAAGCTGGCAGTAACCCTTTCCACTGTCCTAGAGGACCAGAAAAGTAGACATTAAACAGGCTGTCCAACAGGAAATAATGTTTACCAAAGTGCTCAGGAACCATTAAAAAAAAATGAAAGATGTGGTACCTCTCCTTACCAATTTCCCACCACTCTAGTTCCACCACATACCAGTTCACCACTGGTCTCTACTCCTTGGTCCCATTTTGACACACAGAAATTGCCTGCTGTGCCAATCACAGGTCACAAAGGTGACCCTCAGCCAGTGATTGGCTAAATTGGCTTTTTACTGGTATTTCCTGTTTGTCTAGACAGGTCCAAGAAGTAGAGACCATCAGGGATCTGGCAAGCTTTCGAACAGAGGCAGTGGGAAGGTTAGGTGACTATTGCTTCTTTTATTTTTTTTAACCCACTCTGAGCCCTTGACATCCTCCTCTTTAAACAGGAAATCGGTAGCAGTGCTGGGCATTAAAACCCCACTGATCAGATATTTATGACCTATCCTCAGAATAGGTCAGCAATATTCTACTTTCGGAAAACCCTTTTAGTAAACTATAGTCTTCATAATCTTACATGAATGTGAAAAAAACAATTATATTAATAGAGACATCCATGGTAGGGGACAGAGGCAGGAGGGGGGAGATATAGGAATGTCATACTTGTTTTAATTGCATTGTTGTCTTGATAGACATGCTATGTACAAGCCTTGTAATATAATCTATGTTGTATGAGATATGTGGGTATGTCTTTTTGTTGTTGTCTGACGAAGCCCTAAAAAAAGGTGTATATTAAAAAAAAAAAAAAAAATAGCCCTGAATACAACAACAGGTAAGATCTGCAGAACTACTTCTACTGGAAACTTGCTTGAAGTTTTTATGGTATATTTAATCCCATTCAAGCCATCAGGTGTGACATGCAACAAACCCACAAGCAATAAGTGACGGATAGAGCATACTGCAAGCTAGAAGTATAATAGTAACATATACATTCACTAGAATGGAGGGTATTTTTGGTGCATATTTGCAACTCAACCAAAGTATGCAGTAATTCTGCTTTGCATAAACTTGGCTTAAAAGTATTTTTGTTACCAGGTTTCAAGAAGCTTCAGGCCCTTCCAATGTTACTCAAAAAAGTACTCTTCAATTGGGACTGACACTACATTTCAACCACCCTTATAATTCCAATGCTAGAGTATTGAAGGTAGAATTAGTAAGCAGAATGATGTGACATGACAAGACTTGGAAAAAGGAGAGACCTCCAGAACTCCAGGAAGAGTTGGCCAATTCTCCTGCAAATAGGTCCTCCATATACTTTGTAGTGCTGGAATACTGCATAATTAGGTGCAACCCCAGTGTCCTTAGTGCATTAAGGGGGCAGAGCACTAGACAGAGGGATGCAGATGACATATAAAATGGGGTGCACCGCAGGGGGTGCCCTCATAAAAGAGGCATGCACCACTCGCATCAGCCACTCAGTTTTTTGGCTGTGATTAGTAAGGTTGAGTGAATCAAACTATCCGAAATAGACTTAGATCCGAATTTTTGGAAAAATTTGATTCGCTGTAAAGCAAAATTTTCTCAGGCCTTGCGTTAATAAATAAATTTTCCCTGAAATGGCGATAAAAACTAAAAAATACATACTCACCTCATCCATTTGAGCATGAAGAGGCCACCGTGGCCATCTCGATTGAAGATCCCTCGCAAAATCTCGTTTGTAGTGAAGTATGGCCTCATCATGCAGGATCTTCAATCAAGATGACTGCAGCAGCCTCTTAGGTGAGCATTATATTTTTTTTACAGGATTAACCCCTGAAAGCCATCATTTTATTCTCAAATGCCATGATCAATGATGAACGCTACATCTGAGGGGTTCAATAACAGGGGGCAGCGCCATTCCCCGTCATTGCGCCCGCTACTTACAAAGAAATGCGCTTTGTGACAAAGTAATTCTCCGAAGCAGCCGAATCGAATTTTTGGAAACTTTGCTCAACACTAGTGATTAGCATAAATGTTTTCATATGATAGATGCATCATACTTGCACTGTGCTGAAGGAAGCGCGCCATACGCAGTTGGCAAATAGGCTTTGAATGCATCCACCATATGAGAACATTGATGCTAATCACAGCCAAAACTCTGCCACAGTAAAAGAGGCTTTCAGCTATTATGGGGGTAAATACTTTTGTGCATAGTATAAATCTTTTTGTACAGTCCTGTGAAGCTTCAGCAGCTGAAAAGATTACATCACACGCTAACAAGAGGCTTTCCGCAGCAGTGTTTCCATAGCAACAACCTGTTCCTAGCAGCTTATCCCCAAATTCTAGAGGGAATCAATTTGCCAGCGCTGCTCATTGCTGGGATGTCACCTGTTTAGTAAACTAACCATGAGTTTAGTTGTTAACAAGGTACACTAGCACGTTAACCCATTAGTCTCTGTATTAATAAGTGGACACCTATGTGACACTCCGTAATATTGCTTGTACCTGTGGAGTCTTAGCACCTCTCACTGTTCAGAAGTCCCCACATTCCAACATATGATATTCCCTGAAACATGTATAATAATAGTAACCATAACAATCAGCTCACAAAAAGTCTAAAACAAATACAACTGTAGAATCTATAGTCATTTCTACAAATGTCTGTGCATTGTTATAAAATATTTGATTTTATAAAATAGCGGAACTGGCTCAGTTTCCAGAAAATTTATCAAAATGACAAAAGCAGATACATTTGCAACTCAGTAGACATACTACTTTTTTCTTCTTTATGGCACTTCATGGCTTATGTACTTTAGACCAATATTTTCCAGCAAAACAACTATGTGCTTCGTTAATGAACATGTCATATTTTAAGTAGACCTGTCAACTCTACTGACATGTCTATTTTAGCACATCATTATTCCTCTTAGGCCTCCTGCACACTGCCGTTGTGCGTCCGTTCCGTGCATTGGGAAATGCAATTTGCGGTCCCCAATGCATGGGCAATGTCCGTGTGGCGGCCAGGATGTCGAGACCCATTCAACTTTAATGGGTCCGTCTGTGATCCTTCCGCACCGCAAAAAAATAGAACAAGTTTTTGTTTTTTTTGCAGTGCTGAGGCATGGCCAGAAACACCACGGAAGCCATTCATATTAAAAGACTTACCGAATTGTTATTTTGTAGGAATTTAGGAAAGAGTACAAGTCATTTTATTCTAAACTGCCAAAGAAGATGCAGAAAATGTCCGATATAATTGGGGTAATTTATCAAACTGGAGTCACAGCTAGAAGAAACGTTGTGAATAAAGAAAAACTTTAATAATTTATTGGATATGCACTAAAATAGGGAAGGGTGTGCAGGTCCCTAAATAAACATACAAACAAAAAAATGTATTTGGTCACTGGCCATTAGTAAGATGCAGCCAGACCCCACCAGTACCTATAGCTGTGTATGTCAGGTGGGAAAGCAGTGGCTGCATCGGCTAGTGACCAGACCTGTATTCAAAAATGCTGGGTAAATAATGATAACCTAACGTGGATATAGCTCCTGTGAAAAAACTACTGTAGCACGATATAATCACAGGCTGTCGCGCTATATCAAAAGTGTACCATGTCTTGGACTATGCATCGCTAGGGGGGAAGGGAACTGTCAGCCTCACGTGGGTAATCCTCATTGACTGAATCCCTGGTGAATTTCTAATCCCTAAACGCCCCCCTGTAGCAATCAATCAATAGTCCGGACAAATGCAGCAAGCGGCTGTCTGCCCTAAAAGATCCCATATGGATGCGCTATGTCCGTACCCTAAACCTAATTATAAAGCTCGACATTTTGCCATGTAGAGGCTCATCAGGAGCTAGGTCAAGTACAGGACAAACAAACATAGAGGTGCCTTACACACCACCGCTCTCTGCAGTCTAAATAGGGAGAAACCCCTCCCCTTGTTGGGCGGATCAAGCGGCAGCTGGCAGGTCACGTGGTGGTGGGTGTGTCGGAGACGCGGTGTATACCCACCCTGATGACCGCCCCTCTCCATGCTGTGATCCTGCGCTGTGTGTCAACACACTCATAGGCAATTTCTCACAGCAATATGGTTTATTTACACTTTATTTTAAGAATACTATAGAAAAAGTTAAGTTTTAATTATACCCAGTTCACATGGTTTTTTATATACACTGCTCAAAAAAATAAAGGGAACACTTAAACAACACAATGTAACTCCAAGTCAATCACACTTCTGTGAAATCAAACTGTCCACTTAGGAAGCAACACTGAGTGACAATCAATTTCACATGCTGTTGTGCAAATGGGATAGACAACAGGTGGAAATTATAGGCAATTAGCAAGACACCCCCAATAAAGGAGTGGTTCTGCAGGTGGTAACCACAGACCACTTCTCAGTTTCTATGCTTCCTGTCTGATGTTTTGGTCACTTTTGAATGCTGGCGGTGCTTTCACTCTAGTGGTAGCATGAGACGGAGTCTACAACCCACACAAGTGGCTCAGGTAGTGCAGCTTATCCAGGATGGCACATCAATGCGAGCTGTGGCAAGAAGGTTTGCTGTGTCTGTCAGCGTAGTGTCCAGAGCATGGAGGCGCTAATAGAAGACAGGCCAGTACATCAGGAGACGTGGAGGAGGCCGTAGGAGGGCAACAACTCAGCAGCAGGACTGCTACCTCTGCCTTTGTGCAAGGAGGAACAGGAGGAGCACTGCCAGAGCCCTGCAAAATGACCTCCAGCAGGCCACAAATATGCATGTGTCTGCTCAAACGGTCATAAACAGACTCCATGAGGGTGATATAAGGGCCCGACGTCCACAGGTGTGGGTTGTGCTTACAGCCCAACACTATGCAAGACGTTTGGCATTTGCCAGAGAACACCAAGATTGGCAAATTCGCCACTGGCGCCCAGATCTCTTCACAGATGAAAGCAGGTTCACGCTGAGGATATGTGACAGATGTGACAGAGTCTGGAGACGCCGTGGAGAACTTTATGCTGCCTGCAACATCCTCCAGCATGACCGGTTTGGCATTGGGTCAGTAATGGAGGGCCGCACAGCCCTCCATGTGCTCGCCAGAGGTAGCCTGACTGCCATTAGGTACCGAGATGAGATCCTCAGACCCCTTGTGAGACCATATGCTGGTGCGGTTGGCCCTGGGTTCCTCCTAATGCAAGACAATGCTAGACCTCATGTGGCTGGAGTGTGTCAGCAGTTCCTGCAAGACGAAGGCATTGATGCTATGGACTGGCCCGCCCGTTCCCCAGACCTGAATCTAATTGAGCACATATGGGACATCATGTCTCGCTCTATCCACCAACATCACGTTGCACCACAGACTGTCCAGGAGTTGGCAGATGCTTTAGTCCAGGTCTGGGAGAAGATCCCTCAGGAGACCGTCCGCCACCTCATCAGGAGCATGCACAGGCGTTGTAGGGAGGTCATACAGGCACGTGGAGGCCACACACACTACTGAGCCTCATTTTGACTTGTTTTAAGGACATTACATCAAAGTTGGATCAGCCTGTAGTGTGTTTTTCCACTTTAATTTTGAGTGTGACTCCAAATCCAGACCTCCATAGGTTAAAAAATTTGATTTCCATTTTTTTATTTTTGTGTGATTTTGTTGTCAGCACATTCAACTATGTAAAGAACAAAGTATTTCAGAAAAATATTTAATTAATTCAGATCTAGGATGTGTTATTTTTGTGTTCCCTTTATTTTTTTGAGCAGTGTGTGACATTATACCTCTGCACGTTCATCCTCTGTTTATGCGATAGTTTGTGGATATGGCAGGATTTCTGAGTACAGGCTTTAATTCTGATAGCTAGCTAACAGAAGCCAAGGAGGTTTTTTTTTACAAAAAATATAGAAAAAATATACCCCATCATTTGGGGCAGCGTTCAGGGAACTGGAGAAAACCTACAGGGAACAAATTGTTTCATGGTGGGAGGTCCAGAGTCTTGAACACTACCTAGAATATAATATTGTACCAAGGGGTTTAAGAATAACATTAACCCCTGATGCCAGGTGCAGGAATGCCTCCCTGATGACAAAATGGGAAATGAAGGCCACAAATAGTTCTCTTCGTTTCATGAAAATCCTGATAGAACAAGAACGCCTCAAGTTAGAGGGTCTAGATAAAAAATTAAAAGAACACATCAGTATCACCCAGTCTTTTGCTCTGAATTTGGGACAAGAGAGAAACAACTTCAGGCGTCATTGAAGAAATTCCAATACCATTTAAAAGAGAAAACATAAGCAGTTTACACAAGATTTAGCTTACACACTTATCAGCGAAAGGAGGCGGGTGGTTGAAAGGGATACAGATTTGTCCTCAACAGAAACCGAACAATCTGAGTCTGATAAAGAACAACATACAGGGAGTAGAAAAAAATCCAATGAGAGGGAGAGGCCAGGGAAGAAGAAACTACACTGCGTGCAGAATTATTAGGTAAATGAGTATTTTGACCACATCATCCTCTTTATGCATGTTGTCTTACTCCAAGCTGTATAGGCTCGAAAGCCTACTACCAATTAAGCATATTAGGTGATGTGAATCTCTGTAATGAGAAGGGGTGTGGTCTAATGACATCAACACCCTATATTAGGTGTGCATAATTATTAGGCAACTTCCTTTCCTTTGGCAAAATGGGTCAAAAGAAGGACTTGACAGGCTCAGAAAAGTCAAAAATAGTGAGATATCTTGCAGAGGGATGCAGCACTCTTAAAATTGCAAAGCTCTTGAAGCGTGATCATCGAACAATCAAGCGTTTCATTCAAAATAGTCAACAGGGTCGCAAGAAGCGTGTGGAAAAACCAAGGCGCAAAATAACTGCCCATGAACTGAGAAAAGTCAAGCGTGCAGCTGCCAAGATGCCACTTGCCACCAGTTTGGCCATATTTCAGAGCTGCAACATCACTGGAGTGCCCAAAAGCACAAGGTGTGCAATACTCACAGACATGGCCAAGGTAAGAAAGGCTGAAAGACGACCACCACTGAACAAGACACACAAGCTGAAACGTCAAGACTGGGCCAAGAAATATCTCAAGACTGATTTTTCTAAGGTTTTATGGACTGATGAAATGAGAGTGAGTCTTGATGACCAGATGGATGGGCCCGTGGCTGGATTGGTAAAGGGCAGAGAGCTCCAGTCCGACTCAGACGCCAGCAAGGTGGAGGTGGAGTACTGGTTTGGGCTGGTATCATCAAAGATGAGCTTGTGGGGCCTTTTCGGGTTGAGGATGGAGTCAAGCTCAACTCCCAGTCCTACTGCCAGTTTCTGGAAGACACCTTCTTCAAGCAGTGGTACAGGAAGAAGTCTGCATCCTTCAAGAAAAACATGATTTTCATGCAGGACAATGCTCCATCACACGCGTCCAAGTACTCCACAGCGTGACTGGCAAGAAAGGGTATAAAAGAAGAAAATCTAATGACATGGCCTCCTTGTTCACCTGATCTGAACCCCATTGAGAACCTGTGGTCCATCATCAAATGTGATATTTACAAGGAGGGAAAACAGTACACCTCTCTGAACAGTGTCTGGGAGGCTGTGGTTGCTGCTGCACGCAATGTTGATGGTGAACAGATCAAAACACTGACAGAATCCATGGATGGCAGGCTTTTGAGTGTCCTTGCAAAGAAAGGTGGCTATATTGGTCACTGATTTGTTTTTGTTTTGTTTTTGAATGTCAGAAATGTATATTTGTGAATGTTGAGATGTTATATTGGTTTCACTGGTAAAAATAAATAATTGAAATGGGTATATATTTGTTTTTTGTTAAGTTGCCTAATAATTATGCACAGTAATAGTCACCTGCACACACAGATATCCCCCTAAAATAGCTAAAACTAAAAACAAACTAAAAACTACTTCCAAAAATATTCAGCTTTGATATTAATGAGTTTTTTGGGTTCATTGAGAACATGGTTGTTGTTCAATAATAAAATTAATCCTCAAAAATACAACTTGCCTAATAATTCTACACTCCCTGTATAGCGGTAACTCATATAATAGAGGGGCCCAAGGTTTTTTAGATCCGAACCCTGCATACCCCCTACGAAACCGCTCCCAACAGCCAATAACAAAAACACTGGCCCAAAAGTAATTAATCTGTCCTCCCATTTCCTGACACATTCCGAAATAAATATCTTTGAAAAGGGTCTCTCATTTGTCCCAACACCAAGATATAACCCGTACAAAACTATAGTCGATTTGAACCTATTTGCACACAAACTGAGGTGGTTTAAATATTTCTGTAATATTGAGAAAAAACAGAGCATAGAAATGGGTGTTCCCACGGAAATGGTGTCTGATGTTAAATTATTACAAAGCCTCACGGCCCCGAATGAACCCGTATTAGGTGAAGGACCATTCACGTCACTAAAAAATAAGAGCAAAAGAACACCAGCTGAATTTCAGCAGCTTTATCTAAAATGTCAAATATGAGAAGAGCTCACTTCATTGCATGTGCACCGAGGTTTTCTGGGTGCATATGCAATGATGGACATGTAATGATCACCTCCGACTTATTAGTATGCATAATCAGTAACAAAAATGTACTTAATGCTCTTGCCCTCTCAAATACACTGTAATGCGATTCAGCTCTATGTCCCAGCCATCATATATCATTATTTTTTTTTATTAATTATCTTTATTCATATATCAAAACAAGTTACAATAACAAAAGGATTAAATAAATACTCCACATTTTCAATATATTTTCCCCTTATCCCAATTCCCCAAACCAACCCTCCTCTTCCCCACCCCAAACCTGTGATGCGTCCGCCCTCTTCTCCCCCCCTGCCCCCCCCCCCAAGAAAACAGGGGGGCAGAGACAGGGGGGGAGGAAAAAAAAAAAAGGTTAATAAATAAAGCTTTATAAATTATTACAACCAGTCAAGTCTTCCAACCGCCCCATATCTTAATCCACTTCTCATCCGCAACTCTCTGCCTGTACAAGATTTGCTCATAGTTTTTTACCTTATTAACTAGGCTTATCCATGTATTTAGTTCTGGAGTGTGCCGAGCAAACCAGGTCCGACTAACCAAAATTCTAGCTAGCAGCAATATCTTGCCTAAGAGGATCTTTTGATACCTATGGGTACTTATTGTGGAAAACTCATTAAGCAAGAGCACTTGTGGTTCAAAAGGTATTCGTATTTTTAGTTTATAACTAAGGAAGTTGTTAATGCTATTCCAGTATTTTATAAGTTCTGGACAGGTCCAGATCATATGGAGATAGTCCGCACCTGAGGTGTCACATCTAGGGCACTTGGATGTATCTCTTAGCCCACATTTATTTAGCCATGTAGGGGTAACATATAATCTATGGCAGATATTAAAATGTACTAGAACATGATTGAAGTTCTGGGATAGTGAACCTAAATTCGCAAAGATATTCCCCCATCCTTCTAATTGTATATTCGGACAGTCCAATTCCCAGGATCTTTGTCCTGGTGACTGTGTATCACAAAACTGTGCCTTAAGTAATTATTTATATATATTTGAAATCTTCATTCTAGCGGGTATCCTCCCTATCCAATCATTCAAAAAGGATGAACTATCTATATCCAACACCAGTTTATCGTCCAGACTAAATAATGCTGAACGCAATTGAAAGTACCTAAACCATGAAAGGTTTTCTACATTATGTGATAACTCTGTAAATGACTTAATCTCTCTATCCTTAACTACTTGTGAAATATACAAAGTTCTATTCTTTTGCCAAAATGTGTCTGCTGCAATACCATCTAATATCTGTAGGTGTACATTATGCCAAAGAGGCGTGAATGTGAGCGAACCCTTTACCTTCAACCATGTTCTAGTAGTGGCCCAAACTTTCAAAAGTAATTTTATAGTCTCTCTATAACCCCGCTCTTGGCTACTCAGTAGCCCGGATTCCAAAAGGGTAAATATATTATTATGAGCATAACTCCCTACTAACCTCCCTAGAAGTGCACTATTTTTTGATTCATAGCACATCAATAGCTGGGCAGCAATAAAATACCCTTTAAGATAAGGGAGGTTTAAACCCCCACACTCCAGAGGTTTATATAGATATTCCAGTTTTATTCTAACTCATTTTCTTCCCCACACTAAATCATTAATTATTCTTTCCATAAGTTTAAAATATTTGTCTTCTATCCATGTAGGTGTATTTCTGAGCACATACAGAAATTGTGGTAGTATCACCATTTTAACCAATGAAACTCGGTCAGCTCTGGATAGGGGAAGTCTCAGCCAGATCCCTATTTTAGTTCTAGTTTTCGTTATTAGGAGGATCAGATTAAGTTGTACAAAAAGTCTTCAACCCTGGGCAATATAATCAAGCCCAAGTATTGAAAAGTATCAACGATGTCCAACTGAGTCACAAGAACCTCCTTCTGTGGTAACGGGTCTATTGGCATCAAACTGGTCTTGGACCAGTTTATAAGAAGACCGGACACCTCACCAAATGATTTAACCATTTGAATAGTTCTGGGAAGAGTTGTTTCCGTGTGGTCTATAAAAAAAAGAACATCATCCGCATATAAAGAGATACGGTCTTGTGCTCCTAGTGTTCCGAATCCTTTAGCCTGATCATCCTGCCTAATGGCCAATGCTAGGGGCTCAATGTAGATATCAAATAACAATGGGGATAGTGGGCAGCCCTGCCGCGTACCTCTATTTAGATCAAAACTAGTGGTCAGGATCCCATTAAGACTCTGTTTTGCCGTGGGGGATCTATACATTAATTTAAGAATATTTATAAATCTTTCGAAAAAGCCCATCCTTGTCAGAACCCTCCAGAGGAAGCGCCACTCCACCCTGTCAAAGGCCTTAGAGGCATCCAGCGACAGGATGGAGCGTGTGGTCCCCCCAGGGGCCTGTATGTTGGCAAAGAGCCGATGCAGATTGTGATGCGTACCCTTGTTTTGAATAAAGCCATTCTGATCTGGATGGACAATGGAGGAAATAACCCTGGAAAGCCTTGTGGCCAAAATCCTTGCAAGGAGCTTTACATCTGCATTAAGCAGTGAGATTGGTCTATACGATTCCAAATCTGCAGGATCCTTGCCTTTTTTTGGGATTAGTGTTATTACGGCTTCCATCATTGAATCTGGCAATTTCCCATCCTCCACCGATTCAGCAAAGACACCCAACAGTCTAGGGAGAATAAACTCCTTATATTTACTATAGAATTCGTATGGGAGTCCATCTGAACCGGGGGTAGAATTTGCCAAACTTAATTTAATTGCCCCCTCAAGTTCCTGAATTGAAAACTCTACCTCAAGTGCTTTCTTTTGAGCCACAGTAATGGTTGGGAAAACAATGCCATCAAGATAAGAATCCATCATTTCATCTATAATCTTGGATTCAGCTTTATAAAGATCTAAGAAGTAGTCCACAGAGGCTTTCTCTACTGGACCCTGTCCACTAACCGTCCTACCATTGGCCAGTCGGACATTATCTATATATTTTTTGGATTCTTGACTCGAGATCACTCTGGATAGAAGTTTTCCAGGTCGCCCTGATAAACTTTCAGTATGGATATGTGGAATCATATTGAACTCAAAAATCAAAAAGTGGATTCTTTTGTATTTGAATCATCAGAACTGCATAGCACTGAGGCGAGATCGACCAATGAGCTGTTCAGGGAATTAGAACATCTGGTACTGAAACAGCTCAGACAACATTGGGAGATAAAATCATTACGCCAGTATTTAGAACAGAATAAAATTCCAAAGGGCTTAAAATTAAATAAAATACCTGCACAGGACCTGTATGGAGAAGAGTTTATCCTAGAATGGGAAAACCTTCTCCATGCACAGTCCCGTACCCTTATGGAACTTATTATTAGGAGAAGAGTCCAAATTTTGGGATCCCTAACAGAAAACATCAATCAAATGAGAATAAAAATTGATCAATTGCCCAAAGATAGCACTTACAACTTATGGCAAGAAAGAATATGCAAGAGTTTAGATAGAGCAGAATTAGACATAATTTCAAAGAAGAGTAAAAAGTATATCAACACAACAAAAATATACAACAGAAATGAAAATTATGGGGAGATTAATGAAACATTGACTGAGACTCCAGTAGAATATATAAGACCCAATATACCTATCAGAAATAGATTTGAAACACTTACACAGCAACCTTTTTTAGACAGGACCTCCCCACACCACTCACCAAGAGTCAAACACCGACAATCACGATCCCCAAATCACAACAGGAGAGCACATACCCCACAACGTCACCCGTATAACTTAAGACACAACCAACAGAACAGACAAGACACACACCAACACAACTCCCCTATACGTACACACCCTCTGAGACAGAGGGATTATCCGGTAACACCGTTAGTACACAAATCGAGAGAGACCCAGAACACACCACATCACAATTATCAAGCAAGAGGAAGAAGACAAGAAGGGGAAGAAAGAAGGCGGAATCACCGATAACATCACTAAACACAGCACATGATCAAAATAATATTATTAATTTAAGTAGTACACTCTTGACACAATCACAAATTTCTTTGCTAAATAAGGGACTGAAGTTTGCCCCTAGTGCACCATTGGACAAATTTAATACCTATATAGGGATCCAAAAGTTCATTAAAAACCTATGTCTTAAGAAATATTTTATAAAAAATCCAACGATGATGAGTCCCCAAATGGAGGATGGTTTTAGACATACAGATTTAAAGAACAAATCTAAAAAATTCCCAAGGAATGAGATAGGCCCTGAAATTGGCAGCTTCCAGAAGAATGTGGAAGTGGATCTTAGAAAAATGAGAGAGAAGAAATATTACAAAAAGAATCTATCTAATAAAGAGATAGTTGCCATAAAGGAGCTTAAAAAAAATGAGAAGATAACCATCCGTCCTGCGGACAAAGGAGGGGCTATTGTAGTGTTGGAAACTGTAAAATATATAGAAGAGTGCTCAAGACAGCTTTCTGATGACTCAACATACAAAAGATGGAAAGGCAACCCAACCCTGAGGTTCCAGGAGGAATTACATGATTATTGCCATAGAGGGTCCCAGATAGGTATCCTGTCCAATCACGAACTCAATTATATTATGGGGACGCCGGGGCGGCTCCCGGTGTTTTATTGCCTTCCCAAGGTACATAAAAGTGCGGAGAGCGCCCCCAGGCCGCCCCATAGTATCAGGGATAGGATCCTTGACATCTAATCTCTTGAGATATGTAGATGTATGGCTACAACCCCTAGTGAAGAAGACATATTTGAGAGATACGACTCAAATTATTGGTATATTAGAAGAACTAATCGTGGAACCAGATTGGATAATGGCTACACTAGACATCCAATCACTCAATACAGTGATAAACCACGAACAAGGGATAGACGCAATCAGAGCACAATTGCAGAATGATAGGACAATAAAGTTGGAACAAACTGAATTTATTTTAGATGGCATCAGGCATATTTTACAACACAATTATTTTTATTTTGAGGACAACTTTTATTTACAAACCAGAGGGACTGCCATGGGCACCAGGTTCGCCCCCAGTTATGCTAATCTGTTCCTGGCTCTGTGGGAGCAGACTGCTATTGATCCACACCTGGTGCTCTGGCTTCGTTATATAGACGACGTGATTTTAATTTGGAAAGGAAGTGAAGATGGATTACTTTCGTTTATTTCTAGATTGAATAATAATTATTTTAACCTTGTGTTTACTGCGAATATTGGTCTGGTGGAGATTGAGTTTTTAGATTTGTCAATAGCCAAAAGGGACAATAAATATATATGCAAAACATATCAAAAACCTTCAGCAAAGAATGCATTTATCTTACATTCAAGTTGCCATCTCCCTAGCTGGTTACTCAATGTCCCATTCGGTCAGTTCCGGCGACTAAAACGGAACTGTACCGAAGACCCACAGTTTGAGAAAGAAGCTTTGACCATGAAAACTAATTTCATGGCAAAACAATATCCAAGCTCAATGTTAGAAGATACTCTAGAAAATGTGAAGAAAATACCTAGAAATTCTCTTTTAACAGATAAACCTGCCGAGAAAGCCCAACAGGAGTCCCAATTTAGAATAGTACTTCCCTTTACTACACAGTATAGAGGAATTAAAGAAATAGTCAATAGACATTGGCACCATCTATCACAAGACAAGACATTAGGTCCAATTATACCAACAAAACCCCAGATTACTTTTACAAGGGCACCCAATTTGGGCATAAAAGTGGCCCCATCAGTTAAGAATAAATTGAGAAAGCCCCCAGTAACCAGCAATTGGATGAGCCTGAAGGGTTTCCACAGGTGCGGCCAATGTGCCGGCTGCAAGGTCACAAAAGCCCCCAAGAATATCAAGAAAATAGATTTGACTCAAAATGCTTTTTCATGGGAGATTAAATAATCTTTGACTTGCAACTCAACCAGTGTGATATATCTTCTCCAATGCCCCTGCTCCAGACAGTACATTGGGAGAACCAAGAGGACGTTAAAAGTGAGGGTTTCTGAACATGTGTCCAACATAAAAAAAGGATACCTGAAACACTCACTCTCGAAGCATTTTAAAGAGGCCCATAACCAAGACCCTGGAGGATTGATATTCATGGCCCTGGAGAAGATAGACATACACTGGAGGGGGGGGAAACATGTGGAAAAAATGTCCAGAGCGGAATCTCGGCGTATATATGATTTTGGTAGTCTATTGCCAGCAGGTTTGAACGCTGAATTGGAAATCTTCGGCTTCCTTTAGACCATCCAAAGGGGGGTGTGCCCCCCATCCAATGGGGGATCATATGTCTGGCCGTCTATCGGCACTCTGATCCCCCGTTGGGGGTGGGCCCACCCAGGGGTGGGCCCACCCACCCATTTCTACAATAAAGTTTGAAAATAGAGAAACTAGAAACAACACAGATTTAATAACACAATATGTTTGTCCCATTGGCTGTGACATGGGGAGCGCAATCTCCACCAACAACCAAGTATATTGAATAATTTGTATTTTATAGCCCCTTCTGGTATTTTAAATTCTTATATATTTTTAGTCATTGTTTTTATATTATTCCGCAGGTTTATGAAATAGAATGTGGATTTTAATTGTATATGGCCAACATAAGTAGGCCTATTGATATTATAGAAATTATCTTTTAAGTATTTGTATTGATATATATGTATGGATTTAAAAGTATATCTTAAAGGGACACTGACAGGCCAAAACAGCATATATAGTTAGATATATCACATTACAGGTCTTATACAGTCTTTTAAAAGCATATAAGTATCCCCCCTGTCCACCTTATAAAGAGCGAAATATAAAGTTTTATAACCTGCTTCTCCTGTCAGCAATCTGCCCAAGGGGAGGCGTTTCATGTGAAAATGCGCCCAGCCAGCCTTCCCAACTGCCGTTTAAAGCTCCGCCCAGCTCATCAATATTCACTTCGCTGGGCGGCGGCTAGAACTCTCCCCAGTCCCGATCCTGCGCCTGCGCAATTCAATCCTCCGGGCATCGTTCATGCCCAATCTTCTGCGCCCCGCCGTGCCCTTAGATCGCGCCTGCGTACACACACCAGCCTGCGTCTTCGAGGCAGCTGCAGCCTCAGCCATGCACTGTTCAGAGCAGCCCGGAGGATTGAATTGCGCAGGCGCAGGATCGGGACTGGGGACAGTTCTAGCCGCCGCCCAGCGAAGTGAATATTGATGAGCTGGGCGGGGCTTCAAACGGCAGTTGGGAAGGCTGGCTGGGCGCATTTTCACATGAAACGCCGCCCCTTGGGCAGATTGCTGACAGGAGAAGCAGGTTATAAAACTTTATATTTCGCTCTTTATAAGGTGGACAGGGGGGATACTTATATGCTTTTAAAAGACTGTATAAGACCTGTAATGTGATATATCTAACTATATATGCTGTTTTGGCCTGTCAGTGTCCCTTTAAGAAAGCAATACCGCAGAGATGTCTCCTTTACTACATGATTTAATCGCAATTAGATGGAGATAATATGTAAAAAATGCATTAACATATGAAAAACCGCACCAATAACGCATGGTTGCGACAGATAGCTGAAAATTCGATTCCGACCCAGGTTTTCGATAATTCAAAGTGAACTATAAATGGAAGTGACATTGTAATGGGGGTTGAGCCACTGAGGAAGGGGAGAGAGGTCCCCGAAACGCGTTTGGCGTAAGTTCACCCCTATAAAGAGAGATCTGGATTAACTGCAGAGGACCGATGACTACTTGATCTGTGAAGCGCTTCACAAGAATCGGCGAATAAATATTCGTAAGCAATACCGGACCAAATAGGCCAAGTCCCGCTAGATATATACCACGTGACCCGGAAGTCTCGGACGAGGACGCCAAACGGGAGAAGAAGACGCCGGTACAAGGTGGTGAGTGGAGACTTGAGATAAGTCATTCCCAAGCGGCGTTCCCGATACATCAGGGGTAAGAGATCAATCTACGCCTTACTCACCACGCACAGTTTGTATTAATATATACCGGAACATCAAGGTCCTGTCTTTCGGACTCTATTACTGTTTTCATTGCCCTTAAATAAGGGAATACCTCTGAGAGAACATTGTGATTATTAAGGAAGTAACTGTCTTCTCAAAAAACTGTGCCGGACCCGGAACTTCTTTAGTTATTATGAACTATACGCATAACCTTAATTAATTGAAGAACATACAGTATATACCTTGACCGAGTGTTTCCAGTGTGTTTTTACCCTGCGGATCCATTTTATATTATTTTTGATTTTATTACTATTTTTATATGGGATTGTATTTTATTGTATACCCTTTTTAAGTGTGATTAATTGCTGTAATAAATTGCCACAATCTATATGACCCACATAATTGAGTGCCAGTCTCATACCATTTGTTTCTAATAATTTTCTTTACTGATTGGGTGATCAGTCGCAGACTAGAGCACCAGCTTCATACTGAAAAGGAGGTGAGCTATCCACTCCAATACTATCAAAAAATAAACTTTGTTGGGCCTTGTCCAGCAAGAAATTAGAGTATGCTTGTGTGGTCCTTTGCATATTTTCCCTATTCTCCTCCGTCTTGTTTGTATAGAAGAATTGTGTCACTAAAAATGCTAGTTCTTCTAGATTTTTCAGTTTTTTCCCATACTCCTTTCTGAGGTTCATATATCATTGATGGCATAGGTGGACTGTGTGTGTGTGAGTATCGCCCGGTTGCTAAGCGACGGGTGACGCGCACACACAGTTTCCACTCTACTTCCGGCAACCCGGAGATCATGTGATGCCTGCTTCCAGTGCTGTGGAACGCACGAAGTTGGCGTGCGTTCCACCGGCGGACCACGAGTTCCGCTTATGACAGCCAGGTGAGGCATGGCTGATGGGGGTTACACTAGCTGGATACCTAGCACATTTAAATGGGAGATGATGCACAATTCAGCGCTCTCCCAAATGACCACAAACTTGCGGTGAGACGAAGGTGGATAGGGCACACTTCCCCACAGCTTGGTACGGACGTTCGCCATTGAAAGTCCTTACAGTGAACACTACAAGGAACCTTCCTGTAGTCTAAATCAGTAAGTAGATACTTATACTGATGATCAATTAGTCCTTTCTATGTGGAGTCTGTCATATAGGATTGTAAGTGACCAATGTTTTATGCATTTTGTGTTTCCCTTTCATTTTTCCTCAGTATTCCCTTCAGTTCATTGAGTACCCTGATTAGTTCCGGCTATTTGGAACGAAACATGGCATGTAGGGCTTTGTAATTTGGGTTTATATAGGGATTAGGCCCCATTACAGGGACAGGTTCCATATGGGGTCGCCCCTATCGCGACGGGTGCTCTGTGTCTGTTAGACAGGTGACCTGTATAGCCCCTGACCCTCCTGTCAGGTAGGGCTTCACTTTCAGGGCATAATAGGAGATTCTTTAACTGCCTTAAACTACAAGAGTGCCGGTCACAAGTGTCCTTCTGCCATCAAACATTAGGATGTCCACGTCATCTGGTGTAGATCCCTCTACTGAATGTGGAAAGATCCACCCTTTTTCTTTTCCATTTCTACTGTGGAACGAGTAGGTGGTGTTTTCACTTATTTACGCAATTTCTCAAAGCAATGTGGTTTAGTTACACTTTATTTTAAGAATACTATAGTAAAAGTTAAGTTTTAATTATACCCAGTTCACATGGTTTTTGATATGCGGTATTCTATATAGCATTATTTTCCTGTATCCCATCTGTCCTTCTTCCTGACATTTTTAATCGCTGATTGTTCCCTGCATCATACCTATGAGTGTGTTGACACTCAGCGCAGGATCGCGGCATGGAGAGGGGCGGGTCATCAGAGCGAGTATACACCGCGTCTCCGACACACCCACCACCACGTGACCCGCCAGCTGCCGCTTGATCCGCCAAACAAGGGGAGGGGTTTCTCCCTATTTAGACTGCAGAAAGCGGCGGCCGTATTACGGCCACCATAGCGCTGAAGCTGTCGCCTCACCACCTGAGGCGTACGGCACCTCTATGTTTGTTTGTCCTGTACTTGACCTAGCTCCTGATGAGCCTCTACATGGCAAAACGTTGAGCTTTATAATTAGGTTTAGGGTACGGACATAGCGCATCCGTATGGGATCTTTTCAGGGCAGACAGCCGCTTGCTGGAATTGTCCAGACTATTGATTGATTGCTACAGGGGGAGTGTTTAGGGATTAGCAATTCACCAGGGATTCAGTCAATGAGGATTACCCATGTGATGCTGACAGTTCCCTTCCCCCCTAGGGATGCATAGTCCAAGACATGTACACTTTTGATATAGCGCGACATTAGCCTGTGATTATATCGCGCTACAGTAGGTTTTTTCACAGGAGCTATATCCACATTAGGTTACCATTACTTACCCAGCATTTTTGAATACAGGTCTGGTCACTAGCCGATGCAGCCACTGCTTTCCCACCTGACATACACAGCTATAGGTACTGGTGGGGTCTGGCTGCATCTTACTAATGCCCAGTGACCAAATACATTTTTTTGTTTGTATGTTTATTTAGGGATCTGCACACCCTTCCCTTTTCTTTTTTTTTTTTTGCCGTTATGTGTTTTTATTTATGCCCCTGATTGTGTTTTTTTTTATATAATTCTCTTTATTGTTTTCCAAAACATATCATATCTATCATCATAATAACTTTTATCTTATTACACATTACAATTAAATCATCACAATGTCCTAAGCTAAAGACTCCATGTTTCATCTATATTTCCCTGTCTATTGTATCGAGTTCTTCCAACCTTGAATTATACCATATCAGGGAATCATCATGTAACAAGTTCTCATGCCACAGGGATTTTACCTCCTGGCAGCTTTTGGCCATTAATTTTATTGTAGGGGATTTTGGAAACTGATATTTAAAAACCTCTCCTGCCTCCAATAAAGAACAAATATTACACTTTATCATAGTATTATTAATTATTGCTATACTTGATCTATACATCTGGAGAGCACTCCATATCTGAATCTTCTTTATTTGACCTGCCAAAAAATAACGTTTTTAATCCGGAACCGACATTCCCCCTTTTTCTTCTGGGCATTGCAATATTTGTTTCCTAATTCTGGGCTTCCGTCCCCTCCATATTAGTTCACTAAACAAATTCTCTATATTCTTAAAGGTTCTCCTTGGAATCTCCATGGGGGAATTCCAGAGTACGTAATTAATCATTGGTAACAAACACATTTTAATCAGAGCGATTCTTCCCGCCATGGAGAGAGGGATCCTTATCCACACCTTTATTTTACTTTTAATTTTAATAATAAGCGGGGTCGCGTTTAATCTCGTATAATCTTGTATATCTGAGTAAATATTTATACCTAAGTATTTTATACTCGCCCCTTTCTCCTTTATCTCCAATAATGAGGATGAAAAACTACCCCACGGATCCATTGGAATACACGCAGATTTTTCCCAATTTATCTTCAGGCCGGCCAACCTTCCATACTTTTCAAACAATGCAAATATATGCGTCAATGATTCATGTGTTCCCACAAATAACATTATATCGTCTGTGTACATGGATATTTTTTCCTCATGGTCCCCATACCGAAATCCTCTTATTTTATCATATTGTCTTATTGCAGCCGCCAGAGGCTCCAATGCTATTGCGAACAGAAATGGTGAGAGGGGACAGCCCTGTCTGACCCCCCTCTCCATCAGTTCTTCATTTACTATTACTCTTGCTCTTACTTCAGTATACAAGAGTTCAATCCAAGACACAAAATAGTTACCGAACCCCATTCTCCTTAATGTAGCTATCAAAAAGAGCCATTCAACTGTATCAAACGCTTTTGATGCGTCAATTGAGACAATTATCCGCTCTCCTCTGTTGTTTGTCTCTGTCTGCATATTCATAAAACATCTCAAAATATTTTCAGATGTTGTCTTCCCTGGGATAAACCCTGTTTATTATTCCCTGGGATAAACCCTACATGTATTATCGCATCAATTACTCCTTTTAATCTAGCTGCTAACACTTTTGCAAGGATTTTATTGTCCGTATTTATCAAAGAGATTGGCCGATACGAATCCATCAAGTCTGGATCCTTCCCGGGCTTTAAGATAAGAGTAATCAGTGCCTCCCGCAGGGTATCTGGTAACCTTTTGCTTGCTCTTGAGGCATTCCACATATCTATTAACTTGGGGGTATATATCTCTTTATATTCCTGATATACCTCAAATGGAATACCATCAGAGCCCGGGGATTTATTTTTCCCAACATTTTCTAATACCTTGTTAATCTCCGTGATATATATGTATTTTTCCAGGCTATCTTTTTGTTCTTTTTTCAGGGAGTCTATTTCCACTGCATCGGACTCTAATCAACTTCTATACATATCTTGAAAATATTCTCTGATTATCTCCTTTTTCTCAGGTTGTTTTTCCACTGTATACCCCGTTTTATTTTTCAATCTATGGATATAATTACACTCACGTTGTGCCGATACAATGGAAGCCAATTTCCTCCCTGGTGTATGCCCCGTGGTATAGTTATCCCTAATATGGTTAAGTCTTTGTTGCTCTGCCAATAAGAACAGTGCATCTCTATATTTTGTTTGTTTCTCATTCCATGTCTGATATTTTATCTCTATTGGGTTCCTGGTGTATTCCATTTCGCTCCTCGCTACCTCCTGTTCTTGTTTTTGCATCGAATGCCTTTTTTCCCTCTTACTGATGGCTATATGTTTCATAAGTATCCCCCTCGTGTAGGCTTTCCCGGCCTCCCATACTATCTTAGTGTCAGCTGTACCCTCCTTTTTTAAAATATTCTCTAATCTAATTTTTTATTTTATTGTGATTCCCATTTATTTCTATCCAACCCAATTTAATTCTAATCCTAACCTCTCTCTTTTCGCACACATCCCTCATATTTACTACCAATGGACTGTGATCTGATACTCCACACTGTGTATAATTAAAGGGACTCTGTCACCACTTTCTAACCCCCCCTTTTAAAAGTATTGTTCGCTCAACCTCCTCATAAGACGAGCACTGCAGCCAGCCACTCAGAGCCTGCGGCTCCATACAGCGCTTGGCAGGCTCTGAGTGGCTTGCTGCAGTGCTCGTCTTATGAGGAGGTTGAGCGAAGTGCGCGCATGCGCACTTCGCTCAATGAGGCTGATTCTAAATGTCCGTACGGGCGCATCAGGCACAGGCCTGTGCGCACGCGCGGGATCTTTGAAAAGGAGGAGGGGGCACTGAGCGAGAGCCGGAGGCGGATTTCTTTACATTCAGGCGGCGCTGAAAGGATCAGGGGAGGAGCTGGGCACCAACGGCGGCGGCGGCGGGCGGCAGCTTCAGACCTTCAGAAACGCCCTGGGCACCTTATCCACAAGATTGACAGGTTAGATAAAAGGTATTTTTATCAAAACGAGACGGCGAATTTATGTTATAACAACACCTTTGTAATCACAAGGGCGCCATGGAGAGAACAATACTTTTAAAAGGGGGGGTTAGAAAGTGGTGACAGAGTCCCTTTAACCTTATTAATTTCATATATTGTGCTTTTATTTATAAATGTCATATCTATCCGTGACAAACATTTATGTGTTTTAGAAAAACATGAAGATCTTTTTGCCATTGGATTGTGTAACCGCCATATATTTACCCAATTTAGTTCTTCTATGATGTCTTGTAATCTAGTTTTTTTAACCTATCCCTATTTTATTTCCTAATCTACACCTATCCATTTTGTCATCCATTACCATATTAAAATCCCCCACTATTAATAGTGCCCTATCAGCTCGATTCACTGAAAATTCATGAATCTTTAATAAAACATCCATTTTATGTACACATTTGCTATTATCCAAGGTTTATTTGCAATTATACAATCCAGAACCGCATAACACCCTTCGGGGTCTACCATCTCCTCCTTAACCTGTACTCTAACATCCTTATGCAGCAATATACTCACTCCTCTTGAGTATGAGGAGAATACTGAGTGATATGCCTTGTGTATCCATTTTTTAAGAATATTCCCACTATTTTCTTTTGTTAAATACGTCTCTTGTAAACATATTATGGCTGGCAAAAATTTGTTAATCACATCAAACACAGCTATTCTCTTTAATCCTCTACCCAATTCTCTAACATTCCATGAAACTACTCACATTACTTCTCTTAACTAGGGATAATAACTTAGAGACGAATAAAGAAAAGAGGACCTGAGGAGCGGCAAAGGAGGGGAGAGAGAGAGGAAAAAAAACCTTTCTGCTTTCCCACGGAGACGGTATCCCACCCGCCTACCCCCCATCACAACCCCTTTCACTTGACCCAGGGGACCAACATGGCCCCTGACTCCCTAACTAGCATAGCCTCCTTCCCAGACCCCATCCTCCGGCGCATATCCCGTTCCTTATCGTTTGTCCCTGATCTATTCTCTAACCTCTTCCAGGGTATTAAAAAATTGTACTTTCCCATTCCATTCAATCCGCAGCTTTGCTGAGAACATCATGGAATACTTTATCCCTCTTGTACAAAGTTCCTTTTTAATTTCTATGTATCGACTTCTTTCTTGTGCTGTCTCCCGTGCATAATCTGGAAAAACAACACCATAGACCCCGAGCACAGTAAATTACCCTTATTCCTGATCCTTCGAAGGATCTCATCCCTATCTTTGGCAGACATTAATTTGACCATAATCGGTCGTGGTCTCATTCCTGGAGGGGGGGGGGGTGTTTATTTGGGATTCTATGTGCCCGTTCTACCAACTCTGGAAGTTTTGTTATATCCTGCCCTAATTGCTCCATAAACCATTTTTCCACAAAGAGCACTACGTCCTGACCCTCCACTCCCTTCGGGAAACCCAAACATCTTAAGTTTGACCTCCTAGATCTATTTTCCATATCCAATATATATTTTTTTATTTCCTCATTTTCTGTCGATATTTTAACCTGTTCCCCTATTATTTTAGGTATCTGATCTTCTACTTCGGATATCCTTTTCTCAACTTCTTCCAATCTGTTTTTATATTTCTGCATATCCACCCGGAGAAGTCCCACTAATTTTTTTACATTTCCCACCTGGATAGAGAGATCAGATATTGCTAAATTACACTTTTTCAAGTATATATCTTGCAGACTGGGGAGTTCCCCCTCCTCTGCTTCTTTTCCTTCCTCTACATTTGGAGGTCTTTCTTTTGGATCTCCCCCGCCATGCGGGACTTCCTCCCTTACTTCAACTCCTTCATCCCTGTAATTCCCCTCCTCTCCCTGTGACTGTGGCTCCACCTCATCTTGTTTCACCCTATTCTTTTTATTTGGGGGGTTTTGGGGGGACATAGAGTGTCTAGTCATAGAGGTTATTAGTTGTTGTCTAAGACGCTCAGTCTTTCTATTCCCCGGAGAAGTAGAAGTATCCAAAGCAATTTGTGCTCTTCCTCGTTTGCCTCCCATATGTTTGGCCATTGTAGCCTTTTCTTTCCCCCCTTCTTCCCCAAAACCAGGAGACTTAGGTATAAATAAAGATTCAGGTATTGCTATTATTACAAGTCACTACACTGATTAATAACACACCCTGATAATACACACTAATACCATCGTCACTTTTGAATGACTAATATCTAATTAATATCAATTCATCATCCATCACTCCATGCCGTCTCAAACAGTATTTGTCTGCTCATATCCCCCCACAATTAAATAGAGTATATTTTCAATGTTAGTGATATTAGTATCACCTTCCGCACAAAGTTCAATCCAATTACCACAATTTTGTTTGGCCTAATGCTTTACACAAACAGTTCCACATTAAGAGACTTGATACTGCGTCTTCTTACAGGGGTTAGTCCCAACATCCGCTGTACTTTAATGGTTTAGGCCATGCTACCATAACACAGACCACATCATCTTGCAGGGGTTAGTCCCAATATCCGTAGTACTTTGATGGTCTGGGCTATGCTACCACAACCCACACACCAACCAGCACGTCCTATTAGTTAATTGTTACCGCTGATTTTGGTATCTCACTCCTGTATCATCGTCCAGTCCAGGATAGTTTATAGCTGTACTAACAAATCCGCTTTATTTGGTTATTACTGAAGATGTAGTGTCTCATTCCGATGCCCCTATATAGTCTCGGACAACATATAGTAATTAAAAGACAATAAAACAGATTATTTGGTTATTACAGCAATATTGGTATCTCGCTCAATCCAGGCCAGCCTATAGCAATAAATCCGGTTAGCTGGATACCTGCTGCCAATGTTATTATCTCACTCCATTTTTATCATACAATTCCAAACGACATATGGCAGCAAATAAACAAGACCGGCCATTCAGCTACTGGAGCGGATGTTAGTATCTTACTCCAATATAGCTGCTTAGTCCAGACCAACCTATACCAATGAATCCGGTTAGTTGGTTATTACTACTCGATCCTATATCACCCTACAGTTCAAAACTGCATATGGCGATTAGTAGACTGTAGACTGGTTATCTTGATTATTTGAACTATTGTTAGTGTCTCACTCCAATATGGCCGCTCAGTCCAAACAACCTGTGCCAATAAATCCGGTTAGTTGAAATAATAGTATCTCACTCCAGTATCACCATACGGTCCAGGACAGCATGTAGCAGATAATAAACCATACACCGGTTTTTCAGTTATTTCAACTGGTGTTAGTATGGTGTTAGTATGTCACTTTAGTATAGCCACTCAGTCCAATAAATCCGGTTAATGATTATTACTGCAAATATTAGTGTCTCACTCTGATATCAGCATGCCCTTCAAGACAGCATCTAGCAGTAAAATAAACAGTAAAAACCCCTGCTTTCAATTGTTTGCAGTATCGTTTCAAGTATATCTAATCATTTGATAATTGTGCAAACCGTTACATTATATCATGCATACAGTTCTCACGTGACTCTTCATAGCCGTCCCCGGAATCTGCTTCCTCTTTTTAGCGTTTTGAGGCTCTTGGCTATTTACTCGACAGGGAAGGGGTTCTCGCGGCTTTCCCTCCAGGGAAGCCTTACTCACGGCTCTAGATCTTACTGCGTCCTCTGTCCTCCCAACATCTCAGACGTGCCTCTCCCCGATATATACGCCGCGTTGACCGCTTATACAGCCGTGCCTCCTTCGCTCTCTTTCAGGGATCAAACCGAGTTGAAGGTCCGAGAGTCCTCATAGAATCCCCCGAATCCCCGTACCGACCTAAGGCTCTTCACTCATAATGCACACTGCGCCGGTGGAGGTTCGTGCCTGGGAAAGAGGCAGCGCGCGCCACGTCAGAAGTCCACGCTCATGCTCCACCTGGACCGCCCCTGATATTGCCCCTTCCCTATTTTAGTGCATATCCAATTAATTATTTAAGTTTTACTTTATCCACAACATTTCTTCTAGCTGTGTCTCCATTTATAATCGTGAAACTTAAATTTCCTAGCAGTGTGCTTCTCAAGTATCTAATTTATCAAACTGGTGTAAAGTAGAACTGGCTTAGTCGCCCAAAACAACCAATCAGATTCCAACTTTGATTTTCCAAAGGAGCTGTCCAAAATGAAAGGTGGAATCTGATTGGTTGCTATGGGCAACTAAGCCAATTCTACTTTATACCAGTTTGATAAATTACCCCAAAGTTTGTACATGGCATGTGCTGCAATTTGTCAATGCAACTTCTGCCACAATTCTTGAGCATTCTGAATAATACATTTTTATTGTGAACATTGTTTATTAATATTGAGTGAATTTAGAATAATAGCTCATGCACGTGACTTTGTGGCTCCTTAGTACAAATACACACAGCCTCCTCTGCTGCTATACAGTCTCTGCTGGGTGCCATATGCATGGAGTCCAATGGAGCGTTGCATGATTTTATTGTCTATCTATATTCCGTACAGAAGCATATTACGTGGGGGTTGTACAGAGCCATAATTCAACCATGTACCATAGTAGTTATTCAATATGTGGCCTGTAGGCCAGAAAACTGTGTGCACACAATATTCTATGGCCCAATGGCCACATGCTGAATAACTCCCATTAATAACTCATAATAATACTTATATATAACATCTGATACATTTATAGCATATTGATAGTGTAGGTTCCATTTCCAGGACTCCAATCAGGAAAATGGGTGTCCTCTTCCTACATCAGCACACCAGAGAGGAGGAGATTGTGCATGCTTGCAACTCTCTCCATTGAACATTATGGGTGTTGTGGTAACACATTAGCATTTCACAACTCCCATAAACTACCACAGAGAGAGCTTTATGATGGACACCTCTAACTGAAGTGCCAAACAGGGGTCAAGAGACCCCATTCTTCTGAAAGAGATACGATTGCAAGAAAAGTATGTGAACCCTTTGGAATTATATGGATTTCTGCACAAATTGGTCATAAAATGTGATCTGATCTTCATCTAAGTCACAATAGACAATCACAGTCTGCTTAAACTAATAACACACAAAGAATTAAATGTTACTATGTTTTTATTGAACGCACCATGTAAACATTCACAGTGCAGGTGGAAAAAGTTTGTGAACCCTTGGATTTAATAACTGGTTAAACCTCCTTTGGCAGCAATAACTTCAACCAAACGTTTCCTGTAGTTGCAGATCAGACATGCACAACGGTCAGGAGTAATTCTTGACCATTCCTCTATACAGAACTGTTTCAGTTCAGCAATATTCTTGGGGTGTCTGGTGTGAATCGCTTTCTTGAGGTCATGCCACAGCATCTCAATCGGGTTGAGGTCAGGACTCTGACTGGGCCACTCCAGAAGGCGTATTTTCTTCTGTTTACTAATGACATCTCCAAGAGCTAATTGGAGTGAGGTGTCAGCCAACTGGAGTCCAATCAATGAGATGAGATTGGAGGTGTTGGTTACAACTGCCCTGCCCTATAAAAAACACACACCAGTTCTGGGTTTACTTTTCACAAGAAGCATTGCCTGATGTGAATGATGCCTCGCACAAAAGAGCTCTCAGAAGACCTACGATTAAGAATTGTTGACTTGCATAAAGCTGGAAAGGGTTATAAAAGTATCTCCAAAAGCCTTGCTGTTCATCAGTCCATGGTAAGATAAATTGTCTATAAATGGAGAAAGTTCAGCACTGCTGCTGGCCGTCCTGTAAAGATGACTGCAAAAGCACAGCGCAGACTGCTCAATGAGGTGAAGAAGAATCCTAGAGTGTCAGCTAAAGACTTACAAAAGTCTCTGGCATATGCTAATATCCCTGTTAGCTAATCTACGATACATAAAACACTAAACAAGAATGGATTTCATGGGAGGATACCACAGAGGAAGCCACTGCTGTCCAAAAAAAAACCATTGCTGCATGTTTACAGTTTGCGCAAGAGCACCTGGATGTTGCACAGCAGTACTGACAAAATATTCTGTGGACAGATGAGTTGTTTGAAAGAAACACACAACACTATGTGTGGAGAAAAAGAGGCACAGGCACACCAACAGCAAAACCTCATTCCAACTGTGAAGTATGGTGGTGGGGGCATCATGGATTGGGGCTGCTTTGATGCGTCAGGGCCTGAACGGATTGCTATCATCGAAGGAAAAATGAAATCCCAAGTTTATCAAGACATTTTGCAGGAGAACTTAAGGCCATCTGTCCACCAGCTGAAGCTCAACAGAAGATGGATGTTGCAACAGGACAACGACCCAAAGCATAGAAGTAAATCAACAACAGAATGGCTTAAACAGAAGAAAATACGCCTTCTGGAGTGGCCCAGTCAGAGTCCTGACCTCAACCCGATTGAGATGCTGTGGCATGACCTCAAGAAAGCAATTCACACCAGACATCCCAAGAATATTGCTGAACTGAAACAGTTCTGTAAAGAGGAATGGTCAAGAATTACTGACCGTTGTGCACGTCTGATCTGCAGCTACAGGAAACGTTTGGTTGAAGTTATTGCTGCCAAAGGAGGTTCAACCAGTTATTAAATCCAAGGGTTCACATACTTTTTCCACCTGCACTGTGAATGTTTACATGGTGTGCTCAATAGAAACATGGTAACATTTAATTCTTTGTGTGTTATTAGTTAAGAAGACTGTGATTGTCTATTGTTGTGACTTAGATGAAGATCAGATCACATTTTATGACCAATTTGTGCAGAAATCCATATCATTCCAAAGGGTTCACATACTTTTTCTTGCAACTGTAGCTACAAAGGGACCCAAACATACTTCTTTGTTTAGATGATTGGGGGCTGCACAGAATGGCATCAAAGGTTGCATGGTATCCCCAAGCCTCAAGTTGCGCCCCTGTGATGCATTTGAACAATATAATGATTGTTATATAAAGATTTAGAATGATATCTTCACCTCCAACAATCTCAGTGGCAAGGGTGAGAAAGTCTTCTGTAAGTTCACTTGACTTGTTAACACCTCTTAATACTTGTGGTGCATTTCGGGCAGTCCATGCACCAGAACTGAAATCTGTGCTAACCAGGAGCTGGTGTAGATTTAAGTTATACTTTTTGACAGTTTTCTTTAAATCAAAATTTTAAAAGCGCAGAGTGGGGTTTGCACGAAAATTTGCGCCTTTTTGATACCAAAAAAACTGCCATAAAAGGTATAATAAATTCCCCCCAATAAGTCGTCCTCTTTAATGGGGGTTTATCTACCAATTTTCCTGAAAACAGATTTGTTTTGTTATAGTGACATATGGATATCACTACTAGGACAATCCAATATCCGAAGTCGCCCGGCTCCCGATTTCATTTTAATGCTGTACTGAGCTGTCTCCTTACAGCATTATAATGTATGGGCTCCGGCTAAGCAAATTCATTATCCCTGAAGTCTCATGGGTCTTCGGTGAATAACTTCGGAATTAGATTTTTGAACTTGAAAACCATTTTAAAACCAAAGTCGTCTTCAGTAAGAAGGTACCAATCAGTACCAAAACCGACTTTGGACACCTGTTATAAAATGGTATTTAAGTTTCATAATCAAATGCCAACGTTATTCACCGAAGTCTTGTATGACTTTGGTTATAACTCATTTTGCCTCACCGGAGCGCATACATTTTAATGCTGTATGGAGACGGATTTCAATACAGCATTAAAACGAAGTTTGGAACGAAGCGACTCAGGATTTTCAAATTCGGATCTGAAGCTCGCTTCGCTTATCCCCAGCAGCCATGGAAGAAATATTGTTTTAATCTTTTATATTAGTTTGATAATCATATGTAGATTAGAGAATTGCAATTTTGTACATCCAAACAAACAAGAAAAATACAGTGATCCTTCAAGATACTGGCCTCAGGATACAATATTTTCAACATACAGTGATCCTTCAAAATGCAATGCCTCAGACTCAGGTATAACAAATCAACCTGGCCATTTCTCTTGTAAGACACCTGTATTAGCTGCTTCGAAGCTCCTTTGTGGTATTACATGTTTTGTACTGCCCCCTGTCTGTGCCAGGATGAGCTGTCCCTTTGGACACCAGGTGAACTGCAGCTTCATTTTACTTTTCTGGTACATGTATGTACTATGCAAGACCCTCGAGAAGCTCCTGCCCTCTAAAATAGAAAGTGATTTACAGCTTCCAGCATCTATTCCTGACTGTTATATGTAAGAACTTGCTGTATCTGTCTTGCCTATCTGCTTATTTTTCTTAAAACTTCAATTTTTCTTATTTTGGGATGACATTTTTGGGCTTTGGAACCAATTACTGGTTTTCCATAAAGTTATGGACTCAAGTTACAATTGTTTCAAGTTACAATGGTCTTCCCAGAACCAATTAATATTATAACTTGAAGGACCATTGTAGTCACAAAATAGGAAACTTTTAACTGACAGAAAAAAAGTTGGAAAGATAAAATATGTATTTTCAGCTCTTTGTTCTTTACCAACAACTTCTTCTTAGTGTCACGACGGGGAGTGGGGGAATCCCCCCCATCGCGCAATGTCCTTTGCTACCGGGCTGCAATGCAGGGAAAAGGGAGCTGGTCACCTCCTAAAACTTCCCTCAACAGGCCCTAGTCTCCTAGCTGTATGAGCCCCCTTCAAAGGTAAGGGGACTCATACCCACGTGCCTAGAAGTCTAAGTATTCCTGCATTGCCCTACAGCTGGTGATAGGGCAGAGAACACCTGTTCATCCAGGACACGGATGACAGGCGTCTCCAGACGCCCAGTAGCTGGCAGGGTGCAAAACTATAAACAGTACGGCAGGTAAATAGCACAGCAACACCACAAATGCTATCAACTGTTACCTGTCGCAGCCGAGATGGAAGGACGGCACCAACGACAACCCGGACCTCCCTGCGGCTACAAGAAGCATGGAGGTTCCAGGCTGGGAAGCACACACTCTTGCATATTGCTTAAACCCCTCCAGTGCAACATACACACACCAAAAATGACACATCAAGCAGCTATGCTGGTAACAACACCACAAATACCAGACATGGCACACCACACTAGACGTACAACAAAACCAGAGAGGAAGGGTACAGGAAACAGACACAAATAATAACAATGACAACTAAGGGTGGCTCACACAGCATGAAACATTCAGCTAGGGAGCAGAGCTCCAACACAGACTGACAACAAGCAAACTCAAACTGACCTCACGCTCCACCACACCAACATATAAGGAGGCCTGAGGTCACACCCACCACACTCCAAGTTTAACCCCGTACACACCAACGCAGGGAAAACACCATCAAACGTTGCCGCAGGCAACTAAATGAAGCCACGACCTTAACACAAGGTCGTGACACTTAGGAATAATTAGAAAAGCAATTATTTAACAAAGATTTTATGTTATAACTGACAATAATATATTATTGTAATGATATAGCTAGTTTGTAGCTGCTGCAATAAGGAATATTTGGCTACTGTTTTTAAAATGTTGGTAATAAATAGTATTCTATAATCTATTGATTTAAAATCCATCATTCAGGCATGATAGTGATCACTTATACTTTAGTTTATATTTTCTGTCAGGGGTTTTGTTATTTCTTACAGCAAGAATAAGACAGTTCTCTGATATTCTTGCTGTCAAAAATACTGGAAACCTGACAGATCCTATTAACTCAATGTGATCCATTGGGATTCATTGTATAAGCATAGACCCTGTATACTATAGTTGTGATGGCTCTGCTATGAAGACAATAGCAGCATAGGATCATGGTGGGCTATGAACAGGGTCTTATTAATTGTGATATAGCTAATAGTTTTTCCACATTAATAACTGTTATACATTTTACTTGTGATTAGATATAGGAAACAAGTGATGAAAAATAGCTAACATAGTGGATTGTTTTTTCCTGGCATTTTAAAGTATAAATGATAGAAGAAGAGTATCGGCAATCTATCATCTAGTTCTACTATATATTCCCAGTAGTTAAGTTGTTACTAAGGCAAGATTGGACTAAGCCCTAACCACCAGGTGGCCAGGAAACAGTGGAATGGGTCAGAGATATGGAAACAGTATAGTAAAGCAAGCAATTTTGTTTCTGATGGTCACTGATGGTTAGAGCTTTGTGCAAGCTCGTCTTCGTAAAAGCGAGATGAGACAACCCCTTCAATGAGCGATATAAAATCATTACCGTAATTACATATTCTACAAAGACAGATTTTTTATAAGTACACATTGACTGACAGTGCACATTTTGCAGGAGAGGTTCCCTAGATGGCCAAATCTTTTTGAAGAGTCTGCAGTGAGCAGAGAGAGGTATAATGATTTGCAGACTGCAAAACCTGAAGTACATAACAACCAGGTGGTTGCCAAGAAATATATGCAAAGCATGTATCAGATTGACAGACAACAAATACAGAATGATAAACTCACCCATAGACGGCAGCAAACTGGATGAGGAAGATGGAGCCTGGCAATGGAGCACAGGTGTACAGGTAGAGGTAAATGAATTTAGGTAAGAGGAATAAAAGTAACAAATCCAGATGTGCTCAAACAAAATAAATGGGCCAGGATTCAATACTCTGAAAATAAACTTCATAGAGTTTTGCTGTGCCCAGCAAACAGGCACAGAAACTGAGGACATGTCTGGCTACTTGTGACCATCCTTGTGTATGTAAGATAGCTGTATGGCACTTACTAAAATAGCCTTTGTTGATATTCTGTGTAATTTTATATATTTCAGAAGCTATGTCCTCTTGATGGGCAAATCTTCTGTGCTATCCACATACAGGTCCTCTCCATAAGATGGCCGCTGATGGAGTGTCATGTGAGACATATCAGTTGTCTTCCTCCAAACACACTGCAGCTGCACTAAACTGCCAACAGTGCAAGTGCAGATGGCAGGTGTAGTCTATTTGAAGACATCACAATGAGGTGGAATATAGAAAATGGTGCATAATTTCAACAAAGGCTATATTAGTAAGTGCCATCTAGTCATACATACACATTGGTAAACAGTAACCAGAAAGTGGCCAATCCCTTTAATGAGAAACAGGCAACAGATCGCTGTTGCTCTGTAACACGAAGTGGTCAACCTAGGAACTTGTGGTTAAATTGTAGCAGAGAGATCATCTCAACGGGAGACAAATCCGGAGATTAGGTGGCTGTGGTAGCAATTTTAAGTCATGCAGGCTGCTCACAGTAGCATGAGCAACATGCGGCTTGGCATTGTCCTGTTGAAAGCTCCTGAACACTTTGGAGAAATGCCCATACCTCTCGTTCCACAACCAAATCAATGTAATGCCAAGCTATTAGTGTACTTGAAATAAAGACTTAGAGTGGTGTTAGCCCGGCACTCTGTGTCAGCGTTACCTCCTCCATATGCAGGCACAGATGCCGAGTCCCTCACCTCCATCTGTAGCTGGCGCTCTGTGCCGGCACTTCCCCTCCACGCCGGATCTCATTGTCTTCTTTCTGCAGCGCTTAGGTCAGCTGTGACATCTTCTCCTTCTCTAGCCAGAGCTTGCGCTCTGTGCACAGAGCTCGCTGGTAACCATTATATATATATAGGCGCCTTCACCAGGAAGGTGCCTGAACAATATTGGTCCCTATCTTGCCTAGCTCCATTGTGAAGGTGTTCCATTGCTCCTGATATTACTGTGTACCTGACCTCCGATTACTTTTAACAGACTTTGCCATATTGCCGCCTGCCACTGATCTCGGATCTTGTTTAGGGACTCTGTGTGCCATCGCTCATCCTCACAAAACGCTGATTGGGATGAGGGGCACTCTGCACTCATGCTCCACTGCCATGACTGCAGGATGGGGGGGCAGAAGCAGCCCCAGCTCCATCAGCAGAAACTGGAGTCTTCAGTCTCTGATGAGCACATGTCTTCACCTGCCTACTGAAGAGACCAGCCAACAGGACATGGAGCAGAACCTGAACCAGCAGGTGATGGCATACTTGGACTGCACACTGTCACCCCAGATCCAAGAACCCCTGGACTCAGGGTCGTCTTTAATATTGATTGGACCCTGGGCAAGAATTTACTTGGCCCCCTGGATCCCACCTTCCCACACCCTAGCATGCAATTATGCCCTCCACCACAACACACACACCAAAAAAATCCACACACCTCGTAGAGTAGTAAACTTTAATAATGTAAACATAAAGAACTGCTTCACAAATAAGTCCTTAGCTTTACCTATTTACCACCTGTAGCTACCTCCCACTTCTCCATCCTCCCCCCTTCTCCAAACACCCAGCACCCTTACTCACATTTTAACTTTTTTTAAATTTAATTTTCTTGTCCCACTATGGGGATTCAACTATGGGGATTCAACCTTTGGGGGTCTGATCCCCTCTACAATGCATTATAATACATCTGTATTGTAATGCATTAGCTGTAAGTGAATTACACAGTGTAAAACACTTACAGCCTGCTTACATGGAAGGCAGCACGATACCTATGGGAGGCAGCGCGTGGACCCAATGGGGGCCTAACAAGGTTATCGCATGTGCTGCGGTCAGCGGTGACTGCAGCACCGCTAGGGTTAATGCACCGGCATTGGTGTTTTCACCGATGTCGGCGCAAAAAGCAGGGCCCGGCCAGTGACTGCCAGACCCCTGCTGCTGATCATGTGGGTGCAGCTCCTGCACCCGCCTGATCAGCCCGTTGTAGCTGTACGGCGCTGGGAGTTAAGGCACAGTTCGGCACTGGTATCCTTCGGGTTAAAGTCTTTCAAAATAGCTGATTTGGCCAACAATCATTTGAAAGCATAGCATGAGCTATCATTTATGGTGGCCAACAGCAGAGTTCTGTCTGCCTAAAATGTGATCGGCCAGGATGGAAAATTTTGACGATTGTCCGACAAATCAGGGCAATCATTTGCCTTTGTGCGGAACGACTGGGTTTTAAAGAAAAAACTGACTCCCTGGTTTAGTTTAGTCTGTCATGTTGCTTTTGGGATTGTTCCCAATATGGCCCATCATTCTCTGCAAATACAGATTGATACTTTAGACCAGAAAGTAAAATCTAGGGCAGAACTAATTCCAACACCTTTCCACCAGTTTGAATGCTGCAGCAGACTTCTGACATGTTATCTAATGGGCATGCTCACCAAACACAGATGTACTGGCACTGGCCTGGGAATCACATTATTTTTGATTTGATGAGGAACAACAGCTGTGAGTGTCAGTTTGGAGGTTGGCGTTGGAGCTCAAGAGAAGGTCTGAGGGGGATTAGTTATTCTGCTGACTTTGATATGTAGTCTAACAGAGAGTACAGTACACCTCAAGTCAAGCAACTGACTCACTGTACAGAATGGTAAAACCTTAGGAAAAAAAAAGAGGAAAGACAAATTATGTTGCAGCAGTTGTGAGTCCTACAGATAACAGCAGTAAATATAAATCACTGGAGCACTTCTTTTTATATTTACAATTAGAATAACAAAGGGCAAAATCAGTAGGATCATTTTTGCTTTACTATAACAATAACATTCTTGAATAAACAAGAATGTGCCAGTCTGAAAGAATTACAGCCTACCTTACCTATATTATTTAGAAGGATCTAATATTAAACTTTACATTACAACTTGGCTCAGGTTCCTTTTTCCAAATGATTTACTGACATTCTACTGCCAATCTGCGTTCTCTGCTTGGCCCCAAGGACTTATTCATTAAAAGAAAAGGTTAAGGATAAAAAGTAATTTTGAATTGGAAAGACAAGCATAATCTAATGTTAGAAAGTTAACACTGCAATGAGAATGACATTCTCATTCTACACACTTTAAAATCCCCAAAATTGCGAACCATTAACCGCTTGCAACTGGACAACATCAGAGATGAGCGAAACAATTCATAATGACCCAGGTTCTTTATGGAATTTCACAAAAATGTATCCGCAAAACAAACCCAAAACTATTCTGGTTCGCTTTGGACACATAAGGTAAAATAGCACGCAGCACCATTTTACTGCACATGTTGGTGGGCAAAACCACTAGATATGAAGAAGAAGGATGGTCACTAGTGATTAGCGAGCATGCTCGGCCGAGTACCGGTTCGGCTCGAGCATCGATATGCTCGGCACGCGGCGGTATTCGGCCGAATACCACGTGTGCTCGTCGCATTGCTCGAGTCTCTTCCCCGCACGTTTGGCACCTCCTAAGGAGCCAATCAACGTTCAGGTAAGTAATTCCCTTCAGTGTAATGCCATAGCCATGTTAGCTATTAGCCTTACACTGATTGGCTGACCAATACACGTGATACCAGTTTATATAGGAGCTGATGTCCCGCGATCGGATCATTCAGCGTCAGTGAGAGCAAACAGTAGGCAGAGACAGATAGCATTTTGCTGGAAATTCACAGATTTAACTCCAAAAAAACTATTGAAAGACCAAACAGTCCCCTTAAGGACTACAGTGTGTGTTTGACAACAGTGCAGCACCATTTTTTTTTTTTTTTTACCAGGGGTAAAATTCAGCAGTATCAGAGACAGGCGTCTTCAGGAAGGGACAGATAGTGCAGGGCTGAAAAATCGCTTTTTTAAGTACCCAAAAGCGTTTAAAAGACAGAAAGATTTGATAGTAGTGAGATCTACAGTATGCCATCAGAAAGCAGTGTGTTTAGCAGACATTATAAAAAGGGGCTTATTCACTAGAGTGTATCTGCAAGTGAGATCTACAGTACGCCATCAGAAAGCAGTGTGTTTAGCAGACATTATAAAAAGGAGCTTATTTACTAGAGTGTGCCTGCTAGTGAGATATACTGTACACCGCGCCATCAGAGACATTTTTTTTCTGGGGAAATTAACCTAATTTGTGCCACATCTGTGTGTGCATTCAATCCGCAACCATTATATTCAGTACTCCAGACCACAACGTAAGTAAAGCAAATCCCAGCGAGTGCTTGTAACGAACTTCAAGGTTTTATTATTTCATATTATATCCAATTGATACATGGACGCGTTTCAGCATATACAGCTTTCATCAGCATGCAGATGAAAGCTGGATATTCTGAAACGTGTCCATGTATCAATTGGATATAATATGAAATAATAAAACCTTGAAGTTTGTTACAAGCACTCGCTGGGATTTGCTTTACTTACGTTGTGGTCTCGTGCCCTCCGCTTGCGGGTGCGCCCTTGGTCCAGGTGCCAGCTATTCCTTGGATTACTGATATATTCACTACTCCAGCAGAGAATTATTTATATTTTGGGCAAATTTAACTACTTTTGGGCACATCTGTGTGTGTGTTTAGGCCGCAACCATATATATACAGTATTCCAGCAGATAATTATTTGTATTTGGGACAAATTTAACTAGTTTTGGGCACATCTGTATGTGCGTTCAATCCACAAACGTTATATTCAGTATTCCAGCAGAGAATTATTTGTATTTGGAACACATTTAACTACTTTTGGGCACATCTGTGTGCGTTCAATCCACAAATGTTATATACAGTATTCCAGCAGAGAATACATTTTATTTGGGACAAATTTAACTAGTTTTAGGCACATCTGTGTGCGCGCGCAATCCACAAACGTTATATACAGTATTCCAGCAGAGAATTATTTGTATTTGGGACACATTTAACTACTTTTGGGGACATCTGTGTGTGCGTTCAATCCACAAACGTTATACTTAGTATTCCAGCATATGATTAGTTGTATTTGGGACACATTTAACTACTTTTGGGCACATCTGTGTGCGTTCAATCCACAAACGTTATATACAGTATTCCAGCAGAGAATTATTTGTATTTGGGACACATTTCACTACTTTTGAGCACATCTGTATGTGCTTTCAATCCGCAAACATTATATACATTATATACAGTATTCCAGCAGAGAATTATTTGTATTTGGGACACATTTAACTACTTTTGGGGAAATCTGTGTGTGCGTTCAATCCACAAACATTATATTCAGTATTCCAGCATATAATTATTTGTATTTGAGACACATTTAACTACTTTTGGGCACATCTGTGTGCATTCAATCCACAAACGTTATATACATCTGTGTGCGCGTTCAATCCATAGATGTTATATACAGTATTCTAGCAGAGAATACATTTTATTTGGGACAAATTTAGGCGCAACACACCAAAAATTTGCACCAAACACATGTATGTATAAACATGAAAGAGTCTTTATTAAATATACATTACTTGCCGTGCAGTTATATGTTCTAAAGCCTTTTGTGGTGTGTATTAGTGGAAAAAGAAAAAACATATTTGCCCTTCAGCGGTGCAGTTATATGTTGTAAAGCCCTTTTTCTGCATGTATTAGTGGAAAAAGAAAAAATATATTTGCCGTTCAGCGGTGCAGTTATATGTTGTAAAGCCCTTTTTGCGTGTATTTGTTGCACAAAAAAAGTATTTGCAGTTGAGCGGTGAAGTTATATGTTCTAAAGCCCTTTTTGGCATGTATTAGTGGGGAAAAAGAAAAAGGGTTTATTAGCCAATGTATGGTGAAGTGAGAAAATTACAGCCCTTTGTGGTGTGTATTAGTGGCAATTTTATTTATTTTTTCCCGTTCAGCGGTGAAGTTCCATTGTACTATAGCCATTTACAGGGTGTATTAATAGGATAGATCGGTTTGTCCTTTTAGCCGTTCTGCAGTGAATTGTGATTGTTATATTTATTTTTTGGGGGGTGTATTAATAGGAAAAAGAATATGTCTTATTAGCCGGTCTGCAGTGAACCAATGTTGTTATACTGCCATTGTTGGGGTGTATACATGGGAAAAATAAGTATGTGTTATTAGCCGTTCTGCAGTGAATTTACATTGTCATACAGACATTGTTGCGCTGTACTAATAGCAAAAATAAGTATGTGTTATTAGCCGTTCTGCTGTGAATTTACTATTCCGAATTACGTCGATTAGCCATTCAGTGGTGAAATTTTTTGGTGAAACACCAGCAACTTCCACCTCCACGTTCTCACGCCATTGGTCCTGCGACAATGTCCGCCTCTGCCTCCTCATCCTCCACCGTGTCCTCAGCCTCCACTGCAGGGACAATTCACAGTGCTCCTCCAGCATACCACATGTGCAGGGCACTGGGGTGTCAGGCTGTTCTACACCTAGTTTGCCTGGGCGAACTGAGTCACACAGGGGAGGAACTGCTCAGTGTCCTTCATCAAGAAATCGAATCCTGACTTTCTCCGCAACAACTCAAGATCGGAACCATGATGACCGACAATGGGAAGAACATGGTGTCGGTGCTGCAATAAGGAGGGCTGAGCCATGCGCCCCCCAAATACCACACGTGTTCAATCTCGTTGTCAAGCAGTTCCTGAAGTCTTCCACCTATCTGCAAGACATCCTAAAAATGGCCAGGAAACTTTGCATGCACTTTAGCAACTCATACACCGTAAAGCACACCCTCCTTGAGTTGCAGTGGCAGAACGGCATCCCCCAACATAGGCTGATATGCGACATTTCCACCCGTTGGAATTCCACCCTTCATATGTTGGACCAACTATACGAACAGAGAAAGGCCATAAACTATTTCTTGATGATCTAAGCAGACAGGAGTAATCCCCTGAGTAACTTTGAAGTCAGCCAGTGGCAGCTTTTGCATGACACCTGCTGTTTGCTCAGGCTCTTTGAGGAGGCCATGTTATTTGTCAGTCGCCTGAACTACGGGATGAACTATGTCATTCCACTGCTTCATGTCCTGTAACAGATGCTGGTAAACCTGGCTGGTCAGGGGAATGGAGACGTGGCGCCTAGATCTCACATCCACATGAGCCCTGTGGAAGCTGAACTGGAGCAGGACATTGGAGCACAAGCAATATGTAGTGAAATAGGTAACAAGAGAGGAGGAGCAGGCAGAAGAGCTACAGGGCGATGAGGAAGATGAGGCAGAGGACCCAGACACACCGTGGCAGTATGCAGTGTAAATGGAGGCAGGGAGTCCCTCCGAGTCACTTGCGCAAATGGCCCGATGCATGCTCTCTTGCTTGCGTAGAGACAGCCGAATTGTCACCATTCGGCAGAGGGATGACTTCTGGTTTTCCAATTGTTGGACCCTCGTTACCGGTCCAAAATGGGGGCCTTTTTTACACCCGCTGATAGGGAGGACAAACTGAACTACTATAGAGACATCCTATGTAGTCAGTTGGCCGCTGCCTATGTGCGCCATCGCCCATCCTCACGCAGGTCTGACCAGGGGGGCCCTCTGCGCTCATGTTCCACTTCCATCGTTGCTGGAGGGGGTGGGGGGGCAGGAGCAGTACCAGCTCCATCAGCAGCAACTTCAGTCTAGAGTCGCTGATGAGCAGTTTTCTTCACCCACCTACTGAAGAAACTACTCACCAGCAGCAGCAAGTAGATATAGAGGAGAACCTGAACCAGCAGGTGGTGGCATACTTGGACAGCAACCTCAAGTTGAAGATCCGTTGTACTACTGGGCAGCCAAACTGGATTTGTGGCTGCAACTGGCAGAGTTTGCCCTGGAAAAGCTGTCCTGCCTGGCCAGTAGTGTGGCATCAGAGCGTGTGTTTAGTGCGGCGGGGGCCATATTTACCCCAAGAAGAACTCACCTGTCCACCCAAAATGTGGAGAGATGAATCAGGCTTGGATCAGCCAGGATTTTCACCCACCGAATGACTTTTGCATCAGACTAGATCATCCGAGGTGCCACACCAACACTTTGACAAAAGAGACCGGTTTCTTCTGATTACCTGCCTCAGCTACTATTCTGATGCTGCCACCCACCTGATGCCACACATCTGATGCCAAGTGCTCCTTCTTTCACCCACCATTTTCAGCAGATATTGGTATTGCCACCCACCTCCACACTATGTCACTTTGCCACTCTATGGTCTCCTGATGATGCTGCCACCTCCACACTATGTAACCTTGCCACTCTGGGGTCACCTCATGCTGCTGCCACCTCCACACTATGTCAGCCTGCCACTCTGTTGCCTCCTGATGCTGCCGCCACCTCCACAATCCGTCATTGTGCCACTCTGTGGCCTCCTGATGCTGCTTCCAACTCCACAATATGTCACCTTGCCACTCTGTGGTCTCTTCATGCTGCTGCCACCTCCACACTGTCACCTTGCCACTCTGTGGTCTCCTGATGATGCTGCCTCCTCCATACTATGTTACCTTGCCACTCTGTGGTCTCCTCATGCTGCTTCCACCTCTATACTATGTCACCTTGCCACTCTGTGGCCTCCTGATGCTGCTTCCACCTCCACACTATGTAACCTTGCCACTCTGGGGTCTTCTGATTGGGTTCAGGTCCGGTGACTGTGGAGGCCAGGTCATCTGGCGCAGCACCCCATCACTCTCCTTCATGGTCAAATAGCCCTTACTTTCAAAGTTTTCCCAATTTTTTGGCTGACTGACTGACCTTCATTTCTTAAAGTAATGATGGCCACTCGTTTTTCTTTTCTTAGCTGCTCTTTTCTTGCCATAATACAAATTCTAACAGTCTATTCAGTAGGACTATCAGCTGTGTATCCACCTGACTTCTCCTCAACGCCACTGATGGTCCCAACCCCATTTATAAGGCAAGAAATCCCACTTATTAAACCTGACAGGGCACACCTGTGAAGTGAAAACCATTTCAGGGGACTACCTCTTGAAGCTCATCAAGAGAATGCCAAGAGTGTGCAAAGCAGCAATCAAAGCAAAAGGTGGCTACTTTGAAGAACCTAGAATATGACATATTTTCAGTTGTTTCACACTTGTTTGTTATGTATATAATTCCACATGTGTTAATTCATAGTTTTAATGCCTTCAGTGTGAATCTACAATTGTCATAGTCATGAAAATAAAGAAAACTCTTTGAATGAGAAGGTGTGTCCAAACTTTTGGTCTGTACTGTATGTGGAATCAGCAGACGACGATGTAAAAAGAGTGCGCTTCTTCTTGGCGCTAACATCAACCTGTAAGGCTGAGTTCATACTTGAGTTATTTGGTCAGTTTTGGCCCCGTGACTGCCCAAATAAGTGAAGTGTGCAGTGATTCTAAGAGCGACGCCTGTCATCTGCATGTCATACTGACTTACAGTATAATTTCACTACCACTAAGACAGTGTTTTTGAAAATGATTACTAGAAGAATATTGGAGAGGGAGAGTGCAGGGAGACTTATGCTGACTCAGTTTTATTTATTTATTCCTACACTTACTTATTCCTTTATCAGCCGTAAATGTAATTCAATACCAATAAGATGTTAGCCTTAATTATTCTGGTGCCAGCATGCCAACCAATACCATCCAGTCTGCACTCCTTAGAGGGGCCAGGTCTTAATGATTAGTGATGGACAAACATCGGCCGGGACAGTTCGCGAACGCGATCACGTGAACGCCATTAATTTTAATGGCAGGCAAACCTGAAAAACCTACAGGTCATTATTGCAACCACCAAATACTTACAAGAAGTGCACAAATTGTCCCACAACATGGACAGTGACATACCAGAGGGGGTTCAATGGCAAAAATTCCCCAAAAAAATATGTATTTTAATCAGGGGCCATTTTTATGCATCTTAAAGTGAAACTGTCCAAAATGTGGCCTGCTGGAGCCTAGAAAATTTAGATTTTACGCCCCAAGGGAGTACAGGCCTCAAACATTAGACATTCACCAGACAGAAAACATCAAGTGATTATGTGGCTGGAGGTACATTATGTGGTCAATGGATAAAAATGTTACAGTAAGGCACTGGACTACAGGCCCCAAACATTAGGAATTCACCTGACATAAAAGATCAAGTAAGTATGTGGCTGGAGGTAGATTACACGGTCAGTGAATATCAATTTTACTGCAGGCCAGTACAAATACAGGTCAAATACATACTGTATGTTTAAAAGAACAAAAAATATAAAATTGGATTAAAAACATGGCTAAAAAAATCCCCCCTCTTGAAAAAAAACTAATGATAATAGTTGAAATTCGATAACACGTGGTCGTCACTGGTGTTGAATTCCTCCGAGGCTGCAACAATTATGCATTCGGCGTACATAAAAGTAAGTATGTGGCTGGAGGTAGATTACACGGTCATTGGATATAAATTTTACAGCAGGCCAGCAGACTACAGGCCCCAAAAAATTATGCATTCAGCGTGCATAAAAGAACAAGTAAGTATGTGGCTGGAGGTAGATTACACGGTCAGTGGATATCAATTTTACAGCAGGCCAGTGGACTACAGGCCCCAAAAATTATGCGTTCAGTGTGCATAAAAGAACAAGTATGTGGCTGGAGGTAGATTACACGGTCATTGGATATCAATTTTACAGCAGGCCAGTGTACTACAGGCCCCAAAAATTATGCATTCAGCGTACATAAAAGAACAAGTAAGTATGTGGCTGGAGGTCTATTAGACGGTCAATGGATATCAATTTTACTGAAGGCCACTACAAATACAGGTCAAATACATATGTTTAAAAGAACTAAAAATATTAAATTGGATTAAAAACATGGCTAACAAAATCCCCCTTCTTGAAATACATAATACTTGAAACACATGGTCGTCACAGGTGTTGAATTCCTCCGAGGCCCAAAACATTAGGCATTCAACGGATAGAAAAGGACTTTTATGCCACTGTATTTACCTAAGACAGAGACCATTATTTGTTCTGGGTGGTGGCGGATATGTGTAGGCTGTCATGAGGAAATTCAAATAAACGTTGTCGGCACATGTGCAGAATTCCTCCGAGATCTATGCCTCATTAATTTTTAGAAATGGGAGGTAGTCCACACTTTTGTGAGCTAGGCGAGTGAGCTTATCAGTCACGATCCCCCCTGCTGCGCTGAACATCCTTTCGGACAGGACACTGGTCGAGGGGCAAGCCAAGGGCAAATTGTGCCAGCTCTGGCCACAGTTTAAGCCTGCACACCCAGTAGTCCAGGGGTTCCTCGCGTCTCAGATCATCCACACTGTTAACCCGATGTAGTCGGACACCTGTCGGTCTAGGCGTTCCCTGAGGCTGGATCCATAGGGCGGCGGTCGATGGGTTGGCTGCAAGAATGATCTCATATCCGAAGTCATATTTCACAGGTATGATTAGATGCCTATATATGTAGGTTTATATCAAATATTTGTCACTGGAAGAGGTTAACCTACTTAAAATGTAACTTTTATATTTGCTTTTTAAAATAAGTTCAAATTCATAAAATTGACTGCATAGGTAGTATGGAAAATAATATAGAGAGGAAGAACCGATTTAAATGAAAACCAGATGCAATTCTTTATGCTACATTCGTAGCCACTCACAGTTTTGATGCTGGTTGTATCTAGGATAATGTGGTGGCTTTAAGCTTTGGAGTTGGAGGGAAAGGCGTCTTTGGTGGTGTTTCCGTTTGTTTTTTTCACACCTTGTCTCTGTCGCTTGATTGCTGGATCAGACACTGTAGGGAAGGTCCAGAGGTTTTAGATGCAACAATATTTTACCCCCTGGATCTCCAAGTCCACGTGTCCCTTCTTAGACAGGGGATTAGGGTGGGTGATGGGAGATAAATCCCTACTTAGACTATTAAGCCCTGCCTGAAAGCGGAGGAGTCTCCCGCCTAAATGTGGAAGAATCGCCCCAAAGAGAGCGGCCCCTCTTATCGGTGGCTGACCCTAGCAATAGCTTTCCCTAAATGTAGTGCTCCCAAGCGGTAACCATACTACTTTCCAGATATACCAACCCGACGCGTTTCCTCTGTCAAAGTAGAAGACAGATTCATCAGGGGATGAAGACGATACAAAAAAGCTTGATAGCTATAGAGCTTAATAGCTACAATGATGTGTCGGCTGGATGTAAGCAGTCCAACTGGGTGTCAATAGACTGCTTCCTAATATACCCAATCTAATCAGTACAAGTTACTGCACCTGTTCCTTGCGTGCTCCCATGGCGTGCGTTCCAGCTCGGTGTGCCTGCGCCACCATTCTTGTCAAGGCGCAGGCACCGATATCCACTGTGGAACGCAAACGTCATCAGTGTGTGCGCGGGGATGCATCCGTAACGTGTATGAGCTGCCGTGCCACCACGCAGGTGCAAGGAGGATATCAGGCGCCTGCACAGTGGGGATAACAGGTATACTCGGCGATACTCGGTGTCTGCGCAACCGACACATCCCCAAGCGCAGGCACAATGCACTCCCCACCTGTCAAATTCCAATAGCAAAATGCCCTTGGAAAATATTGACAGGAAAGGAGTAATGTTGTGAGAACGATGGGTCGCTAAGTCCACAGGGGCAAACTACACAAATCTAGTTTAAGACTTATATCACCTATATATGGAAAGTTACTTTTGTTGATATAAAGTGATAGAATGTTTACGTCACATCAAAGAAAGAGGGCTGATATTAAAAGGATCTTGGTAGATGTATATCCATTTGTAGCACTTTCGTCTGGGTATTTTACATTAGGGTCAAGGGGCAAAAGCAAAAGGGGACAAAGTGAGAGAATAAAGGATTAGGGCTGATATGTTCGTTCAAAAGAATCGAGATATGCCCTGAATAAATTTCCTCACCTAATCTTGATGTATAGTGGTGTTCGACCTTTCTTGGTCTAATACACTTCTTCCTGGCAGGTCTAATATAAAAATATAATTATTCCTATATGTTTGTCTGAGGCATGTAGTTAGGTGTTGTATGTAATGGATCAAATAAAACAAGCGAAGGACAGCGTCTCATTAAGGTCGAATGGATTCACCGTTTTAAGTCTGTGAGTCCATTCGGTCTCTTTTTGTAATATCTTTCTGTCAAGATCACCCCCCCCGAAAACAACCTCTATCACACAGAATTTTAGCCACACAGTCCACACTGTTGTGAGCTAGGTGAGTGCGCTTATCGGTCACTATCCCCCCTGCTGCGCTGAACGTCCTTTCGGACAGGACGCTGGACGAGGGGCAAGCCAAGAGTTCTAGGGCAATCTGTGCCAGCTCTTGCCACAGTTTAAGCCTGCACACCCAGTAGTCCAGGGGTTCCTCGCTTCTCAGAGCATCCACATTGGCCGTTAACCCGATGTAGTCGAACACCTGTCGGTCTAGGCGTTCCCTGAGGCTGGATCAAGAGGGTTGCTGTCGATGGGTTGGCTGCAAGAATGATCTCATATCTGAAGTGACCAACACATCTTCAAACTGCCCTCTTCTTGCAGGCGCGGTAGGATTGGTACCCGCACATGTTTTGCTGTAGGTGGAAATTCCTCTGCCAGTGCCCGCAACAGCAGAATGCAGCATCTCTTACGGCAAGGTCTGGAAATGCTGCATTCTAAATGCCCTCTGTGATGTTAGTAACATGTTCGCCATTTACTGTTTGTACCGGGGTCTAAGTACGTTGCCACCCAGTACTGGTCCTTGCCCTTTATGCTTTTTATATGGGGGTCCCTCTTCAAATACTGGAGCATGAAGGCCCCCATTTGCACTAAACTGGAAATGGTGGATTGGCCTGGATCCTGCTCATCATCCAGGATAATATCTGCCTCGGTCTCCTCCCCCCAGCCACAGACAACACCAGGGATCCCAGAAAAGTTTAAAGCATGCTCTTCTTGCTCCTCTTCTGCCCCAGCACCATCCTCCTCTGACTCCTCTTCAGACTCCTGTTGACTCCCTGGGAATTCCCCCCTGGGAATTCATCCAGCCTTGCGACTTCCTCATCTTCCTGCTCCTCGACGGCTTGATCAATGACACAACGCAATGCACGCTCCAGAAAGAAGGCGTAAGTTACGATGTCACTGATGGCGCCCTGGCTGAAACTGACCAGTTTGGTGATCTCATCAAATGGCCACAGAAGTCTGCATGCATCGTGCATGAGCAGCCACTGGAACGGTGAAAAAAAAACAAGCTTCCTAGAACCTGTCCTGCTGCAGAGTTCATACAGGTAGTCAATAACTGCACGTTTCTTCTGGAGCAACTTATCAAGCACATACAAGGTGGAGTTCCAGCGCGTCGGGCAGTCACAAATCAGACGTCTGATGAGCAGGTGGTGTCGCTGCTGAACATCAGCAAGGCGAGCCATGGCCGTGTAAGATCTTAAAAAATGGCCAGAGATTTTCCTGGCCTGCTGCCAGACGTCCTGGACCCCGGGGTATTTGCCAACGGATCGCTGCACGACTAAGTTCAGGACGTGTGCCATGCACGGCACGTGTGTCATTTTGCCCTGTTTCAGCGCACTCAGCAGATTGGCACTATTGTCGCACACCACCTTACCAACTGTCAAATTGAGCAGGGTTAGCCACTGATCGGCCTGTGACCACAAAGCTTAAAGGAGTGCAGGACCGGTGGGGCTCTTGGCTTCCAGGCACAACAGCCGCAGCACAACATGGTTCACCTGGCACGTCGAATACAGGGAGTGCAGAATTATTAGGCAAGTTGTATTTTTGAGGATTAATTTTATTATTGAACAACAACCATGTTCTCAATGAACCCAAAAAACTCATTTATATCAAAGCTGAATATTTTTGGAAGTAGTTTTTAGTTTGTTTTTAGTTTTAGCTATTTTAGGGGGATATCTGTGTGTGCAGGTGACTATTACTGTGCATAATTATTAGGCAACTTAACAAAAAACAAATATATACCCATTTCAATTATTTATTTTTACCAGTGAAACCAATATAACATCTCAACATTCACAAATATACATTTCTGACATTCAAAAACAAAGCAAAAACAAATCAGTGATCAATATAGCCACCTTTCTTTGCAAGGACACTCAACAGCCTGCCATCCATGGATTCTGTCAGTGTTTTGATCTGTTCACCATCAACATTGCGTGCAGCAGCAACCACAGCCTCCCAGACACTGTTCAGAGAGGTGTACTGTTTTCCCTCCTTGTAAATCTCACATTTGATGATGGACCACAGGTTCTCAATGGGGTTCAGATCAGGTGAACAAGGAGGCCATGTCATTAGATTTTCTTCTTTTATACCCTTTCTTGCCAGCCACGCTGTGGAGTACTTGGACGCGTGTGATGGAGCATTGTCCTGCATGAAAATCATGTTTTTCTTGAAGGATGCAGACTTCTTCCTGTACCACTGCTTGAAGAAGGTGTCTTCCAGAAACTGGCAGTAGGACTGGGAGTTGAGCTTGACTCCATCCTCAACCCGAAAAGGCCCCACAAGCTCATCTTTGATAATACCAGCCCAAACCAGTACTCCCCCTCCACCTTGCTGGCGTCTGAGTCGGACTGGAGCTCTCTGCCCTTTACCAATCCAGCCACGAGCCCATCCATCTGGCCCATCAAGACTCGCTCTCATTTCATCAGTCCATAAAACCTTAGAAAAATCAGTCTTGAGATATTTCTTGGCCCAGTCTTGACGTTTCAGCTTGTGTGTCTTGTTCAGTGGTGGTCGTCTTTCAGCCTTTCTTACCTTGGCCATGTCTCTGAGTATTGCACACCTTGTGCTTTTGGGCACTCCAGTGATGTTGCAGCTCTGAAATATGGCCAAACTGGTGGCAAGTGGCATCTTGGCAGCTGCACGCTTGACTTTTCTCAGTTCATGGGCAGTTATTTTGCGCCTTGGTTTTTCCACACGCTTCTTGTGACCCTTTTGACTATTTTGAATGAAACGCTTGATTGTTCGATGATCACGCTTCAGAAGCTTTGCAATTTTAAGAGTGCTGCATCCCTCTGCAAGATATCTCACTATTTTTGACTTTTCTGAGCCTGTCAAGTCCTTCTTTTGACCCATTTTGCCAAAGGAAAGGAAGTTGCCTAATAATTATGCACATCTAATATAGGGTGTTGATGTCATTAGACCACACCCCTTCTCATTACAGAGATGCACATCACCTAATATGCTTAATTGGTAGTAGGCTTTCGAGCCTATACAGCTTGGAGTAAGACAATATGCATAAAGAGGATGATGTGGTCAAAATACTCATTTGCCTAATAATTCTGCACTCCCTGTAGGTTCTGGTGAGCTTGGGGGGTGCAGAGGAAGAGGCGGTAGCAGTGGAAAAGGAGGAGTCAGCTGAGGAGGAGACGGAGTATGGAGTAAGAGGAGGAGAAGAAGAGGAGGTAGGCCTGCATGCAATCTGTGGCTTTAACACCAAATCCACACAGGTGCCATGGGTTGCATGCTTGACGGCCGTCAGAAGGTTCACCCAGTGGGCAGTAAAAGTTATGTACCTTCCCTGCCCATGTTTGCTAGACCACATGTCTGTGGTCAGATGTATCTTGGCACCGACACTGTGTGCCAGAGATACATTCACTTGCTGCTGAACATGGCCATATAGCTCCGGGATGCCCTTTTGGGAGAAATATTTCCTTCCGGAGACCTCCCATTGCGGTGTGCCAATGGCCACAAATTTTTTAAAGTCCTCCAAATCCACCAGTTTATATGGCAGTAGTTGGCGGGCTAGCAGTTCCGACAAGCCAGCGGTCAGCCGTTTCGCAAGAGGATTATCCGGCGTCATCATCTTATTTCGCATGAACATTTTGGCCACGGAAGCCTGGCTTTTGCCAGATGAAAGCGACGATGGCATGGTGGAAGGTCAAGTGGAGGACAAATTGGAGGTGAGAGGAGAAGGAGAAGAGGCAGGAAGTGGAGCCCCGGGAGTGTGGCTTTGTGGGTTCTGACGGTGTTGCTCCCACTGGGCTCGGTGATGGGAGGTTAGGTGCCTTCTTAAGGCGGTCGTCCCTAGGTGAGTGACTTATGCGTTGACAGCACAGGCTGCAGATGGCAACACTATTGTCAGAAGCTGACACGTTAAAAAAAGCCCACACCTCGGAGCCATGTGCCGTTGTCCTGGGAGAGCCTGATGTGACCGTGCATGGTGAGTGGTTCGTTCCATGTAGGGGACACAGCAAACATGTGGAAGAATGTGCTCTGGTCAGATGAGACCAAAGATGAACTTTTTGGCCTAAATGCTAAATACTTTTTGTGGCAAAAAAGTAACACTGCACATCACCCTAAACACAGTGAAACATGGTTGTAGCATTATCATGCTGTGGGTATGCTTTTCTTGAGTAGGTACAGGGAAGCTTTAATGGGAATTTAATGGGAAGATGGATGGAGCTAAATACAGGGCAAGCCTGGAGGAAAACCTTGTAGAGGTTGCAAAAGAGACTCGGGAAAGTACAATGACCCTAAACATACAGTCAGAGCTACAATGAAATGGTTTAGACTTTAGATCAAAGCATATTTATGTGTTAGAATGGCCCATTGAGAATCTGTGGCAAGACTAGAAAATTGCTGTTCACAGACGCTCTCCATTCTGACTAAGCTTGAACTATTTTGCAAAGAAGAATGGGCAAAAATTTCAGCCACTAGATGCAGGGGCTGACACAGACAGCAGAGGGCCCCTGTGCAAAGAATGTGCCTGCCTGCCCCCCCCCCCCTCCCACCTCAAGCCAAATTCTCAACATAACCTATTCCGTCCTAACATTACTTATAGCAATGCAAAACATACAGGTTAAGGCTACTTTCACACCTGCAGCACTACGGCAGAGAATGCATGGAATTGGCCGGACACAAACTCAGGCATGCAGCGGTTTGTGTCCCGCTGATTCTCTGCATTTTTGCCAGATTGTGGCCGATCTCTGCCAGACCCCATTATAATTAATGTGGCCGGCGGACATTCTGTCTGCATTCAGCAGTGCTGGAGCATTCCGGCAGTCTGTTCTCTGCTGGAAGAGCCTGCCAGAATCACTAACTCAGATGTGAAGGTAGCCTAATACAGGTCAACATACCTCTTACATCCAGGGACATCTTCGTTGATGTAGATGTTCTCTGTCCTCATCTTCTCCTTTCAGACCACACCGCCATGATGATTTCTTCCAGCCGTCTCTTCTCTCTGCAGGGTTTGACAGACAGACATCTTAGTTTCCTAGTTTTCCATCATCCTCCCACCTAATTAACACCTCTCTAATACTGTGCCTGCTGTGCTCCCTATACAAGTTACACACAGATAGTTCCCCTTAAATAATTACTGGCACTCAGTGTCCTAAAAAATAACTGCGCCCAGGAAACAGTGTAAACATAATGTTCCCCAAAATTAAGTGTGCTAGGCTGATACCGTGCCAGGGTGCCCACCAAAGTAACAGTGCTCCCCAAAATCCCACCAATAGAAATAATTATCTACCAAACAACACGTAGTAGTAATAGTGCCCCTACAGTAATAATGACCCCACTGTGTCCCAGAAGTAATAATGCTCCCATAGTGCTCATACTAGTATTTAAGTTCCTCATAGTCCCTCAATTGTAATAAAGCCCACCATAATGTCCCCAATAGTAAAAATTCTCTTTATAATGTTTAACAGTAGAAAAATGCCCCCTTATAATGTGCGCCAGGAAATAAAAGTGCCCTGTTGAGTGGCAGTATAAAAAATACCTCCTCTTAGTGCCCCCTGTAGAGTCAATGTCCCCATAGTACCCTCATAATGTGTGCCAATGTCCCCTACTGTTTGCCCAAAAAGCCCTCTTAGTGCCCCCAGTTGAGCCAAGGTTCCCATAGTGCCCTATAATTTGTGCCAGTATAAAATACTCCTATATCGTGCACCTCCCCTTGTCCCCATGGTGCCTGACAATGTGCCAGTATAAAATGCCCCCATAATGTGTGCCAGTATATAAGATAGGGTCACCAGTAGATGCCCCCATAGTGCTCCCCCCTTCTCCATAGTGCCCATGTGTGCTAGCATATAAGATAGGGCCCCCATAGTGCTACTCCCCCTCCATAGTGCCCCCCATGTCTGCCAATATATAAGATAGAGCCCAAGAAGATGCTATCACAGCGGGGAGTGGGGGAAACCCCCCCACCGTGCGGTATCAAAGGGATAACGGGTAGCTGCTAGGCCAGGACGCCGGGATAAGGGAGCAGGTCACCTCCTAATGCGTCCCTAATTCTGACCCTGACTCCTAACCGTATGAGCCAACCCAGATGGTAGGAGGGCTCATACTCCGGAACCTCGGGGCCCTACTGACCCTCGGGAAATCCCTGGACTAGGAGCAGGGTAAGACGACCTGTTCCTCCACAACACGGACGAACAGGAGTCTCCACTGGCCAAGCTGCAAGGAGAGGGGAACACATACAGCATATGGAGATGGCAGGTAAGTGAAACCAATAACACACCTACCTGCCACAGACACACTGACTGGAACCCGTGCACAAGTGCTGATGTCCACACCAACATAAAAGGACACAGCACACACCACAACCCACACAGGAATCCAGGACACCATAGCTGCAATAACGTCAGACACCACAAGAACATAATCTTAACATCTTCTATGACCACAAGGGTGGCCCTCACTGGACAGATGGCAAATGAAGACCAGGAGGATAACTCCGGCATACACCATAGCTGGAGTACCCCTCAGCTTCAGGCATCCAGCAGAGGCTAAATAGCAGCCACAACCACACACACATAAACCCAGTGTTAAAACACTAGGAAGGGAGTTAACTCTTCCAACACCAGACAAGGGGGGGAAGCCACTAAAAGGGGAAGTGCACACACAAGCAAAGGAAAGCTACACGTTTGTCGCAGGCAGCAACATGTATGGCAACCATGTCACAGCAATCACCCAGAAGGCTGAGACACTGCCACCGCATGCACACACAGCAACACGTTGCCGCAGGCAACTGCAAGTGTAGCAACAGTGTCACAGCGCACACCATAGGCCGTGACAGATGCCCCTATAGTGCTCCTCTCCCCCCTTCTCCATAGTACCCCCCATGTGTGCCAGTAACTAAGATAGGGCCCCCATAGTGCTCCTCCTCCTTCATAGTGTCCCCCATGTGTGCCAGTATATAAAATAGTGCCCCCATGTGTGTCAGTATTTAAAATGGAGCCCCCATAGTGCTCCTTCCCCTCCATAATACCCCCATGTGTGCCAGTATATAAAATAGGGCCCCAATAGTACTCCTCCTCTCCATAGTGCTCCCATGTGTAAGTATTTAAAATAGGGCCCCCCATAGTGCTCCTCCCCCTCCATAGTGCCCCCCATTTGTGCCAGTATATACAATAGGGCCCCAATAGTACTCCCCCCTCCATAGTGCCCCCTTGTGTGTCAGTATTCAAAATAGGGCCCCCATAGTGCTCTTCCTCCTCCATAGTGCCCCCCATGTGTGCCAGTACATAAAATAGGGCCCCCAGTAGATGCCCCCATGAGTGCCAGATAAGGGGCCCCTAGTTAAGTGTAAAACAAAAATAGCTCACATACTTACCTCCTTGCCGCTTTCAGCGATGCAGGCCTCTTCTGGCCTGTGTCCCAAGCTGTACGGCTTAGGCGGCGTGATGACATCATCGCGCCACCTGCGCCGCCCTCTGATAGGTTGCAGGCATAGTGCCTGTAGCCTATGAGAGGACTGGGGAAGGGAGGCGCCTCTCCCCTGCCCCGCCGCATCATCCATCCGTATCGCCGTCCTAAGGACAGCGCTACAGATGAATAGAGATGAGCGCTTCCACAATGGAAGCGCTCATCTCCCCCTGCTGCCGGTAAGAAGGGGCCCCCTTCTGCTCTTGGCCCCTGTGCAGCCGCACTGGCTGCACATGTGGTATGTCTGCCTCTGACTAGATGTGCAGATAGATGGTAGAGACATACTCCAAAAGACTTGCAGCTGTAATTGCAGCGAAAGGTGGTCCTACAAAGTATTGACTCAGGGGGGCTGAATACAAATGCACACCGCAGTTTTCAGAATTTTATTTATTAAACATTTTGAAAACCATGTGTATCATTTTCTTTTCACTTCACACATACTTGCTACTTAGTGTTGGTCTACCACGTAAAATCCAAATAAAATACATTTAAAGAGGACCTTTCATGCGATTTTATTAAGGGAGATATATACCTGTACTTGCAGGGTACCCCCCGCTGATGCTGCCACCCTGCTTGGTTTTTTAAAATATGCCTCCTATGCCCCGCTGTGCCCCTCCGGATTTCTCCTGCTCAGTATGCTAATACTGAGCATCGGAGCAATGAGGAGGAGACTGAGTCTTTCTCCGTGGGCGTCTCCTTCTCCCCCTGGCTGTGGCGCTGTCCAATTGCAGCGCAGAGCGTCATAGCCAGAAGGAGACGCCCACGGAGAAAGACTCAGTCTCCTCCTCATTGCTCCGATGCTCAGTATTAGCATACTGAGCGGGAGAAATCCGGTGGGGCATAGGAGGCATATTTTAAAAAATCAGGCAGGGTGGCAGCATCAGCATCAGGTATATATCTCCCTTAATAAAATCGCATGAAAGGTTCTCTTTAAGTTTGTGGGTGTAAAGTGAAAAAATGTGGAAAAGTTCAAGGGCTATGAATACTTTGTCAAGGCACTGTATGTATATATTGTAAGATAGCTCAAGGGGCCATCATTGATGGAAGATATGTGTCACCGAGGTAATTTTAAGTGTCAGCGGCAGCTAGTGCTGACTGACACTATTGATTTTTTAGTGTGGCTGTAAAGCCGATCCGGCCGGCTCTTACTGGGAGCAGCCAAAGTGCAGGGTGGGTGGCTGTTCGCCACGTTCCAGGCCGGGTTTTAGTTTGGGATAAAAACCCAGCCAGCAGTCTCAGCTGTGTGGATTATCCTCCATCTGATAGTGGAGCTTTGTCAGTCTCGGTGTTGGAGCCTGAGACTTTGGGCCGGGACTAAGTCCTGCTATATTGTTTGGGAAAAAGCACGTGGACTTCTGCTTCACCCAAAGACTTATGTGCTGCAGCCTAGTGTGAACAAACACCAGACTAAAGGTGACTGTTTTTCCCTGAAACTGCCTTTTTTTGTTGTCACTTTACGTATGTGTGAATAAAACACTGCACTGTTTAAGTTAAAGACGTTGTCAATGCCTCTGTACTGCGTCCACAAACCTGTCTACCAGAGCAAATCCCCACGTGTAAACCTCAGGCCGAAAAATTTTAGTTTTTCCCCGGCACAAGTGCATGTCCTACATTAAGCCGGCAAGGTTACCAACCGTGTCCCCTGACAAAATGGAGGCGGTCATGAAGGCCCTTGTGGAGGCTAACTTGCAGCAGCGGGAGGCTAACAAGCAGCAACAAGAAACTAACCAGCTGCTATTGCAACTTGTAATGGCGTTGCAGGCGGCAGGAGCGTCCCAGAAGGTCCACGATGCCTGGAAAGCTGTCTGCGTGGCGATTCCAAAGATGACCCCCTCGGATGACGTCAAGACCTATCTGGCGGTCTTCGAAAAAGTGGCCATGAGGGAAAAGTTACCCTGAGACCAGTGGGCTGAGGTCGTTGCTCCGTTCCTGGCGTCTGGTCCCCAGCAAGTTTTGTTTGATCTCCCCGATGATCAAGCGGCCGACTACCCGACAGTAAAAGGTGAGATCCTGGCGACACTCGGGGTGAATGTATTGGTCCGGGCCCAGAGGGTGCATCAGTGGGAATTTAACCCAGCTGAAGCCGCCAGACCACAATATTATGATCTGCTGCACTGATTGCAAAAATTGCTGCAGCCTGACATATTGACTCCCACTGCTATGTTGGATCGACTGTTGGCAAATGTGTTTTAGAGGGCTTTGCTGTACCCTCTCCAGCACTGGATCGACCAGGTGTCTCCGAATAATGCCTTGGAGATGGTTGACCTGGTGGAGCGCTATGAGGCCACCAGAAATCTGCAGGGGTTTTTTTTTGGGAGGGGGCCAGCTAAACCCCGGAAATCTCCACTCCAAACCCGGCGGCTGGTACCAGCCAAACCCACCTGGGACTTACCCCCTACAGACTCAGCCCTGGTGGTCTGCTGGCGGTGACACAAACCTGGACATATAAGAGCCGACTGTTCCCATCGGGGTGAACCCATGGATACCAACTATGGCTACCGGCATGATATATATATATATATATCATACCACTATTACTGAAGCTCTATCCTAACCAAAGAAAAATTGAAAATGTTTCTGATCATGAACGGGGATGCAGTTTTGAACTGGTTAACACAATACAGAGTGAAACAATACATTCAATACGATACAAAACAATGCATTCAAGACAGAACAGCAAATCAAGCGTTGAATAATTTGTGGGCAACTCCAGAAGCTGTAAACAACACAATTGCTGTTTTGCTCTTCACTATTACAAAGAAACAGCTATCAAGGCATTGACATTAGGTTGCGAGAGAAAAGTCAGGTTTTCAATATTTATCTGTCAATATGAATCTGCCACTCACTGAATATGAGAAAATCATACCATAAAAGGAGAAGAGCAACAATGGGTCAAGAGGGATTAGGGATTACTGACATGTTGTCTACCCCTGGACCTGGAAGCTTTAGCAATGGTTGTAACAACTTTGCAAGCTTATTTACTTTGCTGTCTATCTAGTTGGAACATTACTATGCAGATCACCCATTAACCTGAGGCTACATGCACACGACCGTATGTGTTTTGCGGTCCGCAAATTGTGGATTCGCAAAAAAAATGGATGACGTTCCGTATGGCATCCGTTTTTTTTTGCGGATCCGTTTTTTTTTGCGGATCCATTGTAATAATGCCTATCCTTGTCCGCAAACTAGAAAAAAATAGGACATGCACTATTTTTTTTGCGGAGCAACGGAACGAACATACTGATGTGGACAGCACACGGTGTGCTGTCCGCTTTTTTTGCGGACCCATTGAAATTAATGGGTCCGCATCCTATCCGCAAAAAAAACGGATCGGACAGGGAAACAAAATACAGTCGTGTGCATGAGGCCTGATTGTGTAGAAGCAATAGGCAGCTAGATACTTGGGATGGGTGGGGGATTTATCAAGTCCTGCCTTCCTGTTGCTGTGCCGTGGACATTCTCCCATTGCTGTGGCAACTAGCAGGGCTGGTCAACCTATCAATGTTCAGGGAAGCTGGATGTCCCAGGCTATTTGAACTGTTGACTGCTGGCAAGTCAGTTCTGATTGCTCTTATCACTTGAGCTCTTTGTTGGATTGCTGGATTCAGGACTTGTCTCTTGTTGTGTTTTTGTGTACCCTTCTGCTTTTTGACATCAGATTTTTTTCTGGCTTTGCATTGTCCTCTGAATTGGTCTTTGCCATATTTTTCTAGTTCTAATCTGGTTCTGTCTGACTTCCCTCTTAGGTCCCATACACTTAGGTAGGAAGGGACCATTTCCAAGTTGGGAAGCCACCATTTCGGGCAGATTGTCCAACTAGGTATAGTAGAGACAGTGGAATGGGTATACTGTAGTTTAGGGCTACACTGTTTCCTACCTATCCTAACAATAGGGCTTTGAGTTTGAATAAGTTTGAAACGTTTTGGGTTTACTTGCCCACAAATGTTGTGACATTTTGCGTTTTTTACTCCATTTACTCCAGTTTTGAAAAGTGGGTGAAAAGAAAAGTGTGTTTAGTCTGTCAAGCTGATTTAAACCAGATTTTTCAACTGAGAGTTTTTAAAAAAGTCCCCCGAAAATTATCTCAGTCTTGCACCCGTGAAGAGGTGGTATAGAAAGTAGTGTTGATCGAGCACCGTAGTGCTCAGGGGCTCAGGCCGAACACATCAGGATGTTCGGGTGCTCGACCGAGCACCCGAGTATATTGGAAGTCAATGGGAGAACCCGAGAATTAAACCAAGTACCCACTGCTCTGAAGAGGGGAGGGTGCCTGGTTCATAAGAAAAGGTCAGAAATTGATGGAAACACCACCGAAATGGTTCTGGAAAAGCATAGGGAGGATGTCTGAATGCATCTTGTACTCACAGATCGCTGCTGGTAACGATGTTGTCCGAATAGTACGCCACTTTTACAGACTGACAATAATACACACAAAACCGAAGAAATTTTTTTATTTTAGAGGAAAAATTGATAGGAAACATTCTTTCCTGTATATTTAGTTGTATATAAAGTGCAAGTCCTGCCAAAAATTACAATGAAGAGGCACTCCGATGCAGCCTGTATATCACAAAAAGGAGGACCTCATTCACATTGTGGTACAATTGTTCATGTAGTGGGACTCCTACACTCATAAAGCCTATGCACTAAGTGAAAGGGTTGCCAAAAATTACAAGGAACCTGCACTCCAATACACCCTTTATTAAACATAAAGGAGGGCATCATACACAGCCTTGAAAAATTATGATTGATGGCCTGCTGGTGACCCTTAAAAACATTTGGAGCAAGGGCCTGCTGATCTGACCAGCTAAAACATTATGGGTGCGGGCCTGCTGCCGCTTTGGTGACTTTAGATAACCTGGGGCCGATCGCACGTCTCCGTGACGGCGACGATCCATTCGGATGTCTGCCCTATCAACTTTCGATGTTATTTTCAGCCCAAACCATGTAGACCATGGGTAACGTGAGAATCATGGTTTGATTCCGGAGAGGGAGCCTGAGAAACAGCTACGGCTACCAAATCCAAGCAAGGCAGCATGCCCGCAAATTACCTTTTAGGTATAATTAGGTGAGGGCCTGCAGGTGAGCTGACCCTGTAAAAGTTTTTAGGTGCGGGCCTGCAGGTGAGCTGACCCTCTAAAAAATTATATGCGAGTACCTGCAGGTGAGCTGACCCTGTAAAAGATTGTAGGTGAGGGCTTGCTGGTGAGCTGACTCTGTAAAACATTTTAGATGAGGGCCTGATGGTGAGCTGACCCTGTAAAAGATTTCAGGTGCTGGCCTGCTGGTGAGCTGACCCTCTAAAACATTATATGCAAGGGCCTTAATAAGGTGAGCTGACCCTGTAAAACATCATATGCGAGGGCATGCAGGTGAGCTGACCCTCTAAAAATTATATGCGAGTACCTGCAGGTGAGCTGACCCTGTAAAAGATTGTAGGTGAGGGACTGCTGGTGAGCTGACCCTGTAAAACATTATATGCGAGGGCCTGCAGGTGAGCTGACCCTGTAAAATATTATATGCGAGGGCCTGCAGGTGGGCTGACCCTGTAAAACATTATATGCAAAGGCCTACAGGTGAGCTTATCCTGTAAATTATATGCAAAGGCCTGTAGGTGAGCTGACCCTGTAAAGGTTTTAGGTGAGGGCCTGCAGGTGAGCTGACCGTGTAAAACATTATATACGAGTGCCTGCAGGTGAGCTGACCCTGTAAAACATGATATGCGAGGGCCTGTACGAGAGTTGACCCTGTAAAGCATTATATGCGAGGGCCTGTAGGTGAGCTGACCCTGTAAAACATTATATGCAAGGGCATATATGCGAGGGCATACGAATAAGCATGTGGATATGATGGAGGAGGATGAGAAAAGGAAGATTCAACCATATGCCAATTTTTTTGGGGTGGAAAGGGTGCATGTGAATACAGTGAATTCAGTACATTATAAACAACACATTTAAAGTGCTTTTATGTTCATCAGCTTTCCTCTGGTGGAGTCGAGAAGTCATGGTCATTCCAGGCCTTGTTCATTTTTATAAGAGTCAACCTGTCAGCATTTTCAGTTGACAGGCGGATATGCTTATCTGTTATAATGCCACCAGCAGCACTAAATAACCGCTCAGAGAAAACACTGGCGACAGGGCAGCCCAGCACCTCCAAGGCGTAGAACGCCAGTTCGTGCCATGTGTCCAGCTTTGACACCCTGTAGTTGTAAGGCACTGAGGTATCATTGAGGACACTGACACGGTCTGCTATGTACTCCTTCACCATCTTCCAAAATGTTTCCCTCCTTGTGACGCTAGGCCGCGCATCAGGGTGAGGATGATGGCAGGGTGTCATGAAACTGTCCCAGGCTTTGGAGAGTGTTGCCCTGCCTCTGTTGGAACTGCTGTGTGTCCCCCTAGTTGGCCAAGAAACTACGGACTCTGCCGCCAGCGTTGTCAGATGGAAATTTTTGGAGCAATTTTTAAACAAGGATCTTCTGGTATTGCACCGTTTTGCTCGTCCTCTCCACCAGAGGAATGAGAGATGAGAAGTTCTCTTTGTAGCAGGGGTCGAGAAGGGTGAACAACCAGTAATCTGTGTTGTCTAAAATGAGTACAACGTGCGGGTCGCGGGAAAGGCAGCCTAACATGAAGTCAGCCATGTGTGCCAGAGTACCAACAGGCAAGACTTTGCTGTCATCATCAGGAGGATCCCTCTCAATCTCCTCATCCTCTTCCTCCTTTTCATCCCACCCATGCTGAACAGATGGAATTAAACTTCCATGGGTACTAGCCTCTGTAGTGGAGGCAAAGGTCTCCTGCTCCTCCTCCTCTTCATCGTCCAATTTGCGCTGAGAAAACGAATTGACGGTGGTCTGGCTAACACCTGTAATGTCTTCCCTCATTTCCACCTCTTCCACATGCAAAGCATCATCCTTAATTGTGAGAAGTGAGCGTTTGAGTAGACACAGAAGTGAGATGGCTATGCTGATAATAGCGTTATCGCCGCTCCCCATTTGTGTTGATACCTCAAAGTTTCGTAAAACCTCACAGGGGTCAGACATCCATGCCCACTCCTCGCTTGTGAATAGCGGAAGCTGACTGAAAAGGCAACGACCATGTTGCATCTGGTATTTCACAACTGCCCTCTGCTGCTCAAAAAGCCTGGCCAACATGTGGAACGTGGAGTTCCAGCGCATGCTCACGTGGCACAACAGCAGGTGATCTGGCAATTTCAAGCATTGCTGCAGCGTTGAAAAACCAGGCTGAAGCTGTCGGTGACTTACGTAAATGTGCACACACGCGGCACACCTTCACCAGTAGCTCAGGCAAATTGGGGTAGGTTTTGAGAAATCACTGAACCACAAGGTTGAACACTTGGGCTAGGCATGGGATGTGTCTGAGCTTGCCGAGCTCCAAAGCCGCCGCCAAGTTACGGCCATTATCAGACACAACCATGGCTGGTTCTAGGTTGAGTGGCAAGAGCCACAGCTCAGTCTGGTCTCTTATTCCCTGCCACAGCTCTGCGGCGGTGTGCTGTTTGTCCCCTAAGCATATAAGCTTCAGCACTGCCTGTTGCCGCTTTCCCACTGCAGTGCTACACTGCTTCCAGCTACCAACTGATGACTGACTGGTGCTGCACGCAGATAATTCAGAGGTGGAAGTGGAGGAGGAGGCGGAAGAGGAGAAGTAGGGTTGGAGCCACTTACATAGGTGCTGGCGGAAACCCTGATCGATGTAGGACCCGCAATCCTTGGCGTTGGTAGCACCTGTGCCATCCCAGGGTACGACTCGCTCCCGGCCTCCACAACGTTCACCCAGTGTGCAGTCAGAGAAATGTAGCATCCCTGGCTGAATGCACTTGTCCATGTGTCCGTGGTTATGTGGACCTTCCCAGTAACTGCGTTGGTCAGGACACGTGTGATGTTATGGGACACATGTTGGTGTAAGGCGGGCACAGCACACTGTTAAAAATAGTGGCGGCTGGGGACTGCGTAACGAGGGACGGCCGTCGACATCAGGCTGCAGAAGGCCTCAGTGTCCACAAGCCTAAATGCCAACATTTCCAGGGCCAGTAATTTGGAAAGTTGCGCATTTAGTGCTATGGCCTGTGGGTGGGTGGCTGGGTATTTGCGCTTGCGTTCAAATGCCTGTGGAAAGGACATTTGGACGCTGCGCTGGGACACGGAAGTGGATGTGGTCGCTGATGGTGCTTGCGAAGGTCCAGGTGCAGGGCGGTATGCATCCGGGCCTGCACCTTCGATAGGGGATTGGCCAGCACGTAACACAGGGGGAGGGGAGGCATTGGTGTGACCCGCAGACACAGATTGTGGACCCAGGCATTCATCCCACTTATTACGGTGCTTGGATGCCATGTGGCAGATCATGCTGGTGGTGGTGAGGTTGCTAGTGTTCACGCCACGCCCCAGCTCATTTGCGTATGGCACAGGTTGCAAACTACTATTCTTTTGTCGTCCGCACTTTCCTCAAAAAAGCTCCATACTGCGGAACATCTACCCCTTGTCAAGGGAAATTTCCGCAAGGGGTTGAATGCTCCATAGAACAGTTGCGAGCCTGTGTGGTGTGGCCCACATTCTCCCTTTTGCCAAGCCACTGGCTCTTCCAGCCTGTTGCGGTAGTGCAGATCCCTCCCCCTCTGTACTGTTATCCTCGCTCGGCTTTCCACCTTCCCAGGTTGGGTCATTGACCTCATTCTGCACCACCTCCTCTTCCACTTCCTCACTCTGATCATCCTCCTGATTTGTTGACATAACCACAACCTCAGTGATTGACAATTGTGTCTCATCCTCTTCATCAACCTTTTGAGACAGTAATTGCGGTTGACTCATTGGAAACTGTGTCTCATCATCATCCACCTCATTAAACACTAATTGCCGTTCCCCACCATCATGTTCTTGTGACTGTGGATGCTCAAGAGGTTGGCAATCAGGGCACAAGATCTCATGTCCCTCTTCAAGTGTGCTTGGCGAGAGGGCCAAATCAAGTAATGGCGATGAAAAGAGGTCCTCGGAATATCCAAGTGTGGGATCACTTGTTTGGCCAGACTGTAAATGGTGGGAGGAAGGAGGGTGAGGATTGTGTTGACCAGACTCCTGGCTACTGAGACTAGACTAGGTGTAAGATAGGGTGGTGCTTAACCGACTGGAAGCATTATCAGCTGCAATCCAACCGTCCACTGGTCGCACTGGTCTGACTTCAAGAGTGGTGTCGTGCACCACCTTGTAAACTGGGACATGAAGCTAGGTATCTTGGATGATTGTTTTCCTTGTGCTTTGGCAGCAGGCACTGTTTCTCTGTGCCCAGGGCCACGGCCTCTATGTGCACCATCGGCATAACTGCCACTTCCCCGTCCCTTACTACTCGCCTTCTTCATTTTAAATGTGATATATGCTTCAAAGTATGTCACAAGTACAGTAGCATAGGATTTTGAAGTGTATATGCAAAAAAATTTACAAAGGTATTTCTGATGAGGAAACGTTATACAGGACCGCAAAAGGTTGATGAAGAGGATGAGACACAGTTGTCAATCACTGAGGTTGTGGTTATGTCAGCAAATCAGGAGGATGATCAGAGTGAGAAAGTGGAAGAGGAGGTGGTGCACAATGAGGTCACTGACCCAACCTGGGAAGGTGAAAAGCTGAGCGAGGATAGCAGTACAGAGGGGGGGGGGATCTGCAGCACCGCAACAGGCTGGAAGAGGCAATGGCTTGGCAAAAGGGAGAAGGCCACAGGTAATGTCACCGTTTGCAGTGACAACGGAAAAAGTGTACGGGATATCACAGATATTTTAGGGATGCGCACACTTTAAACAGGAGATGTGGCGCGGTTAATTTAAGTGTCCACAGCGGACAACGTCTACGGAAAAAGTGCAACGGATGTCACTGATATTTTAGGGATGTGCACACTTTAAACAGGAGATATGGCGCAGATAATTTTACTGTCCGCAGGGGACACCGTCTGCGGAAAAGGTGGACTGGATGTCACTGATATTTTAGGGATGCGCACACTTTAAACAGGAGATATGGCGCAGATAATTTTACTGTCAGCAGGGGACACCGTCTACGGACAAAGTGTACTAGATGTCACTGATATTTTAGGGATGCGCACACTTTAAACAGGAGATGTGGCGCTGATAATTTAAGTGTCCACAGCGGACACCATCTACGGAAAAAGTGGACTGGATGTCACTGATATTTTAGGGATGCGCACACTTTGAACAGGAGATGTGGCGCAGATTATTTTACTGTCCACAGGGGACACCGTCTACAGAAAAAGTGTACTGGATGTCACTGATATTTTAGGGATGTACACGCTTTAAACAGGAGATGGGGTGCGGAAAATTTAAGTGTCCACAGCGGACAACGTCTACGGAAATAGTGCACTGGATGTCACTGATATTTTAGGGATGAGCACACTTTAAACAGGAGATGTGGCGCACAAAACTTTACTGTCCGCAGGGGACACCGTCTACGGAAAAGGTGCACTGGATGTCACTGCAAACTTACTTTAAAGAGGACCTTTCACTAGAATAAAACATCTAAACTAACTATACAGACATGGAGAGCGGCGCCCAGGGATCTCCCTGCACTTACTGTTATACCTGGGCGCCGCTCCGTTCTCCCGGTATAGCCTCCGGTATCTTCATAGTTAGGCTCCACCCAGGGGAACCTGCCGACGTCTCATTCTCCCAGGCTGTAGCGCTGGCCAATCGCAGCGCTCAGCTCATAGCCTGAGAGAAAAAAAAGCCTCTCAGGCTATGAGCTGAGCGCTGTGATTGGCCAGCGCTACAGCATGAGAGAATGAGACGCCTGGAGGTTCCCCTGGGTGGAGCCTAACTATGAAGATACCAAAGGCTATAACGGGAGAACGGAGCGGCGCCCAGGTATAACAGTAAGTGCAGGGAGATCCCTGGGCGCCGCTCTCCATGTCTGTATAGTTAGTTTAGATGTTTTATTCTAGTGAAAGGTCCTCTTTAAATATTCCCTTCATTATATATCTCCTCATTGTGTTGTTTTAAATACACACGTTTATGGCCAATTTACAGTTTCTTAACTATTAATTGCTGTTCTACACAGACAAAACGCACATTTACACAATACTATTATCAGGATGATTATTGGAAATGAATGTTTGTGCAAATGCTGATTTCTGATAATCCTCCTATGTGAAGGAGTCTCCGATTGCCCAATGAAACAGCAAATGCTTCTGAATTAATCATTTATGCAGACCATTATTTCTTAGCAGCAGATCGTGTTGTATAGACAGTCTTCTGCTACACACAAACAATAAATCTGTATGAGGAGGAGCGATAGTAATAGCCATAGTTCATCCCGATACAGTGGAGGTGATTGCAGCATATGAACTGTAACAGCTGTTGTGGATCGCTGGTGTTCGCCTCCTCACCACCGCTGTCCCAGGCACTGCCCTCCCTGCCTGCCTCCATCATTGCCCACAACCAGCTGCATTACAGTGCAGGTAGCAGTGGTGATCTGCTGCCAGTGTCTCTCCATGCACTGCTTAGGTCCTGGACTCTGTGCCTGCAGACGCTGTACCTTCTTGAATCTACTCCACAGTTTCCTTTCTGCCCTGGACACAGCAGCCCTTCTAGTTTGTTACCTGTAGCACCTCGGTAAGGGCCGGCGTGCATCACTTCCTGTGATTTAAGGGTTCTGCAAATGTGACCTGTGCAACCAATCCCATCCATCCTGCACCTATTTTAGTGGTCCACCCCCCTTCCCAGGTGTATGAGCATTAAAGGTCCTTGTGTCCTGCAAAGGTTGCTGTTTTCTGTGCTTGTGTTCCTGTATACCTGACTCGTGCTTGTGTTTCTGGACTCTGCTACCTGTTTGATCCTTGCCTGCTTTGCCTTGGCTCTCCTGTTCCTGACATGTATTGCCTGACCTGTACCTCTGCCATCTGCCGTGACCCATTGCTTGGTTCAATTCAGCATGCTGACTACGCCTGTACCTCTGGTACCTTGCAATGGTACCCCCGGTCCGCCTGGACCAGCTGCCTCGTGTACCAATCCTACTCAAGAGTTAGAAACCTGGTGTTCCCCTGAGGAAAGTCTATCACCACCATCTGTGGTACCGCAAAAAACTATGAATTCACTTAAACAATGCCCTTAGAGGAGGTTTGTCATGTGGCACAGTTGCTTCACACTCACTGGTTAATGACATAAATGACGCTCTCACTTCCTCTGATGAGCAGGCAAATATCAGAAATGATCCCTGCCTGATAATTGTCTGCTCAGTAAGCGCATGTAAATGTGCCATTACATAGTGATATCATTCACCAGTTATGCTGCAATGTCGGCAGATAATGATGTTGTATATATAGCTATATGTTTTATAGGTATAATATATCATGTTAATTCATTACATCATGTGTAATATCAAGCATCCTATCATTATTCTACAGCATCAGGCAGAGTAAAACAAGTTTGTGCCAGGGGAACTTGCTCAAATATTCTAATATAGGGAACTAAGTAAAATTTGACCTTTCAATATTTTTAATCATACTAAAAATTCATTAGGTAATTAATTATTAGGTATCTTTCTTATTTTATTTTCTAGGTTAGAGCTACATTTGGGATTATAGAATATAATAATTTAATTCATCACAGTCTACTAAATATGTTTAAGATGTCGAGAAACGAAATATGAGAGGTTGAATACTTTTTAATTAAATCCGCTTTATTATTAATCTTCACAGACAGACAGAAAAACGAATTGTAGTATAGTTATTAAAATCTGCAAAACGAACTTGCATTGCAAGGGTGACACCTGTTGACTGAAAATGTACTCAGAACAGCAACTGTAATACAATCTTACACATTCCTCTGTATGCTTACTGTGCTATGTATAATATACAGTCTAGCAATATATGATACACCATATGATGCATGTCATAGGGGACAGAAAAAAAATCTGCCTGCCCAAATGGAACATAAAGAGGCACTTAGGTATCTACAGGTGGGGTGAGTCAATAAGACTGGGGTGTGCATGCAATCCAGATAAAACTGATCCAGAAATAATCATTTCCTATATATAACTAGTTGCAAATAGAAAGCTAAGACTAAGATGTGTGGCCAAGTCAACATATTGTCATGTTTCTTAAAACATTACTGAACAATTTTTGCAGTGTGGCAGGGTGCTATATCCTGCTGAAAAAGGCCACCACCATCAAGGTATATTGTTGCCATGAAGGAGTGTACTTGGTCTGTACAATGTTTAGGTATGTGTTAAGTGTCAAAGTACGGTAACAGCCACGTGAATGCTGAAGTGCAAGACCAAGGTTGACCAGCAGAAAATTGATGCTCAAGTGCCCATTATAGGTGCTTTCAGCTGTGGACAGGGTGTATTATCCACTCCGTGTGTTCTGAGACCTTTCTGACAAGACCATCAACTGATTACTGTAGGTCCAGCTTCTCATTCCCTTGGCATACAGCTCAAAATGTAGTATTTGATGCAGCAATTTAAATAAATGGCCAAATGTGATACATGGATAGCTCAGTACCGCCTAAATGAAAGATACTGTTAGCAACTAGTGCTGTCTTGATTTAATTTCTAAAGGTAGAGAGCTACCATGTCACAGTTGGTGTGGAGGTATATTGACATCCATCAATAAATTAATACCGATAATACGGCACCACTCATCTCTCCTCATGTGAATAATTGAAAATGTATTCAAAACGTAGTAGACATAATATTTTCTGTGTTTGTAGCCATATGCATAGTTTGTTTAAATGACTTAATAAACAATACAACCCACTTGGTTGGGATACAAGTCCATTTTTTTTTATGAAACAGACCAAGCCCGAAAAAAAAAAAAAAAAACTTTGTTAAAGCATGCATACCTTGGGTCGCCCAACTGAATACAAAATCTTAATGGGATGAGAAATCAGTATAATGTTTTGTTTTATACCGTTGTATGAACCAAATAAATGCTCTCTAAGTAATATTCTGTAAGGCTTGCTATTAAAGTGAATAATACAAGGATTAACAGCTGCCTGAAGACTGGACAGCCCCAACAATGACTAGGGATTTAAGACACTTCACAATAAATGGAGAAGCTGAAGTAAAGTAATATTCGTGTTGCTGAATAATAGAAATATTTTTACCTAGTTTTATCTGGATTCATTTTATTCTGACCTGTGCCATGTTTTTGTCATTTATATCCAAAGTTCTGTTACTTTGTGTTGTAAAGAGAAATGCTGAAATGCTTTTCTCATGCCATTATTTGCATCAGCTATTATCTTTTAAAATCCCATTTAAAGAGTAACTTTGTCTGCTTAAATGCCTTATTTAAGAACACAAAAGTCCAGACTAGGACTATCAAAGAGAGAGCCAAGAACAAAATGCACCTTTCAGACTGGATCAGAGCTCCTTTTACAGATTTGTATTTGGCAGAAAGACCGCACAGAAACAAACAGTTAAGCATACTTAGCAGTAGAATACCAAGAGAATGAGGATGGTTGACTCCATTCCAAATCTTGCTTTCTTTAGAAAATCCACTGAGGTCTCTTCCATTTTAATTTCTTAGCAACCGACACAGCCATACTCTGGATTGTATGCCTATATAAGACACACTAAGATGTGAAATTTATAAGAAATGCCCCGCAGCTCGTAACTAATTGTTGTTATGTGATTTCACTCATTTAGGTTTAGTATTTACCCAATTAAACTAAAACAGTCCAACCCAGAAAGCTACAACTTGCTCTTTATAAGTATTTTCTCTGAAAAGACACTTTCTTTCTCTGTTCGCTTTTCTATCACAGTTAAGACATTAGCTCTGGTAGCAGGATGAGAACTGTACCATATGTCATACAAGAAGGCAATGAATGGTGCTAAAGACAAAGTAACAAACCTTTTAAGCTCTTGTATGATAGATAGATAGATAGATAGATAGATAGATAGATAGATAGATGATAGATATATATAGAGATAGATGATAGATAGATAGATAGATAGATAGATAGATAGATAAAGAGATATAGAGATATATAAATGATAGATGGATAGATAGATGATAGATGGATATAGAGATGGATGATAGATAGATAGATAGATAGATAGATAGATAGATAGATAGATAGATAAAGAGATATATAAATGATAGATGGATAGATAGATTATATGCAATATATATATATATATAGAGAGAGAGAGAGAGAGAGAGAGAGTGAGAGAGAAAGAGAAATATGAGATAGATAGATAGATCGATAGATAGATAAATGACAGATCGATATAGAGATAGATAGATAAATAGATATGAGATAGATAGATAGATAGATAGATAGATAGATAGATAGATAGATAGATAGATAGACCAAATACACACAGTCTAATCTGTATGGGGAAGCAAAGGATCAGTTATAATCAGAGATGAGCGAATTTTTCAAAATCTTTGGAGAAAAATTCTGTTCGATCCGAATATATTCGCGGCGAATTTAATTAAAAAACAGCTATTTCCTGGATGCACAGAGCCTTTATAGTGGTGTAGAACACTGTGCCTTGCAGTAACACGTATAGGGAGTCTGCTTTGGTAGTGAAATAATACTGTGAGTCAGTATGACACGCATATGACAGGTGTCACTCTTAGAATCACTGCACACTTCACCTATTTGGGCAGTCACGTGGCCAAAACTGACCAAACAACTCAAGTATGAACTTACAGGTCGATGTTAGTGCCAAGAAGAAGCGCACTCCTTTTACACTGTCATCAGCTGATTCCACATAGATGTCAACAGAATTTGTTCTATTAAACTGTTATACAAGTAGAGCCCCCCGACAGAGTGGAGAGGGTGTCAGCAGTAAGTTTGTGTTGACGTCACTGATTATTTTGCCCTTCCTCTGATTAGGGATGAGCGAACCCGAACTGTATAGTTCGGGTTCGTACCGAATTTTGGGGTGTCCCTGACACGGACCCGAACATTTTTGTAAAAGTCCGGGTTTGGGTTCGGTGTTCGGCGCTTTCTTGGCGCTTTTTGAAAGGCTGCAAAGCAGCCAATCAACAAGCGTCATACTACTTGCCCCAAGAGGCCATCACAGCCTTGCCTACTATTGGCATGGCTGTGATTGGCCAGTGCAGCATGTGACCAAGCCTCTATATAAGCTTGGGTCACGTAGCGCTGCACGTCACTCTGCTGATTCAAGCATAGGGAGAGGTTGCTGCTGCGACGTTAGGGCGAGATTAGGCAGATTAACTCCTCCAAAAGACTTCATTCTGTGATCGATCTGCAGCTGTGGATCATTGAAGTGCTAATATCGACTTGCTCACTTTTTTGAGGCTGCCCAGAGCGTTTTTAGTTTTTCTGGGGTGATCGGCGGCCATTTTGTGGCTTGTGGTGCGCCAGCACAAGCTATCACCAAGTGTATTTAACCATCAATAGTGTGGTTATTTTATGCTATATCCTACATCAGCTGCAGGCTGAGCCTGTGTCACCGAAGTGCATTTAACCATCAATAGTGATGAGCGGGAGGTGCCATATTCGATTTCGCGATATTTCGCGAATATTCGCATGAATATTCATGTTATATTCGTCGAAATTGAATATTCGCAATTATTGCGAAATTATTTTTTCGCATATTGCGAAAATTTATCTTGATAGTATAAGGCAACGTTCCTATGCTAATGACTATGGCTAGGCTAATATGTGTATTTTACGAAATTTCGTAATATTGCTCTAACTTCGTCTCTTAGAATATTACGAATATTCTAAAAGACGAAGTTAGAGCAATATTAAGAACATTTGCAAAAGTCGAAATTGCGATGCGAGTAATATAACACGAAATAGTCGCATGAAGATTTAAACTTAGCACTGCTATATTCCATATTCTAGCCTAATATGGAATATAGCTGTGCTAAGTTAGCACTGCTATATTCCATATTAGGCTAGAATATGGAATATAGCTGTGCTAAGTTGAAATCTTCATGCGACTATTTCGTGTTATATTACTCGCATCGCAATTTCGACTTTTGCAAATGTTCTTAATATTGCTCTAACTTCGTCTTTTAGAATATTCGTAATATTCTAAAAGACGAAGTTAGAGCAATATTACGAAATTTCGTAAAATACACATAGATTGTATTTAAGATAATATACTGCTATAGTAATAATTTTTAATAGTGTACATATTTTACAAAACTTAAGTTCAGAAGAGGCAAAAAAAAATTACAGGAAAAAAAAGGGATTATAGCACTATATTAGCTAAATTACAATCTATGTGTATTTTACGAAATTTCGTAATATTGCTCTAACTTCGTCTTTTAGAATATTCGTAATATTCTAAGAGACGAAGTTAGAGCAATATTGCGAAATTTCTAAAAGACGAAGTTAGAGCAATATTAAGAACATTTGAAAAAGTCGAAATTGCGATGCGACTAATATAACACGAAATATTCGCATGAAGATTTCAACTTAGCACTGCTATACTCCATATTCTAGCCTAATATGGAATATAGCAGTGCTAACTTAGCACAGCTATATTCCATATTAGGCTAGAATATGGAGTATAGCAGTGCTAAGTTGAAATCTTCATGCGAATATTTCGTGTTATATTACTCGCATCGCAATTGCGACTATTGCGAAATTTCGTAAAATACACATATAGATTATATTGTAATTTAGCTAATATGGAATATAGCAGTAAGTTGAAAACGCCACTGACTGGAGCAGCCAGGAAGCCAGGAATCCAAAGGGCAGGTAAGAACAACTTTAGGGAAGTGGGAAAGAAAAAAATATAATTTAAAAAAAAAAGAAAAAAAACGAATATTCGATTTCGCGAATATATAGAACGATATTCTAAATATTCGCGAAATCTCGAAATTGCGATATTCGAGAAAAAAAATCGCAATTCGAATATTCGCGCTCAACACTAACCATCAACAGTCTGGTTATTTTTTGGCCATATACTACATCAGCTGCAGGCTGAGCCTGTGTCACCGAAGTGCATTTAACCATCAACAGTCTGGTTATTTTTTGGCCATATACTACATCTGGTGCAGGCTGAGCCTGTGTCACCCAGCGCCTAAAAAATAGACCTGACATTTCTATTCAACCAAATTTGTACTGTTTTAGCTGGTCAAGTTATTTGTAGTGACCGTAAAAGCACAGTTTTTGTTCTGGGTTGAAAAACTATTCCCAAATTTGCCATTCTCAAAATAACTAGTTTCTGCTATATGAGGCCTACTTGAAATCTATCCCAAAAAGGATATCTTACATTGAAGGTGCTGATAGTGTCATTCAGAAAAACCTAAGACACACGCTACCGTGCAGATAGAAGTCTAATTCTGTGATTAAACCTATACCTGTCACACACCGCTAAAAAAAAACAGGCCTCACATTTCTATTCAACCAAATCTGTACTGTTTTAGCTGGTCAAGTTATTTGTAGTGACCGTAAAAGCACACTTTTTGTTCTGGGTTGAAAAACTATTCCCAAATTTGCCATTCTCAAAATTGTGGTGAACGGGAACAATGAGGAAAACATCTAATAAGGGACGCGGACGTGGACATGGTCGTGGTGGTGTTAGTGGACCCTCTGGTGCTGGGAGAGGACGTGGCCGTTCTGCCACAGCCACACGTCCTAGTGAACCAACTACCTCAGGTCCCAGTAGCCAGCAGAATTTACAGCGATATTTGGTGGGGCCCAATGCCGTTCTAAGGATGGTAAGGCCTGAGCAGGTACAGGCATTAGTCAATTGGGTGGCCGACAGTGGATCCAGCACGTTCACATTATCTCCCACCCAGTCTTCTGCAGAAGGCGCACAGATGGCGCATGAAAACCAAGCCCATCGGTCTGTCACATCCCCCCCATGCATATCAGGGAAACTGTCTGAGCCTCAAGTTATGCAGCAGTCTCTTATGCTGTTTGAAGACTCTGCTGCCAGGGTTTCCCAAGGGCATCCACCTAGCCCTTCCCCAGGGGTGGAAGAGATAGAATGCACTAACGCACAACCACTTATTTTTCCTGATGATGAGGACATGGGAATACCACCTCAGCACGTCTCTGATGATGACGAAACACAGGTGCCAACTGCTGCGTCTTTCTGCAGTGTGCAGACTGAACAGGAGGTCAGGGATCAAGACTGGGTGGAAGACGATGCAGGGGACGATGAGGTCCTAGACCCTTCATGGAATGAAGGTCGTGCCACTGACTTTCACAGTTCGGAGGAAGAGGCAGTGGTGAGACAGAGCCAACAGCGTAGCAAAAGAGGGAGCAGTGGGCAAAATCAGAACACCCGCCGCCAAGAGACTCCGCCTGCTACTGACCGCCGTCATCTGGGACCGAGCACCCCAAAGGCAGCTTCAAGGAGTTCCCTGGCATGGCACTTCTTCAAACAATGTGCTGACGACAAGACCCGAGTGGTTTGCACGCTGTGCCATCAGAGCCTGAAGCGAGGCATTAACGTTCTGAACCTTAGCACAACCTGCATGACCAGGCACCTGCATGCAAAGCATGAACTGCAGTTGAGTAAACACTTTAAAAACAAGGAAGTCACTCAGGCTCCCCCTGCTACCTCTTCTGCTGCTGCCGCCTCGGCCTCTTCTGCTGCTGCCGCCGCCTCGGCCTCTTCTGCTGCTGCTTCCGCCGCCTCGGCCTCTTCCTCCGCCTCTGGAGGAACGTTGGCACCTGCCGCCCAGCAAACATGGGATGTACCACCAACACCACCACCTGCGTCACCAAGCATCTCAACCATGTCACACGGCAGCGTTCAGCTCTCCATCTCACAAACATTTGAGAGAAGGCGTAAATTCCCATCTAGCCACCCTCGATCCCTGGCCCTGAATGCCAGCATTTCTAAACTACTGGCCTATGAAATGCTGTCATTTAGGCTGGTGGACACACACAGCTTCAAACAGCTCATGTCGCTTGCTGTCCCACAGTATGTTGTTCCCAGCCGGCACTACTTCTCCAAGAGAGCCGTGCCTTCCCTGCACAACCAAGTGTCCGATAAAATCAAGTGTGCACTGCGCAACGCCATCTGTGGCAAGGTCCACCTAACCACAGATACGTGGACCAGTAAGCATGGCCAGGGACGCTATATCTCCCTAACTGCACACTGGGTAAATGTAGTGGCGGCTGGGCCCCAGGCGGAGAGCTGTTAGGCGCACGTGCTTCCGCCGCCAAGGATCGCAGGGCAACATTCTTTGCCTCCTGTGTCCTCCTCCTCCTACTCAGCTTCCTCCTCCTCTTCTTCTACCTGCTCATCCAGTCAGCCAAACACCTTCACCACCAACTTCAGCCCAGCCCGGGGTAAACGTCAGCAGGCCGTTCTGAAACTCATATGTTTGGGGGACAGGCCCCACACCGCACAGGAGTTGTGGGGGGGTATAGAACAACAGACCGATGAATGGTTGCTGCCGGTGAGCCTCAAGCCCGGCCTGGTGGTGTGCGATAATGGGCGAAATCTCGTTGCAGCTCTGGGACTAGCCGGTTTGACGCACATCCCTTGCCTGGCGCATGTGCTGAATTTGGTGGTGCAGAAGTTCATTCGCAACTACCCCGACATGTCAGAGCTGCTGCATAAAGTGCGGGCCGTCTGTTCGCGCTTCCGGCGTTCACACCCTGCCGCTGCTCGCCTGTCTGCGCTACAGCGTAACTTCGGCCTTCCCACTCACCGCCTCATATGCGACGTACCCACCAGGTGGAACTCCACCTTGCATATGCTGGACAGACTGTGCGAGCAGCAGCAGGCCATAGTGGAGTTTCAGCTGCAGCACGCACGGGTCAGTCGCACTGCGGATCAGACCCACTTCACCACCAATGACTGGGCCTCCATGCGAGACCTGTGTGCCCTGTTGCGTTGTTTCGAGTACTCCACCAACATGGCCAGTGGCGATGACGCCGTTATCAGCGTTACAATACCACTTCTATGTCTCCTTGAGAAAACACTTAGGGCGATGATGGAAGAGGAGGTGGCCCAGGAGGAAGAGGAGGAAGAGGGGTCATTTTTAGCACTTTCAGGCCAGTCTCTTCGAAGTGACTCAGAGGGAGGTTTTTTGCAACACCAGAGGCCAGGTACAAATGTGGCCAGACAGGGCCCACTACTGGAGGAGGAGGAGGAGGAGGATGAGGATGAAGCATGTTCACAGCGGGGTGGCACCCAAAGCAGCTCGGGCCCATCACTGGTGACGTTCATAAAAATGAACCAGGCATGGATCCCACAGGACCTGTCCATCCCTTGTGCAGATTAGATATTAACTACCTCCCCTTAACAATATATTATTCTACTCTGGGGCACTTCCTCATTCAATACTATTTTTATTTTCATTTTACCATTATATTGCGGGGCAACCCAAAGTTGAATGAACCTCTCCTCTGTCTGGGTGCCGGGGCCTAAATGTGTGACAGTGGCCTGTTCCAGTGGTGGGTGACGTGAAGCCTGATTCTCTGCTATGACATTAAGACTGATTCTGCGCTGACATAAGGCCAGATTCTCTGTTACGGGACCTCTCTCCTCTGCCTGGGTGCCTGGGCCTAAATATGTGACAGTGGCCTGTTCCAGTGGTGGGTGACGTGAAGCCTGATTCTCTGCTATGACATGAAGACAGATTCTGTGCTGACATAAGGCCAGATTCTCTGTTACGGGACCTCTCTCCTCTGCCTGGGTGCCGGGGCCTAAATGTGTGACAGTGGCCTGTTCCAGTGGTGGGTGACGTGAAGCCTGATTCTCTGCTATGACATGAAGACAGATTCTGTGCTGACATAAGGCCAGATTCTCTGTTACGGGACCTCTCTCCTCTGTCTGGGTGCCGGGGCCTAAATGTGTGACAGTGGCCTGTTCCAGTGGTGGGTGACGTGAAGCCTGATTCTCTGCTATGACATGAAGACAGATTCTGTGCTGACATAAGGCCAGATTCTCTGTTACGGGACCTCTCTCCTCTGCCTGGGTGCCGGGGCCTAAATGTGTGACAGTGGCCTGTTCCAGTGGTGGGTGACGTGAAGCCTGATTCTCTGCTATGACATGAAGACAGATTCTGTGCTGACATAAGGCCAGATTGTCTGTTACGGGACCTCTCTCCTCTGCCTGGGTCTAAATATGTGACAGTGGCCTGTTCCAGTGGTGGGTGACGTGAAGCCTGATTCTCTGCTATGACATGAAGACTGATTCTGCGCTGACATAAGGCCAGATTCTCTGTTACGGGACCTCTCTCCTCTGCCTGGGTGCCTTGGCCTAAATATGTGACAGTGGCCTGTTCCAGTGGTGGGTGACGTGAAGCCTGATTCTCTGCTATGACATGAAGACTTATTCTGCGCTGACATAAGGCCAGATTCTCTGTTACGGGACCTCTCTCCTCTGTCTGGGTGCCAGGGCCTAAATGTGTGACAGTGGCCTGTTCCAGTGGTGGGTGACGTGAAGCCTGATTCTCTGCTATGACATGAAGACAGATTCTGTGCTGACATAAGGCCAGATTCTCTGTTACGGGACCTCTCTCCTCTGTCTGGGTGCCTGGGCCTAAATATGTGACAGTGGCCTGTTCCAGTGGTGGGTGACGTGAAGCCTGATTCTCTGCTATGACATGAAGACTGATTCTGCGCTGACATGAAGCCAGATTCTCTGCTATGGCATGAAGAGACTGATTCTCTGCTGACATGAAGCCAGATTCTTTGCTTTGGCATGAAGAGACTGATTCTCTGCTGACGTGAAGCCAGATTCTCTGCTATGGGACCTCTGTCCAATTGATATTGGTTAATTTTTATTTATTTTATTTTTATTTTTATTCATTTCCCTATCCACATTTGTTTGCAGGGGATTTACCTACATGTTGCTGCCTTTTGCAGCTCTCTAGCTCTTTCCTGGGCTGTTTTACAGCCTTTTTAGTGCCCAAAAGTTCGGGTCCCCATTGACTTCAATGGGGTTCGGGACGAAGTTCGGGTCGGGTTCGGATCCCGAACCCGAACATTTCCGGGAAGTTCGGCCGAACTTCTCGAACCCGAACATCCAGGTGTTCGCTCAACTCTACCTCTGATCCGTCAGAACAATAACCCCCAAAAAACGGACCCTGTCTGTGGAGCATCCGCCTTCACTCGGTCAGCATTTAGTCAGTAATAGGGTTGAGCGAACCCGAACTGTAAAGTTCGGGTTCGTACCGAACTTAAGGATTTTTGGACCCCGGACCCGAACATTTTCGTAAAAGTTCGGGATCGGTGTTCGGCGCTTTCTTGGCGCTTTTTGAAAGGCTGCACAGCAGCCAATCAACAAGCGTCATACTACTTGCCCCAAGAGGCCATCACTAATGGCATGGCTGTGATTGGCCAGAGCAGCATGTGACCCAGGCTCTATATAAGCTTGGGTCACGTAGCGCTGCACGTCACTCTGCTGTTACAAGTGTAGGGAGAGGATGCTGCTGGACTTGTGATTTAAGGGAGAGCATAGGAGAGAATCTAACTCAGCGATCTACAGACGAATAGTTGTGTGGGTGCAGGGCACTATCGTTTTACCCTGCCCTGAGCTCATTGACCAAAAATACTAACTTTTAGAATTCTGTTAGTTAGGTGGGTGGCGGCGGCCATTTTATGCATGCTCAGTGCACCAGCACTGCATCTGAGCTTTTGGGACATTGCAAATCACCATTTTTTGGGGGCAAACTACAACATCTGGATTAGTCAATGTGCAATTTAAGCTAGAAATACACCCATCATTTTCTGGGGTTTGAAAAACACATTTTTTTTTTTCAAAAGACAGTATTTTCCTGATCTGCAAGTGTTAAATTCAAGTTTAATATATACAGCATTTATATTCTGTTAAAAAAAAAAAAGAATCGGCATCGCAGCGGGTGTATCATTGAAAATTCTGCAAAATCAGCAGCATTCGCCCCATAAGACGCACTGCTATTTTTCCCCCACTTTTGGGGGGGAAAGTGCGTCTTATAGGGCGAAAGATACGGTATTTGCCAGATCTGCAAGTGTTAAATTCAAGTTAAATATATACAGCATTCATATTCTGTTAGCAAAAAAAGACTTTTTGGGCAATCTACAACATCTGTATTAGTCAGTGTGCAATTTAAGCTAGAAATACACCCATCATTTTCTGGGGTTTGAAAAACAAATTTATTTAAAAAAAAAACTGTATTTTCCGGATCTGCATGTCTTAAATTCAAGTTAAATATATACAGCATTCATATTCTGTTAGCAAAAAAAGACTTTTGGGGCAATCTACAACATCTGTATTAGTCAGTGTGCAATTTAAGCTAGAAATACACCCATCATTTTCTGGGGTTTGAAAAACACACTTTAAAAAAAATAAAAAATAAAACAGTATTTGCCAGATCTGCAAGTGTTAAATTCAAGTTTAATATATACAGCATTCATATTCTGTTAGCAAAAAAAGACTTTTTGGGCAATCTACAACATCTGTATTAGTCAGTGTGCAATTTAAGCTAGAAATACAACCATCATTTTCTGGGGTTTGAAAAACACACTTTTTTCCCCCAAAAAACAGTATTTGCCAGATCTGCAAGTGTTAAATTCAAGTTAAATATATACAGCATTCATATTCTGTTAGCAAAAAAAGACTTTTTGGGCAATCTACAACATCTGTATTAGTCAGTGTGCAATTTAAGCTAGAAATACACCCATCATTTTCTGGGGTTTGAAAAACACACTTATTTGACAAAAAACACTATTATCAGGCCTTGCAGCATCAGCACGTGTGAAATTACAGGCTTATATACTGCTGTCAAATTCAGTTGTTAAACAAACAGTCGTTTGGGCTCCAAAAATTTAGTTGGCAGCCTTTGATGCAGATGTCATTGTGAGATACACCCTTAATACATTTGGGTTACATTCAGAGATTTTAAATACCGCCATTTGGTGCACCAATATTGAATTCAGGCCTACAGAGGTTCAGGCCCTGTGAGATACTACCTCTACATACAGGGGTTTGAATTAGGCATTTGAAATTACAGCCATTTGAAATACAGCCTTTTTGTGCAAAGATATATTTACTTCAGGCCTACACTGATTCAGGGCGTGTGTGATCCCGCCTATACATACAGGGGTTTGAATTAGGCATTTAAAATACAATCATTTGAAATACAGCCTTTTTGTGCAAAGATATATTTACTTCAGGCCTACACAGTTTCAGACCGTGTGAGGTACCCCCCTACATACAGGAGTTTGAATCAGGCATTTAAAATACAGCCATTTAAAATACAGCCTTTTTGTGCAAAGATATATTTACTTCAGGCCTACACTGATTCAGGGCGTTTGTGATCCCCACCATACATACAGGGGTTTGAATTAGGCATTTGAAATACAGTCATTTGAAATACAGCCTTTTTGTGCAAAGATATATTTACTTCAGGCCTACACAGGTTCAGACCGTGTGAGATACCCCCTACATACAGGAGTTTGAATCAGGCATTTGAAATACAGCCATTTGAAATACAGCCTTTTTGTGCAAAGATATATTTACTTCAGGCCTACACTGATTCAGGGCGTTTGTGATCCCCACCATACATACAGGGGTTTGAATTAGGCATTTGAAATAGAATGTATATTAGGGATCTACAGTAGGTGGACCTCCTATTTGTATTCTCAGTGGTCTCAATAATAGAAATACGGAACTGAGGATACCTTGTTGTATTTAGGTTAATATATAACTTTTATCCCTGACGAGCCGAGTCTACACCCGGTGAAACGCGTAGGATAAAGGTACCATCAACAACTTCTAGGGAGGTAAGAGAATAGGGTTTACAGCACAGGCACGAGGTTCCTGAGGCTGGGGGTCGTCCTTGTCAGGACGAGTGCCCCGACTACAGCCACTGAGGTTTTGACACCTATTAGACCAGGCCAAGTAGGGTGAGTATACAGGGTGAGTTAGGGTCCGGACTAATAGGCTCCTCCCCAGGGTACCACCCTCTTCCACTATAACAGGCAGACTGGCCTCTTTTGCTGATATAGACCCATAGCGCCCCCTATCTTCTAATAGTGTAGATTTATACACCATACTGTCTCATTTATTTTATATGACCTAAATAAAAGTTATATATTAACCTAAATACAACAAGGCATCCTCAGTTCCGTATTTCTATCAGGCATTTGAAATACAGTCATTTGAAATACAGCCTTTTTGTGCAAAGATATATTTACTTCAGGCCTACACAGGTTCAGACCGTGTGAGATACCCCCTACATACAGGAGTTTGAATCAGGCATTTGAAATACAGCCATTTGGAATACAGCCTTTTTGTGCAAAGATATATTTACTTCAGGCCTACACAGGTTCAGACCGTGTGAGATACCCCTCTACATACAGGGGTTTGAATCAGGCATTTGAAATGCAGCCATTTGAAATACAGCCATTTTGTGCAAAGATATATTTACTTCAGGCCTACACAGGTTCAGGCCCTCTGAGATACTACCTCTACATACAGGGGTTTGAATTAGGCATTTGAAATACAGCCATTTGAAATACAGCCTTTTTGTGCAAAGATATATTTACTTCAGGCCTACACAGGTTCAGGCCCTCTGAGATACTACCTCTACATACAAGGGTTTGAATTAGCCATTTGAAATACAGCCATTTTAAATACAGCCTTTTTGTACAAAGATATGTTTACTTAAGGCCTACAGAGGTTCAGGCCCTCTGAGATACTACCTCTACATACAGGGGTTTGAATTAGCCATTTGAAATACAGCCATTTTAAATACAGCTTTTTTGTGCAAAGATATATTTACTTCAGGCCTACACAGGTTCAGACCGTGTGAGATACCCCCCTACATACAGGGGTTTGAATCAGGCATTTGAAATACAGCCATTTTAAATACCGACTTTTTGTTCAAAGATATATTTACTTCAGGCCTACACTGATTCAGGGCGTTTGTGATCCCCACTATACATACAGGGGTTTGAATTAGGCATTTTAAATACAGCCATTTTAAATACCGCCATTTTGTGCAAAGATATATTTACTTCAGGCCTACACAGGTTCAGGCCCTCTGAGATACTACCTCTACATACAGGGGTTTAAATTAGCCATTTGAAATACAGCCTTTTTGTGCAAAGATATATTTACTTCAGGCCTACACAGGTTCAGGCCCTCTGAGATACTACCTCTTCATACAGGGGTTTGAATTAGCCATTTGAAATACAGCCATTTATAATACAGCCTTTTTGTGCAAAGATATATTTACTTTAGGCCTACACAGGTTCAGACCCTATGAGATACACCCCTACATATAGGGGTTTGAATCAGGCATTTGAAATACAGCCATTTGAAATACAGCCTTTTTGTGAAAATATATATTTACTTCAGGCCTACACTGATGCAGGGCGTTTGTGATCCCCACTATACATACAGGGGTTTGAATTAGGCATTTGAAATACCGTCATTTGAAATACAGCCTTTTTGTGCAAAGATATATTTACTTCAGGCCTACACAGGTTCAGACCGTGTGAGATACCCCCCTACATACAGGAGTTTGAATCAGGCATTTGAAATACAGCCTTTTTGTGCAAAGATATATTTACTTCAGGCCTACACTGATTCAGGGCGTTTGTGATCCCCACTATACATACAGGGGTTTGAATTAGGCATTTGAAATACAGCCATTTTAAATACCGCCATTTAGTGCAAAGATATGTTTACTTCAGGCCTACAGAGGTTCAGGCCCTCAGAGATACTACCTCTACATACAGGGGTTTGAATTAGCCATTTGAAATACAGCCATTTGAAATACATCCTTTTTGTGGAAAGATATATTTACTTCAGGCCTACACTGGTTCAGACCGTGGGAGATACCCCCCCTACAAACAGGGGTTTGAATCAGGCATTTGAAATATATCCATTTGAAATACAGCCATTTTGTGCAAAGAAATATTTAATTGAAAATTGAGGCCTAGTCTGGTTCAGGCTGTGTGAGATACACCCTTTACATACTGTCGTTCTTTTTTACTATTAATTAAACACCCATTTTGGGCAAGATCCTAAATTCGAAAAATATGAGGAGAGCGTCAAATAAGGGACGTGGCCCAGGTCGTGGTGCTGCTGGTGGAGCTCCTGTTGCAGGGAGTGGACGTGGTCGATCTGTGCCAGCTACACGCACAAGTGAAACCCCTTCCTCAGGTACGAGTAGGCGACACAACCTGCAGCGGTATTTGGTCGGGCCTAATGCTGCTCTACGAATGGTGAAGCCTGAACAAGTACAGGCGATAGTAGATTGGGTTGCTGACAATGGATCAAGTTCCTTCACATTGTCTCCCACCCAGTCTCCTGCTGAAAGACCACAGTTGGCACTTGCAGTCGATGTCCATCAGTCTTTCACCTCACCCCCTTGCAAATCAGCCAAGCAGTCTGAGCCCCAAGTCATGCAGCAGTCTCTTCTGCTTTTTGATGACTCTGTTAGCAGGGTTTCCCAGGGCCATCCACCTAGCCCTGCCCCAGAAATGGAAGAGATTGAGTGCACCGATGCCCAACCACTTATTTTTTAAGATGAGTACATGGGAGGACCATCGCAGCACGTCTTGGATGATGACGAAACACAGGTGCCAACTGCTGGGTCTTTTGAAAGCGTGCAGACCAACAAGGAAGTCAGGGGTGAAGACTGGGTGGTAGATGATGTGGAGGACGATGAGGTCCTCGACCCCACATGGAATCAAGGTCATGCGAGTGACAGATGTAGTTCGGAGGAAGAGGCGGTGGTCGCACAGAGCCACCAGCACAGTAGAAGAGGGAGCAGGGTGCAAAAGCGGAGCGGCCGTCCTCCTGACAGTACGCTTCCTACTGCCCACCGCAGCAAGGGACCGAGCACACCAAAGCCAGCTCCAAGGAGTTCCCTGGTGTGGCAGTTCTTCAGACAATGTGCTGACGACAAGACACGAGTGGTTTGCATGCTGTGCAATCAGAGCCTGAAGCGAGGCATAAACGTTCTCAACCTGAGCACAACCTGCATGACAAGGCATTTAAGTGCAAAGAACGAGCTGCAGTGGAGTAGATACCTCAAAAACCAAGAAAGGTATCTGGCTCCTCTTGCTTCCTCTTCTGCTGCAGTCGCGGCCTCTTCATCCACCTCTGGAGTGACAGTGCCACCTGGCACCCCACAAACAGAGGATCTGCCAGCAACACCAACACCTGGGTCACCAAGCATCTCCACAATGTCCCACGGAAGCGTTCAGCTCTCCATATCCCAAACGCTGGAGAGGAAGAGGAAGTACCCCTCTACCTACCCACGATCCCTAGCCCTGAATGCCAGCATTTCTAAATTACTGGCCTTTGAAATGCTGTCATTCCGTCTGGTGGAGACTGATAGTTTTAAAGGCCTTATGGCGGTGGTTGTCTCACAGTACGTCGTGCCCAGCCGCCACTACTTTTCAAGGCGAGCCATCCCTTCCCTTCATAACCAAGTAGGGGACAAAATCAGGTGTACACTGCGCAACGCCATCTGTGGCAAGGTGCACCTGACTACGGATACGTGGACCAGTAAGCACGGTCAGGGCCGTTATATCTCCATAACAGCACACTGGGTAAATGCAGTGGCGGCTGGGCCTGAGGCGGATAGCAGTTTGGCACATGTCCTTCCACCACCGAGGATTACAGGGAGCTTCAGTTTGCCTCCTGTTGCTTCCTCCTCCTACTCTGCTTCCTCATCATCTACCAGCAGCTCATCCGGTCAGCGTAACACCTTCACCACCAACTTCAGCACAGTCGCATATGAGGTAAACGACAGCAGGCAGTTTTAAAACTTATCTGTTTGGGGGACAAACCCCACACCGCGCAGGAGCTGTGGACGGGCCTTGAACAACAGACCGATGAGTGGTTTGTGCCAGTCAGCCTCAAGCCCGGCCTGGTGGTGTGCGATAATTGGCAAAATCTCGTGGCAGCTCTGGGACTAGCCGGTTTGATGCACATCCCTTGCTGGCGCATGTGCTGAATTTGGTGGTGCAGAGATTCCTTAAAAATTACCCCGACATGTCAGAGCTGCTGCATAAAGTGCGGGCCGTCTGTGCGCGCTTTCGGTGTTCTCATCCTGCTGCTGCTCTCCTGTCAGCGCTGCAGCGTAACTTCGGCCTTCCCGCTCACCGCCTCATATGCGACGTGCCCACAAGGTGGAACTCCACCTTGCACCTGCTTGCCAGACTGTGCGAGCAGCAGCAGGCGATAGTGGAGTTTCAACTGCAGCACGCACGGGTGAGTCGCTCAGTGGAACAGCACCACTTCATCACCAATGACTGGGCCTCCATGCGAAACCTGTGTTCCTTGTTGCGCTGTTTCGAATACTCCACCAACAGGGCCAGTGCCGATAACGCCGTTATCAGCTTTACTATCCCACTTCTATGCCTCCTTGAAAAAACGCTCCTGGCGATGATGGAAGAGGATGTGGCACAGGAGGAGGAGGAGGAAGAGGGATCATTTCCTAAGGTTTCCGGTCAGTCATTCCCAAGTGGCTCAGAGGGTGGGTTCCTGCACCCACAAACCCAAGGTACACAATTGTCCAGCCAGGGCACAGTTCTGGAGGATGATGAGGAGGAGGATAAGTAGGAGGAGATAGAGGAGGAGGAACCATGTTCACAGCAGGGTGGCACCCAGACCAGCTCATGGCCATCACTGGTGCGTGGATGGGGGGATACAGAGGACACAGACGATACACCTCCCACAGAGGACAGCTTTTCGTTGCCTCTGGGCAGCCTGGCACACATGAGCGATTACATGCTGCTTTGTCTCCGCAACGACCGCCGAGTTGCCCACATTCTAACTTGTGCTGATTACTGGGTGGCCACACTGCTGGATCCCCATTACAAGGACAACGTACCGTCCTTAATTCCATCACTGTAGCGTGATCGTAAGATGCGCGAGTACAAACGCACGCTGGTAGACACGCTGCTGGTGGCATTCCCACCTGACAGCGGGGGCACAGTGGAAGCACAAGGCGAAGGCAGAGGATGAGGAAGAGGTTGCCAACGCAGCTGGGGCACCGCCAGCACCTCAGAAGGCAGGGTTAGCATGGCCGAAATGTGGAAAAGCTTTGTCAGCACGCCACAACAACCAGCACCACCAGCTGATATGGAACGTCTTAGCAGGAGGCAGCATTTCACCAACATGGTGGAGCAGTATGTGTGCACACGCCTACAAGTACTGAATGATGGGTCTGCCCCCTTCAACTTCTGGGTCTCCAAATTGGGCACATGGCCTGAGCTTGCCCTTTACGCCTTGGAGGTGCTGGCCTGCCCTGCAGCCAGTGTATTATCTGAACGTGTGTTTAGCACAGCAGGGGGCGTCATCACAGACAAGCACAGTCGTCTGTCCACAGCCAAAGTGGACAAGCTCACGTTCATTAAAATGAACCAGGCATGGATCCCTCAGGACTTGTCCGTATCTTGTGCAGAATAGACATGTATACCGGCACTAAGCAGCCATTGTTATACTGCAGCGCAATTGCTCATGTTTGTATTTTGGATATTTCACACTCTTTTGGAGTGTACCTTAATTTTACAAAATTAAATTTAAACCAAAAACCAGTGTTGGCTACCTCGTCCTCCTCCACCGCCGCTTCCACCTACTCCGCTACTTCCACGACCTCCTCAAACTCCTACTCCATATGGAACTCCACCTCATAAATCAAATTATTTTTTTTTACATGTTTTATTTTATATCATTTCACTACTTTGTCATTTACATTTTTGGGTGAAATTCACCAATTTTTGGGTGTATAGTACCACTGCTATACCAAGTAGACCGGTAAAAAAAATAATTGTCATTTACTTTTTCGAGTTAAATTAACCAATTCTTAGGTGTATAGTACTACTGCTATACCTAGTACACAGGTTAAACAAACAAACAAAAAAATTGTCATTTACTTTTTCAGGTGAAATTAACAATTTTTTTGGTGTATAGTACCACTGTGTAACGGATCTCCTGGCACCCCGACCGGGTACCTCCATCGATGGATGCTCCTAGCGCTTCCCGAGGACTCCAAGCACTCCACTTAACACCAAAACCGCCACAGACCCCACGAACCGCCGAAGCTTAGTTGAGGTCTCGCCGTCTCCTACCCACCCTGGACCTACGACAAGGCTCTAGGCTCCAGTGGGTGAACCTCTCCTAAATACAGAGAGCAGGAACAGCTCTTACAAGACCTAATAGTATAGCCAGGGGAGTATAGCAAATCTTCAGCGTATAGCAATCCCCAGTGTCGATCAGTTACCCAAACACCAGCCTCAACATGATGAAGGGTAAAACAGGAACTCTTTATTGAACACACAAGCATTGACTTATACACATTTTCCAACAAGGTTACCACCCACAGGGTTTTGTAAAAACAACCAATAAACACGTACAATACAGTAAAACACTCCCACACAAAATCCTCCCCTCTGCCTGTGATACAATTACCTTACACAATGGGTTAATGTAATCATCACAGGCAGGATAATACACAATGTCTTCTGTCCTGGAGAAAACCGAGGAGTAATTCAATTATCTCTCAGGACAAAGGGAAATCGCCAATACACACGTGGAGACAATAGGACAGACATCACTACTCAAATATACAATGTCCCACCCTTTACAGTACACATAGACATTTAAAATATCCCAAAATGGCATGAATTAGACCTGGGGCAAGAGGCTGCCAAACAGGCCCCTCCAAAACCCAGTGGCGAGGTTGGTTTAGCCACACACTGCTATACCTAGTAGACTGGTTAAAAAATAAATAAATTGTAATTTACATTTTCTGGTGAAATTCACCAATTTTGGTGTGTATAGTACCACGGCTATACCTAGTGGACCGGTTAAAAAAAATTGTCAGTTACATTTTATGGTGAAATTAACAAATTTTTGGGTGTATAGTACCACTGCTATACCTAGTAGACAGGTTAAACAAAAAAAAATTGTCATTTACTTTTTCGGATGAAATTAACCAATTTTTGGGTGTATAGTACCACTGCTATACCTAGTAGGCCGATAAAAAATAAATAAATTGTCATTTCCATTTTAGGGTGAAATTTACCAATTTTGGTGTGTACAGTCGTGGCCAAAAGTTTTGAGAATGACACAAATATTAGTTTTCACAAAGTTTGCTGCTAAACTGCTTTTAGATCTTTGTTTCAGTTGTTTCTGTGATGTAGTGAAATATAATTACACGCACTTCATACGTTTCAAAGGCTTTTATCGACAATTACATGACATTTATGCAAAGAGTCAGTATTTGCAGTGTTGGCCCTTCTTTTTCAGGACCTCTGCAATTCGACTGGACATGCTCTCAATCAACTTCTGGGCCAATTCCTGACTGATAGGAACCCATTCTTTCATAATCACTTCTTGGAGTTTGTCAGAATTAGTGGGTTTTGTTTGTCCACTCGCCTCTTGAGGATTGACCACAAGTTCTCAATGGGATTAAGATCTGGGGAGTTTCAGGCCATGGACCCAAAATGTCAACGTTTTGGTCCCCGAGCCACTTAGTTATCACTTTTGCCTTATGGCACGGTGCTCCATCGTGCTGGAAAATGCATTGTTCTTCACCAAACTGTTGTTGGATTGTTGGAAGAAGTTGCTGTTGGAGGGTGTTTTGGTACCATTCTTTATTCATGGCTGTGTTTTTGGGCAAAATTGTGAGTGAGCCCACTCCCTTGGATGAGAAGCAACCCCACACATGAATGGTCTCAGGATGCTTTACTGTTGGCATGACACAGGACTGATGGTAGTGCTCACCTTTTCTTCTCCGGACAAGCCTTTTTCCAGATGCCCCAAACAATCGGAAAGAGGTTTCATCGGAGAATATGACTTTGCCCCAGTCCTCAGCAGTCCATTTACCATACTTTCTGCAGAAGATCAATCTGTCCCTGATGGGTTTTTTTGGAGAGAAGTGGCTTCTTTGCTGGCCTTCTTGACACCAGGCCATCTTCCAAAAGTCTGCGCTCACACCTGCCTGCTGCCATTCCTGAGCAAGCTCTGCACTGGTGGCACTTCGATCCCGCAGCTGAATCCTCTTTAGGAGACGATCCTGGCGCTTGCTGGACTTTCTTGGACGCCCTGAAGCCTTCTTAACAAGAATTGAACCTCTTTCCTTGAAGTTCTTGATGATCCTATAAATTGTTGATTGAGGTGCAATCTTAGTAACCACAATATCCTTGCCTGTGAAGCCATTTTTATGTAATGCAATGATGGCTGCACGCGTTTCTTTGCAGGTCACCATGGTTAACAATGGAAGAACAATGATTTCAAGCATCACCCTCCTTTTAACATGTCAAGTCTGCCATTTTAACCCAATCAGCCTGACATAATGATCTCCAGCCTTGTGCTCGTCAACATTCTCACCTGAGTTAACAAGACAATTACTGAAATGATCTCAGCAGGTCCTTTAATGACAGCAATGAAATGCAGTGGAAAGGTTTTTTTGAGATTAAGTTAATTTTCATGGCAAAGAAGGACTATGCAATTCATCTGATCACTCTTCATAACATTCTGGAGTACAGGTTCTTCTCAAAAAATTAGCATATTGTGATAAAGTTCATTATTTTCTGTAATGTACTGATAAACATTAGACTTTCATATATTTTTGATTCATTACACACAACTGAAGTAGTTCAAGCCTTTTCTTGTTTTAATATTGATGATTTTGGCATATAGCTCATGAAAACCCAAAATTCCTATCTCAAAAAATTTGCATATCATGAAAAGGTTCTCTAAACGAGCTATTAACCTAATCATCTGAATCAACTAATTAACTCTAAACACCTGCAAAAGGTTACTGAGGCTTTTAAAAACTCCCAGCCTGGTTCATTACTCAAAACCGCAATCATGGGTAAGACTGCCGACCTGACTGCTGTCCAGAAGGCCATCATTGACACCCTCAAGCAAGAGGGTAAGACACAGAAAGAAATTTCTGAACAAATAGGCTGTTCCCAGAGTGCTGTATCAAGGCACCTCAGTGGGAAGTCTGTGGGAAGGAAAAAGTGTGGCAGAAAACGCTGCACAATGAGAAGAGGTGACCGGACCCTGAGGAAGATTGTGGAGAAGGACCGATTCCAGACCTTGGGGGACCTGCGGAAGCAGTGGACTGAGTCTGGAGTAGAAACATCCAGAGCCACCGTGTACAGGCGTGTGCAGGAAATGGGCTACAGGTGCCGCATTCCCCAGGTCAAGCCACTTTTGAACCAGAAACAGCGGCAGAAGCGCCTGACCTGGGCTACAGAGAAGCAGCACTGGACTGTTGCTCAGTGGTCCAAAGTACTTTTTTCGGATGAAAGCAAACTTTGCATGTCATTCGGAAATCAAGGTGCCAGAGTCGGGAGGAAGACTGGGGAGAGGGAAATGCCAAAATGCCTGAAGTCCAGTGTCAAGTACCCACAGTTAGTGATGGTCTGGGGTGCCATGTCAGCTGCTGGTGTTGGTCCACTGTGTTTTATCAAGGGCAGGGTCAATGCAGCTAGCTATCAGGAGATTTTGGAGCACTTCATGCTTCCATCTGCTGAAAAGATTTATGGAGATGAAGATTTCATTTTTCAGCACGACCTGGCACCTGCTCACAGTGCCAAAAACACTGGTAAATGGTTTACTGACCATGGTATTACTGTGCTCAATTGGCCTGCCAACTCTCCTGACCTGAACCCCATAGAGAATCTGTGGGATATTGGGAAGAGAAAGTTGAGAGACGCAAGACCCAACACTCTGGATGAGCTTAAGGCCTCATGCACACGACCGTTGTGTGCACCCGTGGCCGTTGTGCCGTTTTCCATTTTTTTTCGCGGACCCATTGACTTTCAATGGGTCCGTGGAAAAATCGGAAAATGCACCGTTTTGCAGCCGCATCCGTGATCCGTGTTTCCTGGCCGTGAAAAAAATATGACCTGTCCTATTTTTTTCACGGCCAACGGTTCACGGACCCATTCAAGTCAATGGGTCCGTGAAAGAACATGGATGCACACAAGATTGGCATCCGTGTCCGTGATCCGTGGCCGTAGGTTAGTTTTTATACAGACGGATCCGAAGATCCGTCTGCATAAAAGCTTTTTCAAAGCTTCGTGAAAACTCAGAACCGACAGTATATTCTAACACAGAAGCGTTCCCATGGTGATGGGGACGCTTCTAGTTAGAATACACTACAAACTGTGTACAAGACTGCCCCCTGCTGCCTGGCAGCACCCGATCTCTTACAGGGGGCGTGATCAGCACAATTAACCCCTTCAGGTGCGGCACCTAAAGGGGTTAATTGTGCTGATCACGGCCCCCTGTAAGAGATCAGGGCTGCCAGGCAGCAGGGGGCAGACCCTCCCCCCCTCCCCAGTTTGAATATCATTGGTGGCCAGTGCGGCCCCCCCTCTATTGTAATAATAGGTTGGTGGCCAGTGCGGCCCCCCCTCCCTCTATTGTAATAATTTGTTGGTGGCACAGTGTGCGCCCCCCCCCTCCCTCCCTCTATTGTAATAATTCGTTGGTGGCACAGTGTGCGCCCCCCATCGGCCTCCCCCCCCTCCCTCTATAGCATCAACAACATTGGTGGCCAGTGTGCGGCCTCCCATCTCCCCCCCCCCCCATCATTGGTGGCAGTGGAGTTCCGATCGGAGTCCCAGTTTAATCGCTGGGGCTCCAATCGGTAACCATGGCAACCAGGACGCTACTACAGTCCTGGTTGCCATGGTTACTTAGCAATAGTACAATAGTAGAAGATTCATACTTACCGGCTGCTGCGATGTTCGTGTCCGGCCGGGAGCTCCACCTACTGGTAAGTGACAGGTCTGTGCGGCGCATTGCTAAATGAACTGTCACTTACCAGTAGGAGGAGCTCCCGGCCGGAAGCATACATCGCAGCTCCCAGGTAAGTATGAATCTTTTACTATTGTACTATTGCTAGTAACCCGCTGCCACCAATGATCGGGGGGAGGGGGGGAGATGGGAGGCCGCACACTGGCCACCAATGTTGTTAATGCTATAGAGGGAGGGGGGGCCGATGGGGGGCGCACACTGTGCCACCAACGATTTATTACAATAGAGGGAGGAAGGGGGGGGGCGCACACTGTGCCACCAACGATTTATTACAATAGAGGGAGGAAGGGGGGGGGCGCACACTGTGCCACCAACGAATTATTACAATAGAGGGAGGAAGGGGGGGGCGGGGGGCGCACTGGCCACCAATGATATTCAAACTGGGGAGGGGGGGGGGTCTGCCCCCTGCTGCCTGGCAGCCCTGATCTCTTACAGGGGGATATGATAGTACAATTAACCCCTTCAGGTGTGGCACCTGAGGGGTTAATTGTGCTGATCACGGCCCCCTGTAAGAGATCGGATGCTGCTAGGCAGCAGGGGGCAGTCATGTACACAGTTTGTAGTATATTCTAACTAGAAGCGCCCCCATCACCATGGGAACGCCTCTGTGTTAGAATATACTGTCGGAAATGAGGTTTCACGATCTAACTCATATCCGACAGTATATTCTAACATAGAGGCGTTCCCATGGTGATGGGGACGCTTCAAGTTAAAATATACCATCGGATTGGAGAAAACTCCGATCCGATGGTATAAAAGGGACTCCAGACTTTACATTGAAAGTCAATGGGGACGGATCCGTTTGAAATGGCGCCATATTGTGTCAACGTCAAACGGATCCGTCCCCATTGACTTGCATTGTAATTCAGGACGGATCCGTTTGGCTCCGCACGGCCAGGCGGACACCAAAACGACTTTTTTTTCATGTCCGTGGATCCTCCAAAAATTAAGGAAGACCCTCGGACGAAAAAACGGTCAATGATCACGGGAAAACGGGACCCCGTTTTGCGGACCGCAAAAAAATACGGTCGTGTGCATGAGGCCTTAGTCCGCTATCGAAGCATCCTGGGCCTCCATAACACCTACGCAGTGCCACAGGCTGATTGCCTCCATGCCACGCCGCATTGAAGCAGTCATTTCTGCAAAAGGATTCCCGACCAAGTATTGAGTGCATAACTGAACTTAATTATTTGAAGGTTGACTTTTTTTGGATTAAAAACACTTTTCTTTTATTGGTCGGATGAAATATGCTAATTTTTTGAGATAGGAATTTTGGGTTTTCATGAGCTGTATGCCAAAATCATCAATATTAAAACAAGAAAAGGCTTGAACTACTTCAGTTGTGTGTAATGAATCTAAAATATATTAAAGTCTAATGTTTATCAGTACATTACAGAAAATAATGAACTTTATCACAATATGCAAATTTTTTGAGAAGAACCTGTATATGCAAATTGCTATTATAAAAACTTAAGCAGCAACTTTTCCAATTTCCAATATTTATGTAATTATCAAAACTTTTGGCCACGACTGTATAGTACCACTGCTATACCTAGTGGAACGGTAAAAAAAATAAAAAAAATTGTCAGTTACATATTCTGGTGAAATTCACCAATTTTTGGGTGTGATGTGCCACTCCTATACCTAGTAGACCGAAAAAAATAAAATATATTTCAGTTACATTTTTTGGTGAAATTCACCAATTCCTGGCTGTAATATACCCCTCCTCTACCGCCTGTCCACAGCCAATGTGGACAAGCTCACGTTCATTAAAATGTACCAGGCATGGATCCCTCAGGACTTGTCCATACCTTGTGCAGAATAGACATGTATACCGGCACTAACCAGCCATTGTTATACTGCAGCGCAATTGCTCATTCTTGTATTTTGGATATTTCACACTCTTTTAGAATGTACCCTAATAAAAAAAAAAAATTTAAACCAAAAACCTGTGTTGGCTACCTCGTCCTCCTCCACTGCCGCTTCCACCTATACCGCTACGTCCACTGCCTCCTCAAACTCCTACTCCATATGGAACTCCACCTCATAAAATACATTTTTATTTATTTATTTGTACATATTTTATTTTATATAATTTCACCACTTTGTCAGAGGTACAAAGTAGGCCGGTAAAAAAATATATATAATTGTCATTTACATTTTCTGGTGAAATTCACCAATTTTTGGGTGTATAGTACCACTGCTATACCAAGTAGACAGGTTTAAAAAAAAAAGTCATTTACATTTTCGGGTGAAATTCACCAATTATTGGGTGTATAGTACCACTGCTATACCTAGTAGACAGGTTAAACAAAAACAAAAAAATTGTCATTTACATTTTCGGGTGAAATTGACCAATTTTTGGGTGTATATTACCACTGCTATACCTAGTAGGCCGGTAAAAAAAATATATAATTGTCATTTACATTTTCGGGTGAAATTCACCAATTTTGGTGTGTATAGTACCACTGCTATATCTAGTAGACCGGTAAAAAAAAATAAAAAAAATTGTCAGTTACATTTTCTGGTGAAATTACAAATTTTTGGGTGTATAGTACCATTGCTATACCTAGTAGACAGGTTAAACAAAAAAAAAATTGTCAGTTATATATTCTGGTGAAATTCACCAATTTTTGGGTGTGATGTACCACTCCTATACCTAGTAGACAGGTTAAAAAAAATAATTTGTCAATTACATTTTCCGGTGAAATTCACGAATTTTTGGGTGTAATATACCCCTCCTCTACCTAGTTGACAGCTTAATAAATTTAAATAATTTTTCTGTTACATTCTTGGGTTGACATTATACAATTTTAGATGTGAATAAACACCTGCTATGCATAGGTGACAGGAAATAAAACTTTATAAATTATTCAGTAATTAACCGCTTCCCGACCGCCTAACGCACGGATGCGTCCTGGCGGCGGTCGATTCATTCCTCCTGGACGCATCCGTGCGTCATCTCGCGAGACGCGAGATTTCGGTCTGAGCCGGCCCGCGCATGCACATTGGGGGCCGGCAAAAGTTAAAGAACAATTTCGTCACCAGCCTGCCAGCCAATGATCGTTGCTGGCAGGCTGGCGATTTTCAAAAAACCGAATCAGAAGCTATATAACACCATATATTTATAAATATAAGGTGTTAAATGGCTTCTGTGCTCCTCTGCTGGTCCTTTTCGTCGGTTGGTCCCAGCAGAGGAGCACACATCACAGTGAGTAGCCACCAAACACTACACTTAGCCCCAGATCACCTCCGATCACCCCAATTAACCCCTTGATCGCCCCTTGATCGCCCCTGTCAATCACCTAGTGAAAGGGAAAAAAGTGATCAGGGTAAACTGTCACTTATTTTTTTCACTGGTATTGATTGATAGTTTTAGGATAGTTTTAGGCCCCTTGGTTAGGTAGTTTAGGGATCAGTTAGCGCCCAGCCCAGCGTATCGCTAATCAGCTTTTGTACTTTTATAGTATCTGTAAGTGATCAAAACTGATCACAGTCAGATCTATAATAGTATTAGTGTCACCTTAGTTTGCCCTCCACCCAAAACGCAGTGTTTGCCCGATCAGGCCTGATTGGTCGCCCACACGTGCGTTCACCCACGCCCGCCCTGCCGCAGTGACAAAAAATTATTATTTTTTTTGATCACTGCACAATCACTTTACAAGCGCTGCCGCGATAAAAAAATCAGTTTTAATATTTTTTATCAATCGCAGCGGCCTCCGGTACTTCGCTAGCCTCCCATTTGTAAGACAGGCTTGCTTTTTTTCTTGGGTAGTCTCAGGGAATACCCCCTAAATTTAGTAGTCCAAATGTCAAACAGAAGATATTCTTCTGAAGAGGCCTACAGGCTTCTGACCCAGTCGGATGAGGAATGGGAACCCTGATCTGACGAATCCAGCGGGTCAGAATATGAACCTGTAGAAAGCAGTGGCAGTCTGACCCAAAGTTCGGACGAGGAGGTTGAGGTCCCTGATAGCACCAGGCGTACCCGGCCCCGTGTTGCTAGACCACAGGTTGCGCAGGATCCGCTTCAAGGGCAGCAGAGTGGGGCTGGCGCTGTCGGATTACGTGGTGAGGCATACACCAGCAGCGCAGCCCATCCTGGACCTAGTACCAGTACTGCCGTACAACATGGTGAAGTGGCAAGCACCAGAACTGCAGTTGAAGCTGGTACAGTGGCACGTGCAATAGTTACCTTGTCGCAGCCACCGCACAGACAGGCCCGTAGAGCCCCTAGAGTCCCTGAGGTGCTGGCAAACCCTGATTGGCAGTCCCCAACTTCAGCCGCACCTGTAGTTCCCCCTTTCACCACCCAGTCTGGAGTTCGGGTTGAGACAGGTCAGATCGGTTCGGCACTGTGATTTTTTGAGCTGTTCTTGACTGCGGAGCTCTTGGACTTAGTCGTGGCGGAAACAAATCGGTATGCCACTCAATTTATAGCCGCCAACCCGGGAAGCTTTTATGCCCAGTCTTTCCGGTGGAAACCAGTCCAAGTTTCCAAAAAAGTTAACGTTCTGTTCAAAAAGTTTAATAAAGTTTATATGTTCCGTTAAAATGTTATTATAAAGTTAATAAATTTATTGCGTTGCGGCCTGGTTTTTTCTTTTTTTTTTTTTACCTTCCAGGTGGACCAACCGATCGACTAGCAGCAGCACTGATGTGCATTCTGACAGAAGCATTGCGCTGCTTTCAGATTACACAAAAGTCGGTGTATGCAGCGCTGCAAGACGAGATTTCTCCTCTGCAGTAAAAGATACGTTTGCCGAGGCTTATGAGCTGAGGGGGAGGTGGTGTTCATATACTTTGGCAAACACTTTGTATATATATAAAAATAAAAAAAATCCCGGCAATGATTTATTCATTCACATCGATTGATGTGAATGGAGAAATCTGGTTTGCCAGGGCATACGGGCTAAGTGTGTTTGGATGTTGGGCCGAGCTCCCATATCCTGGCAGACGCCTTTCCCCTCCTTTTTTTTTTTTGGCAGAGATTTTTTCATCCACATTGATCGATGCGAATGAAGAAATCTGTGCCGTTCATTTTTTCTTTCAGCCCAGAGGCTGAAGGGGAAAAAAAAATCGCATTACCCGTATGCTCAATATAAGGAGAATAGCAGAAACTCCTAATGCTGGCCATACATGTAATGATTGTGGAGACCCTCAAATGCCAGGGCAGTACAAACACCCCACAAATGACCCCATTTTGGAAAGAAGACACCCCAAGGTATTCGCTGAGGGGCATATTGAGTCCATGAAAGATTGAAATTTTTGTCCCAAGTTAGTGGAAAGGGAGACTTTGTGAGAAAAAAACAAAAATAAATAAATTTCCGCTAACTTGTGCCAAAAAAAAAATATTTCTATGAACTCGCCATGCCCCTCATTGAATACCTTGGGGTGTCTTCTTTCCAAAATGGGGTCACATGTGGGGTATTTATACTGCCCTGGAATTTTAGGGGCCATAAAGCGTGAGAAGAAGTCTGGAATCCAAATGTCTAAAAATGCCCTCCTAAAAGGAATTTGGGCCCCTTTGCGCATCTAGGATGCAAAAAAAGTCTCACACATGTGGTATCGCCGTACTCAGGAGAAGTTGGGGAATGTGTTTTGGGGTGTCATTTTACATATACCCATGCTGGGTGAGATAAATATTTTGGTCAAATGCCAACTTTGTATAAAAAAAATGGGAAAAGTTGTCTTTTGCCGAGATATTTCTCTCACCCAGCATGGGTATATGTAAAAAGACACCCCAAAACACATTGCCCTACTTCTCCTGAGTACGGCGATACCAGATGTGTGACACTTTTTTGCAGCCTAGGTGGGCAAATGGGCCCACATTCCAAAGAGCACCTTTCGGATTTCACAGGGCATTTTTTACACATTTTGATTTCAAACTACTTCTCACACATTAGGGCCCCTAAAATGCCAGGGCAGTATAACTACCCCACAAGTGACCCCATTTTGGAAAGAAGACACCCCAAGGTATTCTGTGAGGGGCATGGCGAGTTCCTAGAATTTTTTATTTTTTGTCACAAGTTAGCGGAAAATTATGATTTTTTCTTTTTTTTCTTACAAAGTCTCATATTCCACTAACTTGTGACAAAAAATAAAAACTTCCATGAACTCACTATGCCCATCACGAAATACCTTGGGGTGTCTTCTTTCCAAAATGGGGTCACTTGTGGGGTAGTTATGCTGCCCTGGCATTTTAGGGGCTCTAATGCATGAAAAGATGTCTGGAATCCAAATGTGTAAAAAATGCCCTGTGAAATCCGAAAGGTGTTTTTTGGAATGTGGGCCCCTTTGCCCACCTAGGCTGCAAAAAAGTGTAACACATGTGGTATCGACGTACTCAGGAGAAGTTGGGGAATGTGTTTTGTGGTGTCATTTTACATATACCCATGCTGGGTGAGATAAATATCTTGGTCAAATGCCAACTTTGTATAAAAAAAATGGGAAAAGTTGTCTTTTGCCGAGATATTTCTCTCACCCAGCATGGGTATATGTAAAAAGACACCCCAAAACACATTGCCCTACTTCTCTTGAGTACGGCGATACCAGATGTGTGACACTTTTTTGCAGCCTAGGTGGGCAAATGGGCCCACATTCCAAAGAGCACCTTTTGGATTTCACAGGGCATTTTTTACACATTTTGATTTCAAACTACTTCTCACACATTAGGGCCCCTAAAATGCCAGGGCAGTCTAACTACCCCACAAGTGACCCCATTTTGGAAAGAAGACACCCCAAGGTATTCCGTGAGGGGCATGGTGAGTTCCTAGAATTTTTTATTTTTTGTCACAAGTTAGCGGAACATGATGATTTTTTTTTTTTTTCTTACAAAGTCTCATATTTCACTAACTTGTGACAAAAAATAAAAACTTCCATGAACTCACTATGCCCATCACAAAATACTTTGGGGTGTCTTCTTTCCAAAATGGGGTGACTTGTGGGGTAGTTATACTGCCCTGGCATTTTAGGGGCCCTAATGTGTGAGAAGTAGTTTGAAATCAAAATGTGTAAAAAATGCCCTGTGAAATCCGAAAGGTGCTCTTTGGAATGTGGGCCCATTTGCCCACCTAGGCTGCAAAAAAGTGTCACACATCTGGTATCGCCGTACTCAGAAGAAGTAGGGCAATGTGTTTTGGAGTGTCTTTTTACATATACCCATGCTGGGTGAGAGAAATATCTCGGCAAAAGACAACTTTTCCCATTTTTTTATACAAAGTTGCCATTTGACCGAGATATTTATCTCACCCAGCATGGGTATATGTAAAATACACCCCAAAACACATTGCCCAACTTCTCCTGAATACGGAGATACCAGATGTGTGACACTTTTTTGCAGCCTAGGTGGGCAAAGGGGCCCAAATTCCAAAGAGCACCTTTAGGATTTCACAGGGCATTTTTTACACATTTTGATTTCAAACTACTTCCCACACATTACGGCCCCTAAAATGCCAGGGCAGTATAACTACCCCACAAGTGACCCCATTTTGGAAAGAAGACACCCCAAGGTATTTCGTGATGGGCATAGTGAGTTCATGGAAGTTTTTATTTTTTGTCACAAGTTAGTGGAATATGAGACTTTGTATGGAAAAAAAATAAAAAATAAAAATCATCATTTTCCGCTAACTTGTGACAAAAAATAAAAAGTTCTATGAACTCACTATGCCCATCAGCGAATACCTTAGGATTTCTACTTTCCGAAATGGGGTCATTTGTGGGTTTTTTCTACTGTCTGGGCATTGTAGAACCTCAGGAGGTGCTCAGAAAGTGAGAGCTGCTTCAAAAAGCGGAAATTCACATTTTTGTACCATAGTTTGTAAACGCTATAACTTTTACCCAAACTATTTTTTTTTTACCCAAACATTTTTTTTTTATCAAAGACATGTAGAACAATAAATTTAGAGAAAAATTTATATATGGATGTCGTTTTTTTAAAAAAATTTTACAACTGAAAGTGAAACATTTCATTTTTTTGCAAATAATTCGTTAAATTTTGATTAATAACAAAAAAAAGTAAAAATGTCAGCAGCAATGAAATACCACCAAATGAAAGTTCTATTAGTGAGAAGAAAAGGAGGTAAAATTAATTTGGGTGGTAAGTTGCATGACCGATCAATAAATGGTGAAAGTAGTGTAGTGCAGAAGTGTAAAAAGTGGCCTGGTCATTAAGGGTGTTTAAGCTAGGGGAGCTGAGGTGGTTAATACGCACCACATCCTTTCATTCAATGCTTAAACTTTAAAAAGTTGTCACACTTTTATGCTTTAATAATTTCTCCCATATTTCAACTCTAATTTTAAATTTGAAAAAATGAATCCTCCCTTGGATGTGGTCTCTCTGTTTCTCATTTTTTTTACATTAGTCATGGGATAACCCCTTTAAGCAAGTATGAGGTAGGGAGGAAGGGAAAGTGTGATGTGAGTGAAAAGACTTGTAGATATAGTAAACAATAACTTGACTGAAGCTTCCATTTAGTAAATTTAGAAGGAGATTCCTGCAGTACAAAATTAAGTACTGTACATGAAGATCTAAGAGCACTGTAAAGTTTCCTTTTTTTTCCACTGGAGGTACCAGTTATAAGATTGCTTACTGCACACTAATAAAATATAAAACACCAGTTTGTGATTTTATATAAAGAAACACAAAGATTTCTTCTGTTTAGATAGTTTTCTTTTATTTTTAATATCATTTTATTATTTTATACAGAATTAACATGGTAAACAATAGTGTTGGGGGAACATGCTCGTCCGAAAACCAGTTCAGCTCGAGCATCGCTATGCTCGGCACATCGCGTTGTTCAGCCGAATACCGCGTGTTGCTTAAGCGCAATGCTCGAGTCTCCTCCCCACACGTTTGTTGGCTGCTACGCAGCCAATAAACGTGCAGGTGAATACTGCCATTCACTGTAATGCTGTATCCATTACAGTAATTGGCTGGCCAGAACGCGTCATCGGGTGCTATATAGCACCCGATGACACATGTTCGGCCCAGTCTTAGTCAGAGAGAGCTGGAGAGCAGAAGGGAGAGATAGTGAAGGGAATGAAATATGAATCTTTTAGCTGTTATACTCGTTATAGACCCAAAAGTCCTTTTAAGGACTATTGTGTGTGGCAGCAATATACACTGCTCAAAAAAATGCATTCAGGGATACAAATGTAAGAACTATGGCATCTCCTCAAAATGCCATACCTTATTTATATTTACTGCTCAAAAAAATAAAGGGAACACTTAAATAACACAATGTAACTCCAAGTCAATCACACTTCTGTGAAATCAAACTGTCCACTTAGGAAGCAACACTGAGTGACAATCAATTTCACATGCTGTTGTGCAAATAGGATAGACAACAGGTGGAAATTATAGTCAATTAGCAAGACACCCCCAATAAAGGAGTGGTTGAGCAGGTGATGACCCCAGACCACTTCTCAGTTCCTATGCTTCCTGGCTGATGTTTTGATCACTTTTGAATGCTGGCGGTGCTTTCACTCTAGTGGTAGCATGAGACGGAGTCTACAACCCACACAAGTGGCTCAGGTAGTGCAGCTTATCCAGGATGGCACATCAATGCGAGCTGTGGCAAGAAGGTTTGCTGTGTCTGTCAGCGTAGTGTCCAGAGCATGGAGATGCTACCAGGAGACAGGCCAGTACATCAGGAGACGTGGAGGAGGCCGTAGGAGGGCTCAACCCAGTAGCAGGACCGCTACCTCCGCCTTTGTGCAAGGAGGAACAGGAGGAGCACTGCCAGAGCCCTGCAAAATGACCTCCAGCAGGCCACAAATGTGCATGTGTCTGCTCAAACGGTCAGAAACAGACTCCATGAGGGGGATATGAGGGCCCGACGTCCACAGGTGGGGGTTGTGCTTACAGCCCAACACCGTGCAGGATGTTTGGCATTTGCCAGAGAACACCAAGATTGGCAAATTCACCACTGGCGCCCTGTGCTCTTCACAGATGAAAGCAGGTTCACAATGAGCACATGTGACAGACGTGACCGAGTCTGGAGACGCCGTGGAGAACTTTCTGCTGCCTGCAACATCCTCCAGCATGACCGGTTTGGCATTGGGTCAATAATGGTGTGGGGTGGCATTTCTTTGGAGGGCCGCACAGCCCTCCATGTGCACGCCAGAGGTAGCCTGACTGCCATTAGATACCGAGATGAGATCCTCAGACCCCTTGTGAGACCATATGCTGGTGCGGTTGGCCCTGGGTTCCTCCTAATGCAAGACAATGCTAGACCTCATGTGGCTGGAGTGTGTCAGCAGTTCCTGCAAGACGAAGGCATTGATGCTATGGACTGGCCCGCCCATTCCCCAGACCTGAATCCAATTGAGCACATCTGGGACATCATGTCTCGCTCTATCCACCAACGTCACATTGCACCACAGACTGTCCAGGAGTTGGCAGATGCTTTAGTCCAGGTCTGGGAGGAGATCCCTCAGGAGACCATCCGCCACCTCATCAGGAGCATGCACAGGCGTTGTAGGGAGGTCATACAGGCACGTGGAGTCCACACACACTACTGAGACTCATTTTGACTTGTTTTAAGGACATTACATCAAAGTTGGATCAGCCTGTAGTGTGTTTTTCCACTTTAATTTTGAGTGTGACTCCGAATCCAGACCTCCATGGGTTGAAAAATTTGATTTCCATTTTTTGATTTTTGTGTGATTTTGCTGTCAGCACATTCAACTATGTAAAGAACAAAGTATTTCAGAAGAATATTTAATTAACTCAGATCTAGGATGTGTTATTTTTGTGTTCCCTTAATTTTTTTGAGCAGTGTATATTTTAGTGCAACCTGCACTAAATTGCTAAAACTTGTTAGAGACCCAAAAGTCCTTTTAAGGACTATAGTTGTATCTGGCAGCAATATATATTTTTAGCGCAACCTGCTCTAAATAGCTTGCAATTGTTTGGCCTCTGCAGACAGCAACATTATCTGTTCTACATCTCCTGTCTAACGTGTGCTCAGCCTAAAAATATCTGTGACATTCAGTGTACTTTTTCCGTAGACGGTGTCCGCTGCGAACAGTTACATTACCTGTGCTACATCTCCTGTATAACGTTTGCGTATCCGAAATATCAGTGACATTCAGTCTAATTTTTTGGCTGCTTTTGGCAACAACATTACCTGCGCTACATCTCCAGTATAACATTAGCGCATCCGAAATATCAGTGACATTCAGTGTAATTTTTTGGGCCGCTGGTGACAGCGAAATTATCTGCGCTACATCTCCTGTGTAACGTGTGCACAGCCTAAAAATATCTGTGACATCCAGTGTACTTTTTCTGTACACGGTGTTACCTGCGCTACATCTCCTATATAACGTTTGCCCATCCTAAATATCAGTGACATTAATTTAGTGTAATTTTTTATTAGTCACTGGTGACAGCGACATTACTTGCGCTATACCTCCTGTATAACGTGTGCGCATCCTAAATATCAGTGACATTCATTCAGTGTAATTTTTATTAGGTGGTTGTGACAGCGACATTACTTGCTTTATACCTCCTGTATAACGTTTGTGCATCCTAAATATCAGTCACATTCATTCAGTGTAATTTTTTATTAGGCGGTGGTGACAGCAACCTTACTTGCGCTATACCTCCTGTATAACGTGTGCGCATCCTAAATATCACTGACATTCATTTAGTGTAATTTTTTATTTGGCGGTGGTGACAGCGACATTACTTGCGCTATACCTCCTGTTTAACGTGTGCGCATCCTAAAAATATCTGTGACATTCTGTGTACTTTATTTGTGCATACACTTACAAAACCTGCGCTACTACATGTGACATACTTGCAAGCATATATACCATTTAATATGAGCAAGGCGAGCAGTAAGGGATGGGGAATTGGCCGTGCTGCTGATGGTGCACGCAGAGGCCGTGGCCCTGGGCACGGTGAAACTGTGCCTGCTGGCAGAGCACAAGAAACACACTCATCCACGATACCTAGCTTTATGTCCCAGTTTGCAGAGCGGCGCAGGACACCACTCTCGTAGTCAGACCAGTGCCACCAGGTGGTCGGTTGGATTGCAGCAGATAATGCTTCCAGTCTGTTAAGCACCACCCTGTCTTCCACAAAGTCCAGTCTCAGTAGCCAAGAGTCTGGTCAACAGAATCCTCACCCTGATACTCCTCCCACCCACCATGGAAAGTCACTCTCTGATATTCGGAGGAGCTGTTTTCATCGCCATTTCTTAATTTGGGCCTCTCACCAAGTCCAGTTGAAGAGGGACATTAGGAGATATTGTGCCCTGATTCCCAAACTCTGGAGCATCCACAGTCAGAAGAAGATGACGGTGAGGAATGGCAATTAGTGCTTCACGAGGTGGATGATGATGATGAGACACAGTTGCCAATAAATCAACCGCAATTAGTGTGTCGAGAGGACCATGATGAGGATGAGACACAGTTGTCAATAGCTGAAGTTGTTGTTAGGTCAACAAGTCAGGAGGATGACCAGAGTTGGGAAGTGGAAGAGGAAGTGCTGGACGATGAAGTCACTGACCCAACCTGGGAAGGTGGCAAGACTAGTGTGGACAGCAGTACAGAAGGGGAGGGATCCGCAGCACCACAACAGGATGGAAGAGGCAGTGGGTGGCAAAAGGGAGAAGGCGGGCCACACCAAACAGGCCCGCAACTGTTCCCCGGAGCACCCCTTTGCGGCAATCTCCCTTACCAAGTGGTAGGTGTTCCGCAGTCTTGCCCTTTTTTGAGGAAAGTGCGGACGATAAAAGAATTGTCATTTGCAACCTGTGCCGTACCAAAATGAGCAGGTGCGTGAACACTAGCAACCTCACCACCACCACTAGCATGATCCGCCACATGGCATCAAAGCACCCTAATAGGTGGGCCAAATGCCTGGGTACACAACCAGTGTCTGCGGGTCACACCACTGCCTCCTCTTCCCCTGTGTTATGTGCTGGCCAATCCCCTGTCCAAGACGCAGGCCTGATGGCTCCCGCCATGCACCTGGACCTTCGCAAGCACCATCAGCTAGCACATCCACTTCTGTGTCCCAGCGCAGAGTACAGATGTCTATACCACAGGCCTTTGAACAAAAGCGCAAATACCCAGCCACCCACCCACAGACCATAGCACTAAATGCGCACCTTTCCAAATTGCTGGCCCTGGAAGTGTTGCCATTTAGGCTTGTGGACACTGAGGCTTTCCACAGCCTGATGGTGGCGGCTGTCCTGTGGTACTCTGTCCCCAGCCACCAATATTTTTCACGGTGTGCAGTCCTAGCCTTACACCATCATGTGTCCCGTAACATCACCCATACCCTGACTAACGCAGTTATTGGGAAGGTCCACTTAACGACTATCACATGGACAAGTGCTTTTGGCTAGGGACGCTACATTTCCCTGACGGCACACTGGGTAAATGTTGTGGAGGCCAGGAGCGAGTCATAACCTGGGATGGCACAGGTGCTACCGATGCCAAGGATTGCGGGCCCTACTTCCATCAGGGTTTTCGCCGCCACCTATGTTAGTGTATGCAACCCCCCCCTTCTCCTCCTCCGCATCCTCCTCCACTTTCACCTCTGAATTACCATCTCACAGCACCAGCCAGCCATCAGTCAGTAGCTGGAAGCAGTGTATCACTGCAGTGGTGAAGCTGCAACAGGCCGTGCTTAAACTGATCTGCTTAGGTGGCAAACAGCACACCGCCACAGAGCTGCGGCAGGGGATAAGGGACCAGACTGAGCTGTAGCTCTCAACCTAGAACCAGGCATGGTTGTGTCTGATAATGGCCGTAACTTGGTGGCAGCTTTGGAGCTCGGCAAGCTCACACACATCCCATGCATAGTCCACGTGTTCAACCTAGTAGTTCAGCGGTTTCTCAAAACCTAACCCAATTTGCCTGAGCTACTGGTGAAGGTGTGCCGCGTGTGTGCACATTTCCGCAAGTCATCGACAGCTTCTGCCGATCTGGCAACGCAGCTGCAGCACTTGGAATTGCCAGCTCACCAAATGTTGTGCGACATGACCACGCGCTGGAACTCGATGTTACACTTGTTGACCAGGCTTTGTGAGCAGCAGAGGGCTGTAGTGGAATACCAGCTGCAACATGGTCGTCACCTTTCCAGTCAGCTTCCGCTCTTCACAAGTGACGAGTGGGCATTGATGTCTCACCGCTGTGAGGTTAAACGCAACTTTAAGGAATCAACACAGATGGTGAGCGGCGATAACGCTATTATCAGCATAACCATCCCACTTCTGTGTCTACACAAATGCTCGCTGCTCACAATTAAGTCGGACGTTTTGCATGTGGAAGAGGTGGAAATGGGGGAAGAAAGTACACAGGGTGATAGCCAGACCATCCTCAGTTGACGTACTATGACTTACTATTACGTCAAATTGCGGGAACTCAGTGGTTCCCATGACGTAACAGTACATCAAAGGTCGGGAAGGGGTTAATAAAAATTTTGCTTAGATATTTGCCTTGTGTACCACAGTCTGCTGTTGCAGATATTTTTTATGATATCATTTTCAAAAAATTACAAATTTTGTAAAATATCTATGTGTGGAGGTGTCCAACGTTTGTTTGGTTTAATATTTTAGAGGGTCAGCTCAGCAGTGGGCCCTCACCCATAATTTTTTTGAGGGTCACCAGCAGGCGGTCAACCATAATGTTTAAGAGGGTCAGCTCAGCAGCAGATCCTAACTCCTACATTTTAGGGTGGTCAGCTCGGCAGCAGGCCCTCGCCCACAATTTTTTTTAGATGGTCAGCTCGGCAGCAGGCCCTCGCCCACAAATTTTTTTAGATGGTCAGCTCGGCAGCAGGCCCTCGCCTACAAAATTTTTAGATGGTCAGCTCGGCAGCAGGCCTTTGCCCCCACAAAATATTTTAGATCGTCTGCTCGGCAGCAGGCTCTCACCCCTAATTTTTTAGATGGTCAGATCAGCAGCAGGTTCTAGCCCCTAATGTTTTAGAGCGTCACCAGCAGGCCCTTGCTCCTAATGTTTTTGAGGGTCACCAGCAGTCCATCAATCATAATTTTTCAAGGGTGTGTATGATGCCCTCCTTTATGTGTGAAAAAGGGTGTATTGGAGTGCCGGTTCCTTGTAATTTTTGGCAGCCCTTTATCTTAGTGCAAAGGCTTTATGAGTGTAGGAGTCCCACTACTTGAACAATTGTACCACAATGTGAATGAGGCCCTCTGTTATGTGATATACAGGTTGTATTGGAGTGCCTCTTCCTTGTAATTTTTGGCAGCACTTGCACTTTATATGCAAGTACATATACAGGAAAGAATGTTTCCAAACAATTTAGTAAAAGTGGCATACTACTCGGACAACATCGTTCCCAGCAGTGACCTGGGAGTCCAAGATGCATCCAGACATCCTCCCCATGCTGTTCCCAAACTATTTCAGTGGTGTTCCCATCAATTTCTGACCTTTTCCTATGAACCAGATACCCTCCCCTCTTCAGAGCAGGGTGTGCCTGGTTTAATGCTCAGGTACTCCATTTACTTCCATTGTGCTCTACCGAGCACCCGAGCATCCCGAGGTCTTCTACTTGAGCACCCGTGCACTTTGGTGCCCGACCAACACCATTAAACAACATGCACAGGATGCATGTTACAGACAAAAGATGGATGCAGAGAGGAGCAGAGGTTATTTGCTCATGAAGCACATGAACAGATAAAGGACAACAGTTAACAGACAGATACAGATCAAGTGAGAGGAAACTGAAATATCATGCCATAATATGGAAACATTCTCCCCTAGTAACATTGCAGTTGAATTTGATTGCTCTATCTATGGACTTCTTGCGAAAAACCCACAGCTCAATATTACAATTTCTATGTGTTTTTGATGATTTTCTTTTTAAACACATACATTTATTTAATAGGTAGTAGAGACAATAATAACTACATTCAATATGTTAAAGCATGGTTCCAGCATTGCCAGTGATAAGCCAATGGCAAATGTTGCAATGTTCTTAGAGTTTATATAGAACATGGAGGCCTACCAATGAAAATGTGTTAATAAACCTAAACTACAGTATATTGGGCTTTAAAAGGGCTGGCTTTTGAAAATTTTTGTTACAGCAAATATATTTTAATAATACTTGCCTATAAATGGCCTAGTCATACTGATTTCAATTTGTAGCTTTATTACAATCATTGTTTGTTCTATAAGATTACATTTGGACTTCAAAAATATAATTTAAGCTAAAAACAGCTTAGAAGAACATTTCACACAATACAGCTGTACTCACAATGGCAAACAGAAGGATAGGCACAGTAAAGTATGGTTCTCCCTAAGGGAACACACACCGCTCAATGGCTCAGTGAGAAACTGCTACTGTGAAGAAATAAAAGTAACAGTATGAAGGAAAGAAATTAAGCAGAACTCCCTTTGACATTTGTTGTAGCTCCAAGACACAATTTAATATCGATTACTTGAAAGGGCTTTTCTTCTTTCCAAAATACAGAAATGTGAAGAAAGGTTTAACTAGATACAAGTAAAATATTGATCAGACCATCAGCATTTTTTTATTTGACTGTAAAGAACAATATCATAGTGGAAAAAGTTTTAATAATAACTTTAGTAATATTATCAATAGTATATTCTCCATTAAGTAATTAAAGGGGTTTTCTCATCTCTTATAGGGACCCGCACCTATATCGAGAACGGAGCCCCGAAAGTGAAGGAGAGCTCACTGTGCATGCGCAGCTACTCTCGTTTCATTTCTATGGGGCCGCCGAAAATAGCCGAGCGCTGGCTCGGCTATTGCCGTCTGCCCCATAGAAATGAATGAGAGCATGGGCCGTGCATGCGCGGCACGCTCCCATTCACTTCTATGGGAGAGGCGGGGATTAGCGCTTGGTGGTGGATGGACCCCGGGAAATCTGGGGTCCTCCAGCCACAGCGTTCCCCGCTCCTTTCTCAATAAAGGTGCGGGTCCCAGCGATATGCCCTCATTGTCTAAGATGGGAATACCGCTTTAAGGATCAAAAGAATGGAAAGCTCAATCAATGGTCATGTGAACCTGGCCTGAGTTGTATTTTTTCAATTACCATTTTGTGTTACATACAACCTATTGATGAAAGGCTTGGCCACTTTCTGGCCGCTTGTGACCAATATATGGTAAGATGACTATTTGACACTTACTAATATAGTCTTTGTTGATTTTCTGTGCCACCCCACTGCCTCTTCCAGCCTGTTACGATGCAGCAGATCCCTACCCCTCTGTCATGCTGTCCTCGCTCGGCTTTCCATCTTCCCAGGTTGGGCCAGTGACCTTATTGTCCACCACCTCCTCTTCCACTTCCTCACTCTGCTCATCCTCCTGACTTGTTGACCTAACCACTACCTCAGTGATTGACAGCTGTGTCTCATCCTTTTCATCAGTCTCTTGAGACAGTAATTGCTGTTGAGTTATTGGCAACTATGTCTCATCCTACACCTCATTAAACAGTAATTTCCGTTCCCCACCGTCATCTTCTTGTGGATTGTGGATGCTCAAGAGTTTGGGAATCAGGGCCCAACATCTGTCCCTCTTCAAGCCTGCTTGGCAAGATGGCCAAATCAATGAATGGCGCTGAAAAGAGCTCCTCGGAATATCCAAGTGTGGGATCACTTCTCTGCCCAGACACTCCATGGTGGGAACAAGGAGGATCAGGGTGAAGATTGGGTTGAGCAGACTCTTGGCTACTGAGACTGGACTTGGTGGAAGACAGGGTAGTGCTTAAGCGACTGGAAGCATTATCTGCTGCAATCCAACCGACCACATGGTCGCACTGGTCTGACTTCAAGAGTGGTGTCCTGCGCCGCCCTGCAAACTGGGACATAAAGCTAGGTATCATGGATGATTGTTTTTCTTGCGCTCTGGCAGCAGGCACAGTTTCAACGTGCCCAGGGCCATGGCTCTGCGTGCACCATCAGCATCACGGCCACTGCCCCGTCCCTTACTGCTTGCCTTCTTCATGTTAAATGTTATATATGATTGAAAGTCTGGCACACGCACAGTAGCGTAGGATTTGGAAGTGTATGCGCAAACAAATTTAAAAAGGTATTTGGATTGTGGAAACGTCACACAGGAGATATCCCACAGATAATGTCAATGCTGTCACCAGCAGCTAATAAAATATTACAGGGAATGTCACAGGTGTTTAGGATGAGGAAACGTTATATAGGAGAGGTACCACCGGTAATCTCACCGTCAGCAGCGTCTACGCAAAAAAGTACACTATATGTCACAGATACATTTTTTCAGCGAAGACGTTACACTACAGATGTGGCGCTGGTAATGTCACTGTCAGGAGTAGACACCGTCTAATGAAAAAGTACACTGTATGTCACAGATATTTTTTGGGATGCGCACACTTTACACTGGAGATGTGGCGCAGCTAATGTCACTGTCCGCAGCGGACACCATCTATTGAAAAAGTACACTGGATGTCACAGATATTTTTTGGATGCGCACACTTTACACTGGAGATGTGGCGCAGCTAATGTCACCGTCAGAAGCGGAAACCATCTATTGAAAAAGTACATTGGATGTCACAGATATTTTTTAGATGTGCACACTTTACATTGGAGATGTGGCGCAGCTAATGTTGCTGTCTTTGAAAGAGTCTTCATTTAACATACATTAATTTAACATGTATAAAAATATACTTTGTAAAAACAGCAGTAAGGAAGGGGGAAACCTTCAGTGAGGAAAAAACAACCCTAGAGGAGGCTGAGGGGTCAACACACAAGGGTATATAGATTGCAGAAAGAAGCCACACACAAGCAAACCAGTAAGACAATAGAAGCCATCAGACATGAAAATCAAAAAGTAAGGCATAAGCAGACCTATGTGTGGAAAGGATATGAAATTAACTACCCGAGAATGCGTGTGGAACCCTCAGCCGCCTCATCCCGACGTTGTTTCGCCAGTAACACCTGGCTTCTTCCGGGGATAAGAAATTATTACACAAACTCCTCTTTTTATAGCGTTTTCCCATAATCAAATGAGGTAAAATTGGTACCAGATGTGTCCTGGAACAATGCTTTCCAATCAGGCATCGCATATCAGATCACGTGATTAAGAGGAGGGCCAAACAGGCAAAAAGGTATAGGACCTGGCATTAAGCAGCGATGATGCACTGATCATCATCATGTATGTTAAATAAAGACTCTTTCATGTTTATATATACATATGTTAATTTTTGGTGTGTTTAGTACATTAAATTGTTTGGGCTTCTCTCAGCACTATATATTCATTATAACCCGGTGATCAAATCTAGTGGGTATTATATGTTCTTTGTTGTTACAGAGATTGATTTTTTTCCCCTCAAATATCATTTGAGATGGAATTCCAGGCTCAGACTGCCATGTGGCAATCACAGGCAGAAGATATATTCAGCGGTAATGGTAATGGGAGTGAGGATACGGATGGTCGGCAGATTAGGGATCTCAAGAATGATCTTAAGAAGTATTAATTGAAGCATGCGAAGACATGGTTGAACAAGGTATTACATCTTGACCCCATCCTGACTAAGTCTCTCCCCCTCCGCCCTTCGATTACATATAGGCGTGCTAAAAATCTAAAAGACCTTTTGGTCCAAAGTTACTATCCTGGCCCCTGCCCACAGAGAAGCTTTGGTTCTAGGGGCCCTAAGTGAGGCTGCTTTCCGTGTGGGAAATGTGTGGCCTGTCCTAACATCGACAGGGCCTCACATTTCTGTAACCTTATTAAAAATGATAGACAATATACTATCACCCATAACAACATGTGTAACACCTTAGGGGTGATTTACTTGGCAACTTTACCTTGCCGGTGTGTATACATCGGCATGACCACAAGAGAACTAAGAAGACGCACACGGGAACATGTCCTAGGTATAGAGGCAGCTAAGGAGGAGAAATCTGTAATATTGCTTAAACCTATTCCTAGGCATTTCAAGCAATTTCACAACTGCAACAGTTCCAAGTTTTGGGTCAGAGGCATTGACCGTGTGTACATCACAGCACGTGGGGGAAATTGGAAGAAAATATTGGCGCAGAAGCAGGTAAGATGGATTCACGAACTTGACTGCATGACACCTAGGGGATTGAATGAAGACATGTCTTTTGCTCCATATCTATAATATATAATATTATGTTTTTTGGACACATATTTCTTGGAGCTCTTTTTTCTGCGCATCCTAGTCCCTTTGTTTTAAATTCCATATGCTTTTAAATTGATTGTCTTCCCCTTCTTTTTCTTTTGTTTTTTAGTACCTACTTGCCCGCGGTGTGTCTTAGAGGGCCGGATGGAGGGTTTGGACAAAGTCGTAGTTGTATGCAGTCCTTTTCGTGGCTTTTTGTTGCCTCATGTATTCTTTGGGGCTCTAGTGGAGGGGTCGTTCAATCGGCCGGACATGTTCCTGTTTTCCCTGGTCAGGAGGGTTTCTTATAGGATATAATAATAAAGCACACGCCACTTTCAACGGTTATACGTTTTTTTTTAAATACAATATATGAACTACTTGTTTTTAACACTATATAAATGATATGTCACTATATGTAAATGATTTATTCATCAATATTTTTGATTAATTTGCACAATTATAAATATATGCAATGTTTTTGCATCATTTGGACAGTGTGTTATAGGTTTGAGTATTTTTGTATTAATTATGCTTCTGAATATGATAGACCACACATTTTAACTTATATTTGTCTTATATGTGCGCTATATACAGGATGATATTGGCAGACAATATTTATACTTTTTTCTCCTGTATAGGGCAAAAGTTCTTTCTTTTCCTTTCGTTTCCCTTCTTCTTTTTCACGGTGCACTCTATTCACATCTCCCACTTCTCTTGCACTATAATAATAACAATTAATTATTTATTTATTTACTAGTGGCCTCTCTTTGCCCTCTAGGATACGGTGATGTGGTGTCTAAACACTGATTGTAGGTGCTCTATGTGTTTGCAATTTTATTATTCAGTGTGCTACTTTTATTATGGTTTGGAACTTGCGATCATACGTGTATATAACATTTACATATGTGTATTTATTGGCTGTATCTCTGGTTGTCCTGCTACCCCTTTATGAATGATGCAATGTCCATGTAGCCTTGTTTTCTTTATAAATGTCTATAACTATAACGCTCCGGTACTCATAATAGTTTAAGGACCTGGGTGATGTCAGACTGATGTAATGGTCACATGTACCCCTTGTGATCAGTGCATCATTGCTGCTTAATGGCAGGTCCTATACCTTTTTGCCTGTTTGGCCCTCCTCTTAATCACATGATCTGATATGCGATGCCTGATAATTTTACCTTATTTGATTATGGGAAGACGCTATAAAAAGAGGAGTTTGTGTAATCATTTCTTATCCCCGGAAGAAGCCAGGTGTTACTGGAGAAACGACGTCGGGGGGAGGAGGCGGCTGAGGGTTCCACACGCATTCTTGGGTAGTTATTTCCTTATCCTTTCCACACATAGGTCTGTTTATGCCTTACTTTTGGATTTTTATGTCTGATGGCTTCTATTGTCTTACTGGCTTGCTTGTGTGTGGCTTCTTTCTGCAATCTATATACCCTTGTGTGTTGACCCCTCAGCCTCCTCTAGGGTTGTTTTTTCCTCAATGAAGGTTCCCCCCTTCCTTGCTGCTGTTTTTACAAAGTATATTTTTATACATGTTAAATTAATGTATGTTAAATAAAGACTCTTTCATGTTTATATATACATGTGTTTGGTGCTAATTTTTGGTGTGTTTAGTACATTGAATTGTTTGGGCTGCTCTCAGCACTATAAATTCATTTTAACCCGGTGATCAAATATAGTGGGTATTAATGTTGCTGTCTGCAGTGGCCTAACTATTGTACGCTATTTAGCGCAGGATGCCCTAAAAATAGATATTGCTGCCACACACAATAGTCCTTAGAAGGACTTTGGGTTTGTAAAGTTTTAGCTATTTAGCGCTAAAAAAGATATTGCTGCTGCCACACACAATAGTCCTTAAAAGGACTTTTGGGTCTCTGAAAAGTTTTGGTGTTAAAAATATTTGTAAATCACTCCCTACACTGTCTGTCCCTTCGTCAGCACAGCTCTCCCTAACTAAGAGTGAGCCGAACATGCTATATAACACCCAATGACGCGTTCTGGCCAGCCAATCACTGTAATGTCAGCAGCCAACATGACTACGGCATTACAGTGAGGGCAGTACTCATCTGCATGTTTATTGGCTACATAGCAGCCAAAAAATGTGCAGGGCGGAGTCTCGAGCATTGCGCTCGAGCACATGCGGTGTTCGGACGAATACCGCCATGTGCCGAGCATCGAGATCCTCGAACTGAACTGGTGTTAGGCCGAGCATGCTCAATCATCACTAATGTTTAGCCTTGGCAGCTAGCAGATCATTCATTATCATGACAGAGTAGATTACAATCTTCGCACTTCCGCTCAGAAAAGAACAGAAATATGATTGACAGGGAGAAGAGAGTCATGAATTGAAGGTAATCCATCTGTCAAATATTACATTAACTACTCCCCAACAACAGGTCTTGAGGAAAGGGCTGTCTTGATTTATTTGAGGCAATTAAAGATGTAGAATTATTTTTCACGGAAATTAAATGTTGAAAAAACACTTTAATAGGGGACATGGAATAACATCTTTATTGTCCCCTGAAGAATGACAAGCTGTATGTGATTTAGAGTCCTTGTTCGCAGAATAATGCGAGTCTAATGATGAGGATGAGTTATGTGTGAACGTTGGGAAGTTTATTGATTTCTTTTTAAAAAAATGTATGGAGACACTTCCTTCTTTTGTTAAAGATACAACGGATATGTTGAGGCGTTTGAATGGGATTCATTTGGAAAAGGGGATGCTTTCAGTCACTTGTGACGTTGAATCTTTGTACACGTCTATACACTATGACCAGGGAGTAAGAGCGTGAAGAATTTTCCTGTCAATTACAGATATAGATAACACTTAAATGGAATTAATTTTAACATTATTGGAATTTATGTTAACAGGTAATTATTTTTTGTTTAAAGGTCGTTTCTTCCTACAGCTCCAGGGAACTGCAATGGGGGCGTCGTGTGCGCCCTCATATGCAAATTTGTTCCTGGGGCTGTGGGAGAGAGAAATTATTCAAAATACTTCTGGTTATGATGCTGTGCTCATTTGATCTAGGTATATAGACGATGTGTTTTTTATCTGGCAAGGTCCCGTACTCTATCTGGAGAACTTCCTAAATGATCTCATTAAGAATTAATTTAACATCAAGTTAACTTGGAAATACAGCCCAATAGAAGTGGAGTTTTTAGATATTATAATTAAAAGAGGATCTGATGGGATTATTTCCACTGATGTCTATCGGAAGATGACGGCTATCAATTCTTTTTTACACACAACCTCTTCCATAAAAGGAAGGATATGAGAGAGCAAAAAAGTTATCCCATGATACATTGTTGGTGACACAAAGAAAGAGGGAGATTAAGGATTCTGTGGTAAGATTTATTACCTGATTTGATAATGAATGGCGTACCATCCAGAATATCCTGAGGAAACACTGGGCGGTACTGCAAACAGATAGAGATTTAGCTACATGTTTATTGCCATATCCACAGATTACATGGAATCGATCGAAAAATCTACATGATGTTTTGACAAACAGTCACTATGTAGCAGACACACCAAAAGGGTTATTTATAAGTAAGGGCCCAAAATGGGGGTCCTTTTCATGTGGAATGTGTGCCACCTGCAAATTTATGATTCGTTCCACTACTATTTTGGGACTCCTTTAGGGAGAAGGAATACAAATTTGTGCATAACATTACTTGTAATACTGAAGTGGTTATCTATATGATCAGCTGCCCCTGCAATCTAATAGACATTGGGATGACCACAAGGGCCCTAAAAGTACGCATTTTGGAACATGTGAGTAAAATTCACGTTGGAGGTTGTTGGAGATGATGTGGAGGGGCTACAATCTGTTCCTCGTCATTTTCATGAGTATCATGCTTGCAACCCAAGAGGCTTGAAAGCAAGAGGAATAGATCTGGTTAGATTGGGGGCGAGGGGTGGAGATGTTAAACGGGCTTATGTAAGGGGACCAAATGTATAGTACTGATGGATACAATGTCCCCAATGGGGCTTAATGAATCTAATAGCTTTAAATCCTTCCTGTAAGAATGTGTGAATTTTAATCTTGGGATCTATATTTTGTTTTTATTATATTTGTTGAGTTTATAAATTTTGGTTTTCTGTTATTTAGAGAACCGGCACTTCCCCAGTGCCTAATTCTTGACCTAACCCCTTCCCTCCAGCCACTTGACCAGCATGCACTTTCTATAATACCAGTGTCTTCTTATGGATATAGGACGTGTATTTATATGGAAAACAATTGAAGAATAGCATCAGAAGTAAGAAAATGAAGAACGACATGCGGATAACATAACAGCAGAAAATTATAATCTACTCATTTTTTTATTATTTTGGGTGGAATGTCAGTGGGATGCACTTGATTCACCGGATTCTACAGACGTGTATTTGGTGTCTTTACTGCATCCCACGCATATGTACATCGCCTGTCTTTGTTTGCATTTTGTGGTGCAGGGAATTGTGAATACTGTCACATTTTAACATTATTCCATAGGGGTCCTTCACTTTTGTTTTATTTCTCTTATTTTAGCGTCTTGTTTGGTTTAAATATTTTGGAGGATGCACTCCATCCACCGGGGCCTCATTTCTTTCGAGGCCCCTGTGCGTCAACTGCATCTGATCCATCTCATCTCCTACACATCTCTACATACTTGTCACTATTCACGTGATACACACAGTTTGTATATGTCAATATTTATATGAAATGGTAGATTTTTATGTCATTATTTATGTGATGGATATATTATGTATATGTTAGCACTTACATAAAAAGTTAGATTTTATCTATTTATTGCACATGTATGATACATTTACTTCATGAATTGATATATGATAGTTTATATATATTTTTTATATATTAATCACGTTTTTTAATTTAGATGTTTTATATGTGATATAATAATATATGATATGTAGACTAGGTATATAATCATGATTGGCATTGTCTCCTTTTGATAGTATTTACAATATTGAGATATAAAGCGGTCCTTATTAGGAATGATTATGTTCCCTTTAAGATCGGAATCACAGGAGCGTACTGAGGCACGATCCGACGCATGCACTGTTCTGCTTCATGGGGACGTGCTCTGATTACATCATCGCGCATGTTCGTATGCGCAATGGCTTACGTGGAGGCGCCGATCAATGGATCAGGGCATCATGGCGGATTCGTGCCACTTCCAGTGTTTGCACAGGTGATTTGATTTAGTGTCCAATTCCTCAAGTATATATACCCCATTCTTTCTATTTTGTATCACCTCCTGACGAAGCCTTGAGGGGTGAAACACGCATCGAGGTGTCTGTAGCCGGGGGCGTCACTACAGCTGTGGTATTATGCCCCAGGGTATGTTCATGTTTATGTGCATCATCTAATTTCAGGACATGCCCCTTTAAAGATGGTGCCCGCTCCTGCCCGCTGTGGGCGCCATAGCCGCGGGTGGCCGCCTGCTTCTTTTAGCAGACACCCGTGGCTCATGTCCGCAACCGTGGCTCAATCCTAACCATGGCATCTAAGCTCACTGAAACCGAAAGTGCTCACTTTTGGTGGTGCTTCAGCTCCCCGTGTGGCGATCGGAGGAGCCGGAGGGGGTATGCAGCAGCCCCTGTCTTTATGAATGACAGGAGGCTGCTGCATAGTATTTCCTATGGAGCCCTATTACATGCAAGGAAAGTAGTAAAATCATCATAGATTCCAATGCAAGTGTATTGGAGTCTATGATATTAGCAATCAGATTATTGCGTGTTATAGTTCCCTATGGGAACTATAAAAAAAGTGTAAAAAAAAAAAGTAAAAAAAAAATTATAAAAAAAACATAAAAATTCTAATCACCCCCTTTTTCCCAAAATAAAAATAAAAGAACTAAAAAATACACATCATGGGTGTCACGATGTGCGAAAACGCCCATAGTATAAAAATATTGAAATATATTCCCCATACGGCAAACAGCAAAACAGAAAAAAGAGTTCAAATGACCAATTCGCCATTTTTGGTAGCTTCATTTTCTACAAAAAAAATCTAATAAAAAGTGATCAGAAAGTCATACACACCCTGGTATCAATGAAAAGTTCAGAACGCCCCGCAAAAAAATGAGCCCCCATACAGCTCCGTACACATAATTACAAAAAAGTTATAGAGGTCAAAATATGTCGCCAAAAAAATATTACAGATTTTTTTATCACAACGCAAGAAAAACTGTACATATAAGGTATCGCCGGATTCGTACTGACCTGTAGAATAAAAGTAAGTGGTCCGTTTTATTGCACATTGAACGTCGTAAAAAATAAAAAAAAACGTAAACCTGTGGCGGAATTTCTATTTTTTCTGCAATTTCACCCCATTTGGAATTTTTTCCCTGCTTCCCACTGCATTATATGCAGTATTAAATGGTGGCGTTGGAAAGTACAACTTGTCCCGCAAAAAGCAAGCCCTCATATGGCTATGTGAACAGACAAAAAGTTATGGCTTTGGGAAGGCAGGAGCGCAAAATGAAAACGCAAAAAAAAAAAAAAAAAACTCTGGGCCTTAAAGGGTTAATGTTTGAGTGGGATAGTCTACTGAATGTAGATGTGTACTCTCATTCACAGCGCTATATTCTAGCCATGCGTGTATTATTTTAACTGGGAGTATTTATCCCCCCACCTCTGATTTTGAGGGTGTATGGCTCTGTGTGTGTGATTCAATACACATACCTTAGGTGTGTACCTCACTTATAGGTGTTTTAGCACAACCTAGGATTTGCTGCATAGGATTTATTAGTGGTTTTAACCATTGTGTATTGTCTGACATGATGGACAATTAGGAGTGGGTTTATTGTGCATGTGCACTCTCTCACCTATAGCGCCACACTTCAGCCAAGGTGTAATAACAATGCATGTATTATATTCCCATGATAATGAATTTTCAAAGGGCGTGTGATGCTGGGTACGAGAATTAGTGCATATGTTCTATGGTGTATCAGCAGGTATTTGCTGCACATTATTTGTAATTAGAGGTAGGCAGCAGCATGTGATGTATGGCAGCTCCCACATTTGAATTATTTAAATAACTAAAGACATATACCATTCCATGTGGTGTACCCCTGTTTTCTTTTTGTATCTATTTTACATTGTGTCTTTTTCTGCGAGCTGATCCATATTTATATCTTATATGGATTAATAAAGATTGCTACTTGATTTACCCCATTGGTTTTCTTTTGGAAGTTTGACTGGATGTATCTGATCCATGGGTGATTATTGATGAGAAGTAAGAGGTTTGTGTAGGTTATTTAAGCTAGCAGATCATTGTTGACTTCCGTTAGAGTGGTTTCAGTGGAGTGATTGGGATGGAAGACGGATTGTAGTTGACCAAAGAATCAGTGGAATAATAGGTAGGAGGACAGTTCAAGGTGGACATGTTGTTGGGAGTAGTGAGATGAGGTGATAGCTCGATAAAGAGGATGGGTACAGGGAGGGCTTCTCGAGTATGGGTGTGATGGTGGCATACTGCATTTAAAAGAAGAAGGGAAGATGCCAGTGGGTTTGGGAAGGAATAACTATAGTGGTTAGGTTAGAGATGAGGTGGGATGAGATTGGGTCAGGGGAACACGTGGTGAGTTTTGATTTGGAGATTAAGGTGGAAAGCTTTTCCTCAGTAATGGTTGTAAATGGAGAAAGAGTACTGAGTAGTGCTGAGTTGAGGGGATTATTGGTTGGAGCTTTCTCAGATTATGTCAATTTTATCTTTGAAATATGAGACAAAGTCTTCGGTTGAAATGAGGGGTGTGGGAAGGGGCATCGGAGTAGAGAGTTGAAGGTATTAAACAATTGCTTGGGGTTGTGGAAAAGAGCTGAAATAAGAGCAGTAATGAACAGTTGGTTTGCAGGTGATGGAGTGTACCTTGGAGTGTTTTTTCTTTCAGTGTCATTCTGCAGCTGTGGAGCTGGTCTCAATTTTTTGTCTGGTGAGTGTGCCAGGATTGTCAATTGATTTGACTGGTACTTCTGTGTGTGTGAGGGGAAACCGATGTGATGTCAAGTGATGAAGTAATTGTGGTGACTCTGTCAGCATCGGGAAAAGGAAGATATGGTGGACAATGGTAAGAAATAGTCAGAGTGTGTTGAATGGAGAGATGTTTAAAGTTCCTATGAGGGACTGGAGGGGCAGTTGAAGAGAGAGTGGTTGAGAAAGCAAGAAGATTTTGGTCAGAGAGAGGCAAAGGAGAGTTTGAGAGATTAGATAGGGAGCAGAGTTGTGTGAAGACATGGTCTAGTGTGTGTCCGTCTCTGTGGGTGGCTGTGGATGACAATTGTGTGAGAACAAAGGAGGAAGAAAGAGATAGGAGTTTTGAGGTAGTTGAGTGGCATCTGTCAATAGGGATGTGGAAATCCCACATGATGATGGTGGGGATGTCAGTAGAGAGGCCAAGCATTGAAATGGTGAAAAGAGACAGTAACAGGGGCTGGTGGACATTAGATGATGGCTATTTGAAGGGACAGTAGATGCAGACAGAGTGAATTTCGAAAGAAGGGAAGTTGAGAATGGGTGGATATGGGCCAAAGGAGCAGTTACTTATAGGAGGAGGCCAACACCACCACCATGTATGTGTGGATAGGGAGTGTGGGTAAAATTGAGTAAATGTAAAAGTGGGTAAATTAAATTTTCCACAGGAGACTAGGAAGGATACGTTTTTGGGAAATGAAGAGGTTGTGGATGAAGGAAAGCTTATCGCAAATGGAATGAGTTCCATAATGCTCTAGATAAAGAAACCGGATGGACGAGGTTTGAGGAGTAAGGGCAGTTAGTGGTAGGGATCCAGTAATAAATAAATAATAAGGGAGATAGGCTAGTGGGGATTAGCTGTCGGGGCTTATTAATTAGTTTTCTTTAGACAACTGCTTTGTGGTGTTATTTGGGCAGCTTTTGGTAATGTTATTTGTACAATATACCATTGAGTTAGTTAGTACAACATTGGGCTAGGTTCACATCTGCTGTGGAGGTTCCATTATGAGCCTCCATCACACATTCCACCAACAGTGCAGCACAAAATACCTCAATATCGTGCTGTGTTTTGTATGGCAGAATGAGAGTCACATAACAGAATCCTGTCAGACCATATCGGGCACCATTGGTGTATGTTATCAGACAGATCTCCAAGAGGTAGTGGCCTAGTGGCTCCCCTGCAGTGTAGACCATATGTATAGGGGTTAAAAGGTTAAAAACATGGAACAATCAGGATACTGCCCCTAGGTCTAGTCCTAAGTTAAACCAGTTGATTGGCATAGTGTTTCCCCACTCAGTGATCTTACCAAATTGTGTAAGGCCATGTCTTACGAAACGATCATTCACCATATGATTGTTTATTCAATGGCCGTATAACCATCAGCTTACAACTGATCTAATGTTTGCAGCCATCTTTAGAAGTAGTCAACACAGCACAGGGATTGACAATTTTTGGAGTAGCATTGCCTGGCTGCTACATAAAGACTTCCTCATTGTTATACTATGGGGCTGAAAATTGTCAATCCCTGTTCTGTGTTTCACTGCAGAATTAACATTTAATGATTTGTTGCAGATTTTCTGTCTCCATTCATTTTAACAGGGGATGTAGTCCGCACAGAAATTCGTATTCACCCTTAGCTTTCTTCTTCTTTATGAAGAAATACTAAATTGCATATCATATTCCCAGAAACCCAGGTGCTCAGGTGCTCTCCATAAGGAGAAATAGTACATCCCTGGATTCCAACCAAGCTAAGCCAGGTCTCTCTGCTCTGCACTGATTAGGGGCAATCTAAGTTATGTTTCAAGGTCTATTTAAAATACTAAGCATTGACTTATTGGATTTATACCAAACATCTGATAGTATGAGAGGTGTTTTGGTCCTTTTAAAGTGAGACTAATTTGTATACTCAGAGGAGGATTGTCTCTCTCTCACATCGATTTGCACCCGAATTAAATTTCTTTAAGTTCAGAAGAATCAGAACAAAACTAATTTTGATAAATTTACTCATCCTTAACCCCTTCCTGACCAATGACATAATAGTACGTCATAGCGGGAGGTGACTTCCTACATTTTGACATTTTACGTCATGCTGATAGCCGGGGCCCTGCTGTATCCATCGGCATCGCTAGCATAGAAGGTGTTTGCAGGGGGTGAGGGATCCCATCGGGTACCCAAGCTGTGGTGATGGGGACCCGATGGGTGAGAAGGCAGCCCGATGCCTCTGACCTGCCTACTATGGAAACCTAAGAAATTCAGCCCCAGGCTGGGTATCCTAGACAACTGTTATTGTATTACACTGTGTAATACAGATGTATTGTAATGCATGGCAGAGGGGATCAGACCCCAAAATTTGAAGTCCCAGAGTAGGGCAGAAACAGTAACATATACGACAGAGGTCCTTAAAGGGTTAAAGATCATTTGCCCCCAATAAGGGACCATTTTTGGAAGCTTTGGCATATGAAAAATAATAACACGTGCATAAACACACTATATGATAACACCATCAAATTAATTTACACATAGCTATGTACAGCATGTCAGTGTCACTTAGACATCATTTACTATAGCTGCCATAGTGTTCCAGAGCTTGGAGAGGAGAGATGTTGGAGGGAAAAAAATCATAAAAAATAAACAAAAAGAACAGGTTATACGGGTTATATACCAACTTTCAGAGCAATTGGAGCAACTTCGAACATAACTTTTTCAAAAATTTACTGAACCAGACCTAAAACAAATCTCAAGTGGTTCGCTCATCTCTACTTTTATTTTGTTTCAAGCTTGTAAGTATCCACCTTTTATTAGTGCTAATTGACATCTAATATATATATATATAGCGCATTCAGTGATACAGTAGATCATTTCAGCTTTACAAACATACTGTACTGTGACCAACAAGTAATATAGGTCCATATGAAGATTAATGCTAAGGTCTTTACTGGACTTTATGGCTTCTACCAAATATCATGTTTTCTTTTAAAGAGGATTCATTTACTTGATAAGATATTTTTCAATTTTCCTGTTTGTGTCATAACATCCATGCAGAGAGAATTATGAGGCACACAAGGACATAAGGACAACAGGCTGCCACAGAAGAGAATTGAAAGTTACTTCTTAAAGTCTCTGAGCAAGAACTTTTTAATCCCCTGCCTAGATAAAGTCTGCTGTCTTGAAGACCCAGCATGCCTCAGCATTAAATCCCTCCATGAGCTTTGTGAAAAAAATCACTAAACCACCATTAAGCCTGGCATCCTAAACTCGATAATTGATTTAAATAAACAACTATCTTTTTTAAAAATATATATAAAGTAGCTTTCAAAATAGCACTAATCGAATACAATAAAGCATGTAAAAAGATAATTTATGTTACATGGGCCTCAATAATATGTATGTTACAAATTCAGGGTTGTTGTTTTTTTTTTTTAGAATAGTTTTAACTATGTTAAGATATGATGATCCAAACATCCAAATTTGCTTTCCTTTTCCTCGATAATAGTAACAAAAAGCCGGGAATATATCTTCAGACAATGACCTATTGTTTAAATCACTTTTTTAGGTTAAGCATCTTTTTTTAGAATTTCTGGTGGGTTACTTTTTAGTTTTTCCATGTCACAAAAAGTTTGTCCAGGATTTTTAATGTTAATAGCCTATCTCCCTTCATTTTAATTCAGTCAATATATGGAATTGTAAAGCAAAACAACTAAATATGATATTTTTTGTACATATTTGAATATTTTGTATATCTCAAGGAAGTTCATATATGAAAAAATGTTAAATCACACTACCCCTCCCCCTAACAGCTTCTTTTTTCTCTCTCTTCTCATTCTGTTCTCCTTTTGTTGCCTGCGAGGGTGAACAAAATATATCTGTATTTATAGTTATGGCTAATGAACATATTAGGTTATTTTACATTAAAACAACTAAATACGATTTTGTTTGTACGTTTACATGAATGTTTGAATATTTTGTAAAATTCAAGGTAGTCCCTCTGATTTTTAAAAAGTAGAAAAAAATACTGCAGCACTCTCTGTCTTCTCAGTAACAGTGAAGGTTTATCCACCAAGTGAGCAATGCAACTTTTCAACTTCCTACAGTCTTTGTCAAGCAATTTGGATGTATATTCACATACAGATATGTATACTCGCCTCACAACACCATGTGACTCACATTATGCAAAATAGTAATGCATTTGCATATTTATATATCATTAAGCATAAACATAACATGTGTGATAAAAGAAGATATTGTAGCATAACTACACTTACTCATTTGACCAGCATGAATAGGAGGATCCTAACACACATGGTTATTGCAGGTAGTTGGCCACTCTCAAAGCAGCCAGGGAGGGTCTGGTCACAGAAAAGAGCTGAGCTTGGGTGCAACAAGAGCAATGGTGCCGCCCTCATTGCACCAAAGGCCTCATTTGCATATTAAGAAATAAATCATAATTTGGGAAAGAAGCCTTGAATCAATAAAAGAGTGTTTCACTCAGGTGAGCCACACCTTTGTGTCTAGGCAAACAGTTTTATAGGGAGGCCGTCAGTGACAGATTTCCCTTAATGATTCTCCAATTACCTTTAACTATTATAATCAATAATTACCCACACCAAGTTAGCTTTTTCCCACAGGATTTAAGTATTTTACATGACCCAGTGATTCTGGGGCTTTGGGAATATCTCCACCTAGAGCAAGATTGTCCGTGGAACAGTTTCTTCATTCAACTGACATGATTGATACCTGGAGGGAATTTAATCCAAACACTTGAAATTGTACTTTTTTCTTAGGCCCACAAACTTCATATCCAAATAGATAATCTTTTCCTGCCTTCTGGGTTGTTGCTTGGAGTACAGGAGGCTAAAATCTTTGCTACTCCCTGGTCCAACCATGACCATTTTTAAGTAAGCTTATCTGGTTTATGTGAAGGACCACTATTTTCAACTTGGTGGCTCAATGAATCATTGTTAATGGACCCGGAGGTAGTTAAAGAGATTCAGAATGAGTAAGTTATTTTTTTTCCATTAACCTTCCACACGATACCTTAGTGATCATTAGTTGGGGAAGCCCATAAGGAGACTAATTAGAGGGAAGATTATACAGCTATCTACTAGGGTTGAGCGAACCCGAACTGTAAAGTTCGGGTTCGTACCGAACTTTTGGATTTTTGGACCCCGGACCCGAACCCGAACTTTTCAGTAAAAGTTTGGATTCAAGTTCTGTGTTTTCGGCGAGTTAATGGTGCTTTTTGAAAGGCTGTAGAGCAGCCAATCAACAAGTGTTTAACTCGTGTGCCCTTAGAAGCCATCACAGCCTACTAATGACATGGCTGTGATTGGCCAGTGCAGCATGTGACCCAGTCTCTATATAAGCTGGATTCACGTAGCGCTGCACGTCACTCTGCTCTTACTAGTGTAGGGATAGGATGCTGCTGCTGTGAGGGAGAGAATAGGAAAGAATCTGTTATCAGAAGTGGTTATGGTTATGGTTATGGTTATTACTCAGCGATCTACAGCGATTTTGTTTTGTGGGTGCAGTGCACCATTTTTTTACCCTGCCCTGAGCCCAGTGACACAGAAAAATAACTTTTATCCGCCTGTTAGGTAGGTGGGGCGTAGGCGGCCATTTTGTGCAAGTTCAGTGCACCAGCACAGCATATGTGCATTTGTGACAGTCAAATACAAGGTTTAAATACTGCAGTTATATTCAGTGTTTAAAAAAACACCCATTTTTTGAAAGACCCCACATTTAGGGTCCTTTGCTGAATTTGTGACAGTCAAGTACAAACTTTAAATACTGCAGTTATATTCTGGGTTTAAAAAAAACACCCATTTTTTTCAATACCCTACATCTGGGGCATTTGCTGCATTTGTGACAGCGAATTACAAGCTTTAAATACTGCAATTATATTCTGGGTTTAAAAAAAACCACCTCTTTTTGGCAAGACCCTACATTTTGGGCCTTTGCTGCATTTGTCACAGTGAAATACAAGCTTTAAATACTGCAATTATATTCTGGGTTTTAAAAAAACACCCCTTTTTGGCAAGACCCTACATTTGGGGCCTTTGCTGCATTTCTGGCAGTCCAATACAAGTGTTAGACACTGCTGTTATATTCTGGGTTTAAAAAAACACAAATTATTGCAATACCCTACATCTGGGGCCTCTGCTGCATTTGTCACAGTGAAATACAAGCTTTAAATACTGCAATTATATACTGGGTTTAAAAAAAACACCCATTTTGTGCAAGATAATAAATTTGCGGCGTTTGCTGCATTTCTGGAAGACCAATACAAGTGTTAGATACTGCTGTTATATTCTGGGTTTAAAAAAACACCCATTTTTGCAATACCCTACATCTGGGGCCTTTGCTGCATTTTTCACAGTGAAATACAAACTTTGAATACTGCAATTATATACTGGGTTTAAAAAAACACCCATTTTGGGCAAGATAATACATTTGCCGCTTTTGTTGCATTTATGACAGTCCAATACAAGCGTTAGATAAGGCTGTTATATTCTGGTTTTTAAAAAACACCCATTTTGGGCAAGATTATACACTCGCGGCCTTCGCTGCATTTCTGACAGTCCAATACAAGCGGTACATACTGCTGTTATATTCTGGTATTAAAAAAAAAACATTTTGGGCAAGATAATATATTTGCGGCCATTCTTGCATTTGTGACAGTTAAATACAAACTTTAAATACTGCTGTTATATTCTGGTTTTAAAAAATCACCTATTCTGGGCAAGATAATACATTTGCGGCCTTTGCTGCATTTCTAACAGTCCCATACAAGCGGTACATACTGCTGTTATATTCTAGTATTATAAAAACACCCATTTTGGGCAAGATAATACATTTGCAGCCTTTGCTGCATTTCTGACAGTCCAATACAAGCATTAGATACTGCTGTTATATTCTGGTATAAAAAAAAACACCCATTTTAGGCAAGATAATACATTTGCGGCCTTTGCTGTATTTCTGACAGTCCAATACAAGCATTAGATACTGCTGTTATATTCTGATTTAAAAAAACAAACCATTTTGGGCAGGATAATACATTTGCGGCCTTTGCTGCATTTCTAAAAGTCCAATACAAGCGTTAGATGCTGCTGTTATATTCTGGTTTTAAAAAAACACCCATTTTGGGCAAGATAATACATTTGCGGCCTTTGCTGCATTTCTGACAGTCCAATAGAAGCGGTACATACTGCTCTTATATTCTGGTTTTAAAAGAACACCCATTTTGGGCAAGATAATACATTTTTGGCCTTTGTTGCATTTGTGACAGTCAAATACAAACTTTAAATACTGCTGTTATATTCTGGGTTTAAAAAAATACAATTTTTTTGCAAGACCCTACATCTGGGGCCTTTGCTGCATTTGTCACAGTCAAATACTAGCGTTAGATACTGCTGTTATATTCTGGTTTTAAAAAAAAACACCCATTTTGGGCAAGATAATACATTTGCAGCCTTTGCTGCATTTGTCACTGTCAAATACAACCAGTCAATATTGCAGTTACATTGTTGGTTAACAAATAAAAACATTTTGGGACCGTAAAGTAATTGTATAAAAATTTGCCTGTCACAATGTTGTGTGACCTCAAGAACTTTTTCTTCTTTATGACACCGGCACTGCCTTACTCACAGTGAACTTAATTGTTGACTATTGGTGGTTACATTGTCACCTGACATAAACCAGCTGTTAGTTTGGTGGGTGAACGCAAAGAATGAGGAGAGCGTCAAATAAGGGACGTGGTCCCCGTCGTAGTGCTGCTGGTGGAGCTCCTGTTGCAGGTAGAGGACATGGTTGATCTGTGCCAGCTACACGCACAAGTTAAACACCTTCCTCAGGTGCGAGTAGGCGACAGAACCGTCAGCGTTATTTGGTAGGGCCGAATGCGGCTCTACGAATGGTGAGGCCAGAACAAGTACAGGCGATAGTAGATTGGGTGGCTGACAGTGCCTCCAATTCCTTCACATTGTCTCCCACCCAATCTCCTGCTGAAAGATCACAGTTGGCACCTGCAGCCCATGTCCATCAGTCCTTCACCTCACCTCCTTGCAAATCAGCCAAGCAGTCTGAGCCCCAAGTCATGGAGTAGTCTCTTCTGCTTTTGATGATTCTTCTAGCAGGGGTTCCCAGGGCCATCCACATAGCCCTGGCCTAGAAGTGGAAGAGATTGAGTGCACCGATGCCCAACCACTTATGATTCAGGATGAATACATGGGAGGACCACCGCAGCACATCTCGGATGATGACGAAACACAGGTGCCAACTGCTGTGGCTTTCTGCAGTGTGCAAACTGACAAGGAGGGCAGGGGTGAAGACTGGGTGGAAGATGATGTGGATGATGATGACGTCCTTGACCCCACATGGAATCAAGGTCATGCGAGTGACCTGTGTAGTTCGGAAGAAGAGCACAGCAGAAGAGGGAGCAGGGTGCAAAAGCGGAGCAGCCATCCCCTAGACAGTATGCCTGCTACTGCCCACCGCACCAAGGGACCAAGCACACCAAAGCCAGCTCCAAGGAGTTCCCTGACGTGGCAGTCCTTCAGACAATGTGCTGACGACAAGACACGAGTGGTTTGCATGCTGTGCAATCAGAGCCTGAAGCGAGGCATAAACGTTCTCAACCTGAGCACAACCTGCATGACCAGGCATCTAAGTGCAAAGCACTAGTTGCAGTGGAGTAGACACCTCAAAAACCAAGAAAGGTCTCTGGTTCCTCCTGCTTTTTCTTCTGCTGCAGTCTCGTCCTCTTCATCCACCTCTGGAGTGACAGTGGCACCTGCCACCCCGCAAACAGAGGATCTGCCAGCAACGCCACCACCTGGGTCACCAAGCATCTCCACAATGTCCCATGGAAGCGTTCAACTCTCTATCTCCCAAACACTAGAGTAAAAGAGGAAGTACCCCCCTATCCACCCGTGATCCCTGGCCCTGAATGCCAGCATTTCAAAATTACTGGCCTTTGAAATGCTGTCATTGGCTGGTGGAGACAGAGTTTTAAAAGCCTTATGGCGGTGGCTGTCCCACAGTACGTCGTGCCCAGCCACCACTACTTTCCAGGCGAGCCATCTCTTCCCTGCACAACCAAGTGGGGGACAAAATCAGGTGTGCACTGCACAACGCCATCTGTGGTAATATCCACCTAACTACGGATGCGTGGACCAGTAAGCACGGTCAGGGACGATATATCTCCCTAACAGCACACTGGGTAAATGCAGTGGCGGCTGGGCCTGAGGCGGATAGCAGTTTGGCGCATGTCCTTGCACCACCTAGGATTGCAGGGTGCTTCTCTTTGTCTCCTGTTGCTTCCTCCTCCTACTCCACTTCCTCATCCTCTACCGCCTCCAGATCCGGTCAGCGTAACACCTTCACCACTAACTTCAGCGAAGCCAGGGGTAAACCACAGCAGGCAGTTTTAAAACTTATCTGTTTGGGGGAGAAAAAAAACATACCGCGCAGGAGCTGTGGACGGGCATGGAACAACAGACCGATGAGTGGTTGTGCTAGTGAGCCTCAAGACCGGCCTGGTGGTGTGCGATTTAGGACAGTACGAATCAGGTGAGGCCAGAAAAAGTACAGACTATAGTAGATTGGGGGGCTGACAGTGCCTACAGTTTCTTCACACTGTCTCCCACCCAGTCCCCTGCTGAAAGATCAGAGTTGGCACCTACAGCCCATGGCCATTTTTCTTTCAACTCACCCCCTTGCAAGCAGTCTGAGCCCTAAGTCATGCCGGAGTCTGTTATGCTTTTTTATTTCTCTGCTGGCAGGGTTTCCGTGGGCTATCCGCATAGCGCTGCACCAGAAGTGGAAGAGATTGATTGAACTGATGCCCAACCACTTATGTTTCAGGAGGAAACCTACATCGCTACGTCCATCACCTCCTCAACCTCCTACTCCATATGGACCTCCTCCTCATACATCAATATTTTTTTTTTTTTACGTATTTTATTTTATTTTAAGTCATTTCACTACTTTGTATGATACATTGTTGGATTACATATCCCACATTTTTGGCTGTGATATACCCCTGCTATACCTAGTAGACAGGTAAATAAATTTCACTAATTTGTCTCTTACATTGTCGGGTGAAATTCACAAATTTTTGGCTGTGATATACCCCTGCTCTACCTAGTAGACAGGTAAATAATTTGCACTAATTTGTCTGTTACATTGTCGGGTGAAATTCACCAATATTTGGGTATGATATACCCCTGCTCTACCTAGTAGACAGGTAAATACATTTTACTAATTTATCTGTTACATTGTTGGGTGACATTCACCAATTTTTGGCTGTGATATACCTCTGCTCTACCTAGTGGACAAGGAGAAACATTTCACTAATTTGTCTGTTACATAGTTGGGTGACATTCAGCAATTTTGGGCTGTGATATACCCCTGTTCTACCTAATGGACAGGTAAATACATTGCACTAATTTGTCTGTTACATTGTCAGGTGAAATTCACCAATTTTTGGCTGTGATATACCACTGCTCTACCTAGTAGACAGGTAAATAATTTGCACTAATTTGTCTGTTACATACATTTCACAAATTCATCTGTTACATTGTTGGGTGCCAAATGCTCATCTTTTACGCTAGTAAGTACATTTGCGGCCTACACTGCATTTAGGACAGTACGAATCAAGTGAGGCCAGAAAAAGTACAGACTATAGTAGCTTGGGGGGCTGACAGTGCCTACAGTTTCTTCACACTGTCTCCCACCCAGTCCCCTGCTGAAAGATCAGAGTTGGCACCTACAGCCCATGGCCATTTTTCTTTCAACTCACCCCCTTGCAAGCAGTCTGAGCCCCAAGTCATGCCGGAGTCTGTTATGCTTTTTGATTTCTCTGCTGGCAGGGTTTCCGTGGGCCATCCGCATAGCGCTGCACCAGAAGTGGAAGAGATTGATTGAACTGATGCCCAACCACTTATGTTTCAGGAGGATGACATTGGAAGACCACTGCAGCACGTCTATGATGATGACAAAACACAGACGCCAACTGCTGCAGCTTTCTGCAGTATGCAGACCGAAAAGGAGGGCAGGGGTGAAGACTGGGTGGAACATGATGTGGATGATGAGATACAAGACCCCACATGGAATCAAGGTCATGTGAGTGGCCTGTCTAGTTTGGAGGAAGAGGCGGTGGTCGCACAGAGGCACCAGCAAAGCAAAAGAGGGAGCAGGGTGCAAAAGCGTCTGTTACATTATTGGGTGACATTTTACCATTTTTGCTGTGAATAAACCCCTGCTCTACATGGCATAAATTACAGGGACATAAATTTAAAAAAATCGTCTGTTACATTGTCAGGTGGCATTTTACCAATTTTGACGTATACAAACCCCTGCTCTCCATAGGTGACAGGGACCTAATTTTTGTAAAATCGTCTGTTCAATTGGTGGGTGACATGAACACAGTTTTGCCGTGAATAAACCCCTGCTCTGCATAGTTGACAGGGCCCAAAACTTTAAAAAATCATCTCTTCCATTGGTGGGCGACATTAACCCATTTTTGCAGATGAAAAACCGCTGCTCTGCATAGGTGACAGGGTCTTAAATTTCTAAAATTCATCTTTAATTGACGCGCGCCACCTCCTTTCATTCGATCCTTCTGCTTTAACAACTTGTTCCACATTTCCGCTTGATCACATTTCAGCCATTGACCTCCCTTGGATGTGGTATCCCTTTCTCATGCTCCCTCTCTGGCTATCCAATTGGATCGTGGATGTCACGAGGACGTGCGATCAGACAGAGGTTATCTAGAGTCAACAAAGCGGCAGCAGAGCCTCTTCTGTCTAACGTTTCCAAATCCAAAATACCCCAGTGACATTCCCTATAATTTTTTTATTAATCATTCCAATAACAGGGCATCTTAAGAGTCCTGTATTGTTATTTATCGTCACTACCTCCCCGAGTCGGGAGTGGGTAATTGCCGAGCGCCCCCTCCTTTACTTGGAAGCTTTGGCTTCAATAATTTGTCCCACATTTCCGCTCGATCACATTTAATTTCATACATTGACCTTCCTTGGATGTGGTATCCCTTTCTCACGCTCCCTCTCCGGCGTGGAACCCTGATTCGCCGCTAACCGTAATCAACATGGTAGGCGCAGAAAAGAACATCGAAAGTTGATAGAGCAGATATCCAACTAGATCGTGGACATGACGGGGACGTGCGACATGGTGGAGCAGTATGTGTGCACACGCCTACACGTACTGACTGATGGGTCTGCCCCCTTCAACTTCTGGGTCTCCAAATTGGGCACATGGCCTGAGCTTTCCCTTTACACCTTGGAGGTGCTGGCCTGCCCTGCAGCCAGTGTATTGTCTAAACGTTTGTTTAGCATGGCTGGAGGGGGTTATCACAGGTTATATTTCCCAATGATTTGGGGTGTACCCTAATTTAAACAAAAAAATTTAAATAAAAAAATTAAACCAAAGACCTGTGTTGGCTACCTCCTCCTCCTCCACCGCCGCTTCTACCAACACCGCCACATCCATTGCCTCCTCAACCTTCTACTCCATATGGACCTCGTCCTTCTAGATCAAGATTATTATTTTTAATTTGTATGTATTTTGTGTTATTTTAAGTCATTTCCCTGTCCACATTTGTTTGCAGAGCACTTGCCATGCTCTTAACCACATTTCGCTGGCATTTGCAGCCCTCTAGCCCTTTACATTACTTTTTTAGAGCCATTTTAGTGCTCCAAAGTTCGGGTCCCCATTGACTTCAATGGGTTTCGGGATCGGGGTCAAGTTCGGGTCACGAACTCAAACTTTTTTGTGAAGTTCAGCCGAACCCGAACATCCAGGTGTCCGCTCAACTCTATTAGCTACTCATGTTACACAAAGAAAGGACATATACTGAGCTTTCCCTGCAACATAAATGCTTCCTTTCAGACGACCTACAGTAATGCTTCTAAATTGTTTGGACAGAGTTAAATCTTACTTTGAGTTGGGTGGAAAAAAAGATGAGGTGGTCCAATTATCCGTTCTTTTCCTGAGGAGATAAACAGGGGATACTTTTAGCATGGCCACTCATTTATCAGTTGGGTCCTTGCCCAAACTTTGGCAGATGGTACAAAACTTTAAAAAGGTGCTTCTGGAGTTGCAGTTTTTACCCCAAACTACTGTATATGCTCCTCCTTCCTCTTTCAATAATCAGGTTGCCTATTCTCTTCTTTTAAAAATGTTGCTTGGGTTTGTTATCGTTGATGATAGGCACTGGCTTTATTCTGATTTCACTTTGGAAGGATGGGTTTTCTTCCTCATTTTATAAAAAGTTTAGGGATATTTTGACCTCTCCTATGATTCAGGATTGATACGGTCATTTGGGCTGTTATACCAATTCTTGCAAAAGGTAATATTGCCTATGTAGATATACACTCACCTAAAGAATTATTAGGAACACCATACTAATACGGTGTTGGACCCCCTTTTGCCTTCAGAACTGCCTTAATTCTACGTGGCATTGATTCCACAAGGTGCTGATAGCATTCTTTAGAAATGTTGGCCCATATTGATAGGATAGCATCTTGCAGTTGATGGAGATTTGAGGGATGCACATCCAGGGCACGAAGCTCCCGTTCCACCACATCCCAAAGATGCTCTATTGGGTTGAGATCTGGTGACTGTGGGGGCCATTTTAGTACAGTGAACTCATTGTCATGTTCAAGAAAACAATTTGAAATAATTCGAGCTTTGTGACATGGTGCATTATCCTGCTGGAAGTAGCCATCATTGGATGGGTACATGGTGGTCATGAAGGGATGGACATGGTTAGAAACAATGCTCAGGTAGCCCGTGGCATTTAAACGATGCCCAATTGGCACTAAGGGGCCTAAAGTGTGCCCAGAAAACATCCCCCACACCATTACACCACCACCACCAGCCTGCACAGTGGTAACAAGGCATGATGGATACATGTTCTCATTCTGTTTACGCCAAATTCGGACTCTACCATTTGAATGTCTCAACAGAAATCGAGACTCATCAGACCAGGCAACATTTTTCCAGTCTTCAACAGTCCAATTTTAGTGAGCTCGTGCAAATTGTAGCCGGAGATGAGTGGTACCCGGTGGGGTCTTCTGCTGTTGTAGCCCATCCGCCTCAAGGTTGTGCGTGTTGTGGCTTCACAAATGCTTTGCTGCATACCTCGGTTGTAACGAGTGGTTATTTCAGTCAACGTTGCTCTTCTATCAGCTTAAATCCGTCGGCCCATTCTCCTCTGATCTCTAGCGTCCACAAGGCATTTTTGACCACAGGACTGCTGCATACTGGATGTTTTTCCCTTTTCACACCATTCTTTGTAAACCCTAGAAATGGTTGTGCGTGAAAATCCCAGTAACTGAGCAGATTGTGAAATACTCAGACCGGCCCATCTGGCACCAACAACCATGCCATGCTCAAAATTGCTTAAATCACCTTTCTTTCCCATTCTGACAATCAGTTTGGAGTTCAGGAGATTGTCTTGACCAGGACCACCACCCTAAATGCATTGAAGCAACTGCCATGTGATTGGTTGACTAGATAATTGCATTAATGAGAAACAGAACAGGTGTTCCTAATAATTCTTTAGGTGAGTGTATATACAGTTGAAACCTGAAGTTTACATACATTATATAAAAATACACATATGCATGTTTTTCTCAATATCTGACATGAAATCAGAATAAACCTTTCCTGTTTTTGGTGAATTAGGATTATCATTATTATTATTTGTCAAATGCCAGAATAATGAGAGAGAGAATATTTTAAGGCATTTTTATTACTTTCCACAATGTCAAAAGTTTACATACACTAAGATTACTATGCCTTTAAACAATTCTGGACTGCCCATATGATGATGCCATGTGTTTGGAATCTTTTGTTAGGTTTGTTGGCAACATCTGAGTTAATTATAGACACACCTGTGGATGTATTTAACCCCTTAGGGACCCATGACGTATCAGTACGGCATGGTTCCCGAGTCCTAAAGGACCCATGACGTACCGGTACGTCATGTGTTGTTCCGATCACCGCCGCCCGGCTGGCGGTGATCGGAACAAGGTGCCTGCTCAAATCATTGAGCAGGCAACTCGGCTAAATGCGCGTGGGGGGTCCCATGACCCCCCCCCCGTGTCGGCGATCGCCGCAAACCGCAGGTCAATTCAGACCTGCGGTTTGCGGCTTTTACCTGTTGCGGCGACGGCGGCGGTGGTGCCATTGGGTCCCCATGGGGCTGTGGGGGGGACCCGATGGCATGGAAGGCAGCGCGATGCCTTCCTAAGGCATCTGCGCTTCCTTCCGGTGAAGAGCCTGTGAGATCCAGCCCCATGGATCTCACAGGCCGGAAGCTGTATGAGTAATACACACTGTATTACTCATACAGCCAATGCATTCCAATACAGAAGTATTTGAATGCATTGTAAAGGATAAGACCCCCAAAAGTTCAAGTCCCAAAGTGGGACAAAAAATAAAGTGAAAAAAAAAGTTGAAAGAATAAATTTTTTCCCCAAAAAAATTCAAGTTTCAAGTAAAAAATAAACAAAAACATCATTTTCCCCAAATAAAGTAAAAAAAAATTGGTAAAAAATAGGGGGGGGGGGGGAGTATACATAAATGGTATCACTGCGTCCGTATCGACCGGCTCTATAAACATATCATATGACCTAACCCCTCAGATGAACACCGTAAAAAATAAAAACTGTGCTAAATAAACCATTTTTTTGTCACCTTACATCACAAAAAGTACAACAGCAAGCGATCAAAAAGTTGTTTGCCCACCAAAATAGTACCAATCTAACCGTCCACCTCATCCCGCAAAAAATTAGCCCCTACCTGAGACAATCGCCAAAAAAGTAAAAAAACTATGGCTCAGAATATGGAGACACTAAAACATCATAAAAAAAAAAAAAAGCAGTTATTTTGTACAACTTACATAAATAAAAAAAAAGTACACATATTTGGTATCGCCGCGTTCATATCGACCGGCTCTATAAAAATATCACATAACCTAACCCTTCAGATGAACACCATAAAAAATAAAAAATAAAAACTGTGCTAAATAAACAATTTTTTGTCACCTTACATCACAAAAAGTGTAATAGCAAGCGATCAAAAAGTCACACGCACCCCAAAATAGTGCCAATGAAACCGTCATCTCATTCCGCAAAAATCATACCCTACCCAAGGTAATCGCCCAAAAACTGAAAAAATTATGGCTCTCAGACTATGGAAACACTAAAACATGATTTTTTTTGCTTCAAAAATGAAATCATTGTGTAAAACTTACATAAATAAAAAAAAAGTATACATATTAGGTATCACCGCGTCTGTATCGACCAACTCTATAAAAATATCACATGAACTAACCCCTCAGATGAACACCGTAAAAAATTGAAAATAAAAACTGTGCTAAATAAACCGCATCCGTGACAACCTGGTCTATAAAAATATCACATGATCTAACCTGTCAGATGAATGTTGTAAATAACAAAAAATAAAAACAGTGCCAAAACAGCTATTTCTTGTTATCTTGCCTCACAAAAAGTGTAATATAGAGCAACCAAAAATTATATGTACCCTAAACTAGTACGAACAATACTGCCACCCTATCCCGTAGTTTCTAAAATGGGGCCACTTTTTTGGAGTTTCTACTCTAGGGGTGCATCAGGGGTGCTTCAAATGGGACATGGTGTCAAAAAAAAACAGTCCAGCAAAATCTGCCTTCCATAATCTGTATGGCATTCCTTTCCTTCTGCGCCCTGCCGTGTGCCCGTACAGCTGTTTACGACCACATATGGGGTGTTTCTGTAAACTACAGAATCAGGGCTATAAATATTGAGTTTTGTTTGGCTGTTAACCCTTGCTTTGTTACTGGGAAAAATTGATTAAAATGGAAAATTTGCCAAAAAATTGAAATTCTGAAATTTCCTCTCCATTTGCCAATAACTCTTGTGGAACACCTAAAGGGTTAACAACGTTTGTAAAATCTGTTTTGAATACCTTGAGGGGTGTAGTTTCTTAGATGGGGTCACTTTTATGGAGTTTCTACTCTAGGGTTGCATCAGGGGGGCTTCAAATGGGACATGGTGTCAAAAAAACAGTCCAGCAAAATCTGCCTTCCAAAAACCGTATGGCATTCCTTTCCTTCTGCGCCCTGCCGTGTGCCCGTACAGTAGTTTACGACCACATATGGGGTGTTTCTGTAAACTACAGAATCAGGGCCATAAATATTGAGTTTTGTTTGGCTGTTAACCCTTGCTTTGTAAAAGTAAAAAAAATATTAAAATAGAAAATCTGCCAAATTTCCATAAATTCCATAAATTCTTGTGGAACACCTAAAGGGTTAACAAAGTTTGTAAAATCTGTTTTGAATACCTTGAGGGGTGTGGTTTATAGAATGGGGTCATTTTTGGGTGGTTTCTATTATGTAAAACTCGCAAAGTGACTTCAGACCTGAACTGGTCCCTAAAAATTGGGTTTTTGAAAATTTCAGAAAAATTTCAAGATTTGCTTCTAAACTTCTAAGCCTTATAACATCCCCAAAAAATAAAATATCATTCCCAAAATGATCCATACATGAAGTAGACATATGGGGAATGTAAAGTAATAACTATTTTTGGAGGTATTACTATGTATTATAGAAGTAGAGAAATTGAAACTTGGAAATTTGCAATTTTTAAAAAATTTTGTGTAAATTTGGTATTTTTTTATAAATAAAAATGATTTTTTTTTTTACTTCATTTTACCAGTGTCATGAAGTACAATATGTGACGAAAAAACAATCTCAGAATGGCCTGGATAAGTCAAAGCGTTTTAAAGTGACACTGGTCAGATTTACAAAAAATGGCCAAGTCCAGAAGGTGAAATAGGGCAGAGTCCTTAAGGGGTTAAATGCACACCTGAAAAGCCGTACACCCAACTCACGTTTCCGCATCGGCGCCCCCAGAAGAAGGCAGACGCCGAAACGTGCGTTGGGGTGTACGGCTCTCCTGAGGAATCATCTAACTTTATCGGTAGGTTTATGGGATTCCATTGTCAGTAATATGAGGGCATTGCGCTTGCTTTTGTACTTTGCACTTTATCTCTGTTAGGAGGTCTGGGAAGCATACATTGATAGTGATACACTGTGACTGCCAGTTTATTGTTTGTCATTTTTTTTAATTATATACAATTTAGGTAGTTGCATATACTTTTTTACATTTTCCCTTATTTTAGGGTTTAATATATATCTTACCTTTGTGTTGCACTACCTCTTTGTATTGCTACCTTGCGATTTAACACTAACAAGACAACAGCTTTTTTTTGTTTTGTTTTTATGGCAGCCCCACCTGATCATCTTCCCTTCCACCTTCAGGGACATTTTAGCATTTTATTACAAGCCTTCATTTATATACATCTGTGTTATACTATTCCTCAGGAGTGATTTGTACCACATCTTTTGATGTGCTTTGCGTCTTTTGTCATATTTATGTAGTTAATAAAATTACTGATCATCTTAGCTTGTTTAGGCCTCATGCACACGACAGTGTTTTTTCACTGTCAGTGATTTGGCTTCAGTGGTCCGTGTCCGATTTTGCTTCAGTTGTGTTTCCTTGTGTCTTCCTTTTTTTTTGTCTGACAGGGAAAAAAAAAGGAAGGTTAATGAAAAGTGTAATTTTATTGCACCAAGGTCTGGTAGAAAAAAACGGACACGGACGTGGACACGGATGACATACCAGTTGTGCATCCGTTTTTTTTGACGGACCCATTGACTTGAATGTGTCCATCCTCCGTTTTCCACTGACAAGAATAGGACAGGTTATATTTTATTGACAGACTGGAATCACGGATCACGGATGCGGAGAAAAAACGGAGGACTATCAGTTTTTTTTCACAGCTCCATAGAAATGAATGGGACCTCCGCTAAACTGTGAAAAATGACAGGACAGACGCGGATGCACACAGCGGTCGTGTGCATGAGGCCTTAGTCTCAGTTTGTTTTTTTAGGATTATGTATAGCAGTGGTATCTCACACCCAAAAATTGGTGAATTTCACCCGAAACTGTAACAGACAAATTAGTGAATTTTTTTACCTGTCTACTAGGTATAGCAGTGGTATATCACACCCAAAAATGGGTGAATTTCACTCGAAAATGTAACAGACAAATTTGTGAATTTTTTTGCCTGTCTACTAGGTATAGCAGTGGTACATCACACCCAAAAATTGGTGAATTTCACCAGAAAATGCAACAGACAAATTAGTGAATTTATTTAACCTGTCTACTAGGTATAGGAGTGGTATATCACACCCAAAAAATTGGTGAATTTCACCAGAAAATGTAACTGACTATTTATTTATTTTTTCACCCGAAAATGTAACAAATTAGTAAAATGACATAAAATAAAATAAATTACGTACAAATAAAAAAAAAAAACTTGATTGTTGATGTATCTCACACGTACAGATCCAGACTAGGCCGCAATGTAAGATTTTTGCACAAAATGGGTATTCTATTAATAGCAGAATAGAACCACAGTATGTAAAGGGTGTATCCCACACGTACAGATCCAGACTAGGCCGCAATTTAAGTTTTTTTGCCCAAAATGGCTGTTTTTCAAAAAACAGAATAGAACCACAGTATCTAAAGTGTGTATCTCACACATACAGATGCAGACTAGGCCGCAATTATTTTTTTTTGCCCAAAATGGGTGTTTTAATAATAGCAGAATAGAACCACAGTATGTAAAGGGTGTATCTCACACGTACAGATCCAGACTAGGCCGCAATTTACGTTTTTTGCCCAAAATGACTGTTTTTCAAAAAACAGAATAGAACCACAGTATCTAAAGTGTGTATCTCACACATACAGAAGCAGACTAGGCCGCAATTAAAATTTTTTGCCCAAATCGGGTGTTTTAATAATAGCAGAATAGAACGACAGTATGTAAAGGGTGTATCTCACACGTACAGATCCAAACTAGGCCGCAATTTAAGTTTTTTGCCCAAAATTGTTGTTTTTCAAGTAACAGAATAGAACCACAGTATCAAAAGTGTGTATCTCACACGTACAGATGCAGACTAGGCCGCAATTATTTTTTGCACAAATTGGTTGTTTTGTTAATAGCAGAATAGAACCACAGTATGTAAAGGTTGTATCTCACACGTATAGATGCAAACTAGGCTGCAATTAAATATTTTTGCCCAAAATTGGTGTTTTATTAATAGCAGAATAGAACCACAGTATCTAAAGGGTGTATCTCACAATGACATATGCAGCAAAGGCAATAACAGAATATGAAAGCTGTATATAACGCTTGAATTTCACACATGCAAAATTGTGTATTTTGCCCAAAAAAATGTGTTTTTAAAAACCCAGAAAATTATAGCTGTATTTCTAGCTTAAATTGCACACTGACTAATCCTGCAAAGGCACCAGATGTTGGATATTGCCAAAAATGGGTGTTTTTATAAAGCCAGAAAATTATTGAAGTTTTTAAAACTTGTTTTTAACAATCACAGATGCAGCAAGGGCTGCAATATTAAGTATTTTGCAAAAAAGGGTGTTTTTTTACTAACAGAATATGAAAGCTGTATATAACGCTTGAATTTCGCATGTGCAGATGCAGCAAGGGCTGTAAAATTGTGTATTTTGCCCAAAAAGGGTGTTTTTAAAAACCCAGAAAATTATGGCTGTATTTCTAGCTTAAATTGCACACTGACTAATCCTGCAAAGGCACCAGATGTTGGATATGCCAAAATAGGATGTTTTTTAAAACCAGATTATTATTGCAGTATTTCAAGCTTGGATTTGAATATCACAAAAGCACAGATGCAGTGCTGGTGAACTGAGCTTGCATAAAATGGCCGCCGCCGCCCACCTAACTAACAGACGGATAAAAGTTATTTTTCTCTGTCACTGGGCTCAGGGCAGGATGAAAAGATTGTGCACTGCACCCACACAACTAAATCTATGTAGATCGCTGAGTTCAATTGGAGTTCTGATAACAGAATCTGTCTGATTCTCTCCCTCACAGCAGCATCCTCTCCCTACACTAAGCACAGCAGAGTGACGTGCAGAGCTACGTGACTCCAGCTTATAGGCTGGGTCACATGCTTACAGTTTGGGTTCGCTCAATCCTAGTAGGGATTAATTTTTTGAGGGATGAGATGACGGTTTGATTGGTACTATTTTGCGGTGCGTATGACTTTTTGATCGCTTGTTATTACACTTTTTGTGATGTAAGGTAACAAAAAATGGCTTTTATGACACCGTTTTTATTTTTTATTTTTTACGGTGTTCATCTGAGGGGTTAGGTCAAATGGTATTTTAATACACCAGATCCTTACAGACATGGTAATACCTAATATGTCTACTTTTTTTTATTCATTTAAGTTTTACACAATAATATCATTTTTGCAACAAACAAAAATCATGTTTTAGTGTCTCCATAGTCTGAGAGCCATAGTTTGTTTAGTTTTTGGGCGATTATCTTAGGCAGGGTATCATTTTTGCAGGATAATATGACTGTTTCATTGGCACTATTTTGGGGTGCATATGACTTTTTGATCACTTTCTATTACACTTTTTGTGATTTAAGGTGACAAAAAATGGCTTTTTGATACCGTTGTTATTTTATATTTTTTACGATGTTCACCTGAGGGGTTATTTTATGTGGTATTCTTATATAGCAGGTTGTTACGGACGCGGCAATACCTAATATGTATAGTTTTTAATTTATTTTTACATTTAACACAATAATTTCTTTTTTGAAACAAAAAAAATCATTTTTTAGTGTCTCTATAGTCTGAGAGCCATAGTTGTTTTATTTTTTGGGCGATTGTCTTAGGCAGGGGCTCATTTTTTTGCGGAATTAGGTAATGATTAGATTGCTACTATGTTGGGTGGCAAATGCCTTTTTGATCGCTTGGGGGTGCACTTTTAGTGATGTAAGGTGACAAAAATTTTTTTTTTAAGCACCGTTTTTATTTTATTTTTTTGCCGCTGTTCACCTGAGGGGTTAGGTCATGTGAAATTTTTATAGAGCCGGTCGATATGGATATGGCAATACCTAATATGTCTACTTTTCTTTCTTTGCCTTCCCTGCCATCGGGTCCCCATCACAGTAGCACGGGAACCCGATGGCCACTCCGCACACTTCTGAAGCCTGCACGTGCCACGGTCAGCGCTGACCGCGGCCGTACAGGAGTTAATGGTGATTTCACAGCAAGGGTCTGGCTTTAAGTCACTGGCGGACCCCTGCCGTTGATCGGGCGGGCACAGCTCCTGCGCCCGCCTGATCAGAGCGCCGTACATATACAGCGCTGGGCATTAAGTCACGTCTGCTTGCGCCGTACATGTACGGCGCAGGTCGTTAAGGGGTCAACACTGGGTTTTCTCTCTTTTCCTTTCTTTAATGTTTTTCTCTCTATATACAATCTATTGTATAGATTTTAATGCAATTATAGAATGTATAGATTTTATTTATGGAATTGAGAAAAATAGTAATGTTCAACCACTGAACAAAACTTTTGGTGTTTGAATATAAGTGTGACAGGTAATTGATTGTGAGGTGTTCAGCCCAAGGTGAACTACCATCCACCTCTCCTCATGGTTTTCCCCCTTTTTCTTTTTCACTCCCACTATGTTTTGTTCGGTCCCTTCCTATTCCACTATTGGAATTTGATGTCCATTTCTACCCCTGAAGCTGAACACCACACCAGGTTATGATTAAGAATGTTGGAGTTCGAAACATGTTAACCTGTTGTGGTGGTGAGATGTGATTTCCACAAGATGTAATCTGCAACCAAAAATGAAATAAAGACGAAGCAATAACCGGAATACGAAGTGCTGGAAATTTTCCTTTTATTTTGTATGTAGAGAGGACTTGTCCGGTTCGTTCCGTGCATGGGGAGGATTTGGTGAGCTGGAATTTACCTTTTTTGTGAAATAATCGCTGCATGCTACTGATAGTGAGTGTGCAGTTTGTAGCCTGCGGCTCTAGAATGGCCAGTGCCGCTCATTAAGAAGAAAAGATCCCGCCACCTGGGCTGAGCTGGCATCGCGGGAGCAAATCCATTAGAAGGAGTGTCAGATACAGTACTCACCCGTCCCGCCTCAATATATCGCAAGGAGTGCAGGAGGTAAGTATATGTTAGAAACGACTCACGGCGGTACATAAGATTGGTGATCTTTTTTAAAAATGACAGAGTGAGGAAACCCATAACCCATATCAGGTAATATAAGACCTCAGATGAAATCAAGAGGCTTTGATTATTATATGGTGCCTGTACTAGAGATGGACTTGCGGTTCGCCCAGTGGTCGTTTCGTGTGAACTTTGCGCGTTCGCCGAACATGCGAACATATGGCGATGTCCGCCGGCGCCATATTCTTTTGAATTGGGCCAAACATTAACCCATGACTAGAGTTGAGCGGACACCGGGATGTTCAGGTTTGACGGGTTCGGCCGAACTTCACAAAAAAGTTCGAGTTCGGGACCCGAACTTGACCCCGAACCCAAACCCCATTGAAGTCAATGGGGATCCGAACTTTTAAACACTAAAATGGCTCTAAAAATGTCATGGAAAGAACTAGAGAGATGCAAATGCCAGCAAAATGTGATTAAGAGCATGGCAAGTGCTCTGCAAACAAATGTGGATAGGAAAATGACTTTAAATAACATAAAATACAGAGTAGGAGGTTGAGGAGGCAGTGGATGTGGTGGTGTAGGTGGAAGCTGTGGTGGAGGAGGAGGTAGCCTACACTGCTTTTTGGTTTTAAATTTGTATTTTTTTAAATTAGGGTACACCCCAAAACATTGGGAAATATAACCTGTGATAATAGGGGAGGTAGTGACGATAAATAACAATACAGGACTCTTAAGATGCCCTGTTATTGGAATGATTAATAAAACATTAACTGGGGTATTTTGGATTTGGAAAATTTAGACAGGAGAGGCCATGCTGCTGCTTTGTGGACTCTAGATAACTTCTGCCTGATCGCACGTCGCATATGAGGCGGTGAGCGGGAAGGCCGAAGTTACGCTGCATCGCTGACATGCGAGCAGCAGCAGGGTGAGAACGCCGAAAGCGTGCACAGATGGCCTGCACTTTATGCAGCAGTTCTGACATGTCGGGGTAATTTTTAAGAAACCTCTGCACCACCAAATTGAGTACATGCGCCAGGCAAGTGATGTGTGTCAAACTGGCTAGTCCCAGAGCTGCTACGAGATTTCGCCCATTATCGCATACCACCAGGCCGGGCTTGAGGTTCACTGGCACCAACCACTCATCGGTCTGTTGTTAAAGGCTCGTCCACAGCTCCTGCGCGGTGTGGGGTTTCTCCCCCAAACAGATACGTTTTAAAACTGCCTGCTGTCGTTTACCCCTGGCTGTGCTGAAGTTGGTGGTGAAGGTGTTACACTGACCGGATGAGGAGGCGGTAGAGGATGATTAAGCAGAGTAGGAAGAGGAAGCAACAGGAGGCAAACTGAAGTGCCCTGCAATCCTCGGTGGTGGAAGGACATGCGCCAAACTGCTATCCGCCTCAGGCCCAGCCGCCACTGCATTTACCCAGTGTGCTGTTATGGAGATATAACGTCCCTGACCGTGCTTACTGGTCCACGTATACGTAGTGAGGTGCACCTTGCCACAGATTGCCTGATTTTGTCCCCTACTTGGTTGTGCAGGGAAGAGATGGCTCGCCTTGAAAAGTAGTGGCAGCTGGGCACGACGTACTGTGGGACAGCCACCGCCATAAGGTCTTTTAAACTATCCGTCTCCACCAGACGGAATGACAGCATTTCAAAGGCCAGTAATTTAGAAATGCTGGCATTCAGGGCTAGGGATCGCGGGTGGGTAGGGGGGGTACTTCCTCTTCCTCTCCAGCGTTTGGGAGATGGAGAGCTAAACGCTTCCGTGGGACATTGTGGAGATGCTTGGTGACCCAGGTGGTGGTGTTGCTGGCAGATCCTCTGTTTGCGGGGTGGCAGGTGGCACTGTCACTCCAGAGGTGGATGAAGAGGCCGAGACTGCAGCAGAAGAGGAAGCAGGAGGAGCCAGAGGTGTCTACTCCACTGCAGCTCGTGCTTAGCACTTAAATGCCTGGTCATGCAGGTTGTGCTCAGGTTGAGAACGTTTATGCCTCGCTTTCGGCTCTGATTGCACAGCGTGCAAACCACTCGTGTCTTGTCGTCAGCACATTGTCTGAAGAACTGCCACGCTAGGGAACTCCTTGGAGCTGGCTTTGGTGTGCTCGGTCCCTTGCTGCGGTGGGCAGTATCAGGCGTACTGTCTAGAGGACAGCTGCTCCGCTTTTGCACCCTGCTCCCTCTTCTGCTGTGCTGGTGGCTCTGTACGACCACCGCCTCTTCCTCCGAACTACATAGGTCACTCGCATGACCTTGATTCCATGTGGGGTCGAGGACCTCATCGTCCTCCACATCATCTTCCACCCAGTCTTCACCCCTGCCCTCCTTGTCGGTCTGCACACTTTCGAAAGTCCCAGCAGTTGGCACCTGTGTTTTGTCATCATCCAAGACGTGCTGCGATGGTCCTCCCATGTACTCATCTTGAAACATAAGTGGTTGGGCATCGGTGCACTTAATCTCTTCTACTTCTGGGGCAGGGATAGGTGGATGGCCCTGGGAAACCCTGCTAACAGAGTCATCAAAAAGCAGAAGAGACTGCTGCATGACTTGGGGCTCAGACTGCTTGGGTGATTTTCAAGGGGGTGAGGTGAAAGACTGATGGACATCGGCTGCAGGTGCTAACTCTGATCTTTCAGCAGGAGACTGGGTGGGAGACAATGTGAAGGAACTGGAGGCACTGTCAGCAACCCAATCTACTATCGCCTGTACTTGTTCAGGCCTCACCATTCGTAGAGCTGCATTAGGCCCGACCAAATACCGCTGCAGGTTCTGTCGCCTACTCGCACCTGAGGAAGGGGTTTCACTTGTGCGTGTAGCTGGCACAGATCAACCACGTCCTCTCCCTGCAACAGGAGCTTCACCAGCAGCAACACGACCTGGGCCACGTCCCTTATTTGACGCTCTCCTCATATTTCTCAAATTTAGGATCTTGCCCTAAATGGGTGTTTAATTTATAGCAGAATAGAACCACAGTATGTAAAGAGTGTATCTCACACGCCCTGATCCAGACTAGGCCGCAATTAAAGATTTGTGCCCAAAATGGGTGTTTGTTTAATAACTGAATAGAACCACAGTATGTAAAGGGTGTATCTCACACGCCCTGATCCAGACTAGGCCGCAATTAAAGATTTGTACCCAAAATGGCTGTATTTCGAATAACTGAATAGAACCACAGTATGTAAAGGGTGTATCTCACACGCCCTGATCCAGACTAAGCCGTAATTAAAGATTTGTGCCCAAAATGGCTGTATTTCAAATAACTGAATAGAACCACAGTATGTAAAGGGTGCATCTCACACACCCTGATCCAGACTAGGCCGCAATTAAAGATTTGTGCCCAAAATGGGTGTTTGTTTAATAACTGAATAGAACCACAGTATGTAAAGGGTGCATCTCACATGCCCTGATCCAGACTAGGCCGAAATTAAAGATTTGTGCCCAAAATGGGTGTTTGTTTAATAACTGAATAGAACCACAGTATGCAAAGGGTGTATCTGACACACCCTGATCCAGACTAGGCCGCAATTAAAGATTTGTGCCCAAAATGGGTGTTTGTTTAATAACTGAATAGAATCACAGTATGTAAAGGGTGCATCTCACATGCCCTGATCCAGACTAGGCCGCAATTAAAGATTTGTGCCCAAAATGGGTGTTTGTTTAATAACTGAATAGAACCACAGTATGCAAACGGTGTATCTGACACACCCTGATCCAGACTAGGCCGCAATTAAAGATTTGTGCACAAAATGGCTGTATTTCAAATAACTGAATAGAACCACAGTATGTAAAGGGTGCATCTCACACGCCCTGATCCAGACTAGGCCGCAATTAAAGATTTGTGCCCAAAATGGGTGTTTGTTTAATAACTGAATAAAACCAAAGTATGTAAAGAGTGTATCTCACACGCCCTGATCCAGACTAGGCCGCAATTAAACTTTTTTGCCCAAAACGGGTGTTTGTTTAATGACTGAATATGACAGCAGTATATAACCCTTGAATTTCACATTTGCTGATGCTGCAAGGGCAGAAAAATTTAGTATTTTGCCCAAAAAAGGGTGTTTTATTAATAGAAGAATATAACCACAGTATCTAAATGGTGTATCTCACACCGACTGATCCAGACTAGGCCGCAATTAAATTTGTTTGCCCAAAATGGCTGTATTTCAAATAACTGAATAGAACCACAGTATGTAAAGGGTGTATCTCACAATGACATATTGTCACCGCCAGTTCTGTGAGAAGGTCTGACGGATGTTCTTCTCTACCTCTTGTATGACGTTCTTTGTTTTGGTTTCACTTTGTCATCTCCTTTCCTTCTGCCAGGTGTCACTTATTTAGACTAATCGTTTTTCTTTATATTCCCTCCCATACTGCCACACTTTGCGGTTTATATTACGTCCTGGATGAAGTGTTCACTGCTGGAGGCTGCTGCTGCTGTTTGCTCAGATAAGTCTTTTCCTTTATTGTGTTTCCTTGCTGGCTTGATTCTAGGTGACCCTGACTCCGTCCGTATTAAGTGCAGGGAGCCGGTGGTCGTGTCCCCTCACTATTATAGGGTTTTCAGGTGTCACAAAGTCTTAGGTACTTGGGCATGCAATTGTCTACCATTGAGACCCTTGCATGTGCATAGCAGTCAGGGAGAGCTATTTGGGTTTTAAAGGGCTCAACTATAAGCTCCTTAGTTTGGGATCAAGCCAGTCGGTCATTTATTTATAAGTTCCAGCTATCTGCAACTTCACCCGTGACACATATGCAGCAAAGGCTGCAAAAGAAACTTTTTTGCCCAAAACGGGTGTTTGGTTAATAACTCAATATGACAGCAGCATATAACCCTTGAATTTCACACGTGCTGATGCCGCAAGGCCAGAAAAATTGTGTATTTTGCCCAAATACTGTTTTATTAATAGAAGAATATAACAACAGTATATAAATGGTGTATCTCACACCGACTGATCCAGACTAGGCCGCAATTAAATTTGTTTGCCCAAAATGGCTGTATTTCAAATAACTGAATAGAACCACAGTATGTAAAGGGTGTATCTCACATGTACTGATCCAGACTTGGCCGCAATTTACGTTTTTTGCCCAAACTGGGTGTTTGTTTAATAACTGAATATGTCAGCAGTATATAACCCTTTAATATCACACATGCTGATGCTGCAAGGGCTGTAAAATTGGGTATTTTGGCAAAAAGTGTGTTTTTAAAAACCCAGAAAATTATGGCTGTATTTCTAGCTTAAATTGCACACTGACTAATCCAGATGTTAGATATTGCCAAAAACGTGATTTTTTTTTACTAACTCAATATGAAAGCTGTATATAACCCTTGAATTTCACACGTGCTGATGTTGTAAGGGCTGTAAAATTGTGTATTTTGGCAAAAAAGTGTGTTTTTAAAGACCCAGAAAATTATGACTGTATTTCTAGCTTAAATTGCACACTTACTAATCCAGATGTTGGATATTGCCAAAAAAGTGTTTTTTTTTTTTGTAACAGAATATAAAAGCTATATATTATGTAGTATGAGACTGGCACTCCCTCGCATGGAAATAGAGCAATAGTAATAGTGTTGTTACACAATATTTAATTGGCAAAATATATTAAAATACAACATCACAATACAATATTAAAATAACAATCGCTGCAGCGGAGACAATATCAGTCCCTAAAAATACCTAAAATCTAAAACTTCAATAAAAACTCAAAAAAAGTCCAAAAAGAAGGGGACCATACGTCCTGAATGTGCAAAAATATCGCAACCCAAAAATGTCAGTCTATTCCTTATAATAGTATTGGCATTCCTTTCTTGTATGCAATATAACATGCAAAATCCATGCAAGGCACCTTTTCAAATATTCGGAATTGTCCGATATGAATATTCAATAAAGTATCCAATCGGACACCAAGTTTTTACTCACAGGTGAATGTCGATTATCCTGCAGTCCCAATATTCAATCCTTTTGATTTTTACTCACGGTATTTATTCACGTGCCACCTGGTTCGTTCGTCTCTGGTCTCTCTCGATCGTTATCCACAAATCTCAGATCCGGTTATACGATCAGGGTGTAATATGGCGAGAGGTGAACTTATACTTGTACTGACCAGTTTGAATGGCTGAAATTCCGGGTCTTTATCTTTGGAGCGCTCCAATTATTTTGTGTATCTCCGGATATTAGTAGACGAACTTCCAGTGGGGGTCACTTGTTGGGGATGTCTTTGAAAAGCACCAAACGCGTTTCGGGAATCTCCTTTCCCCTTCCTCAGTGGTAACATTCCAACTTACTGTGATTCCTTTTATATCCCTTTTAAGATGCATGTAAGATCAGATCTGGAGTAAGGGATCTGCTCTGGAACACCAAAATCTGGTCTGGAACCAAAAAACGCATATGCAGTTTCCATGCGATTTTTGGGGGACGATGCGTTTTTTGCAGTATATTGTGCCCCATGGTCTAATTAGTCTAGTCTATAAAGGAAATAGTCCAGAAAGGTTGCTAAATGGTCAATTCATAACAAAATATATCAATTGGGAATATCCTGTAACGACAATCAATTCTAAGTGCTATACTGTGGATATTAATTTCCTAAATAACATTACATAAGTGTAAAACATACAAGTGAAATAAATATAATATTACATATAGTATACTAATAAATAAGGTGACCGTGCATCTGTTCAAGTGTTGAATGGTGGATAAGATGCATGTAATATCAAATCTGGAGTGAAGGATTTGCTCTAGAACACCAAAATCTGGTCTGGAACCAAAAAACGCATATGAGGTTTCAATGCGTTTTTTTGGGGGACAATGCGTTTTTTATGGTATAATGTGTCCCATGGTCTAATTAATCTAGTCTATGACAAAAATAGTCCAGAAAGGTTGCTAAATGGTCAATCTATAACAAAATAGATCAATGTGCAGATATCCTGTAACAAAAATCAATTCTAAGTGCTATATTGTGGATATTAACTTCATAAATAACATTACATAAATATGAAACATACAAGTGAAATAAATATAATATTACATATATTATCCTGATAGATAAAGTGACGGTGCATCTGTTCAAGTGTTAAATGGTGGGTAGGCCCATTCCAGAGGAGGGGTCGCAGTGCTGAAAGACAGCCAGACATGCGACCCCTCGTCTGTCGAGGGGCACACCCACCATTAGATTCTTACAGGAATCCAAAAATCTCCAGGTCTGCATTGAGACCTTTCGGAATAAGGCTTCCAAATTTTCCTAGATTCTGCTTTGGACATGGTCTCTACATGTTTCCCTCCTCGCCAATTCTTATCGATCCTTTCCAGAGCAGTAAATGTTAGCCCCCTATAGTCTTTATTATGGGCCTCCTTAAAATGTCTAGAGAGAGAATGTTTCATATATCCGTTTTTTATATTTGTCAAATGTTCCGAAATCCTTTTTTTCAGAGCTCTTTTGGTCTGGCCTATATACTGTTTTCGGCATGGACATTGTATCAAATAAATTACACTGGTAGAATCGCATGTAAGAAAATGCTTGATTTCTACCAAAAACGAGTTGTGAGTTGAGGTGACCCGAGTTGTTCTTTTTGGAAATGTCGTGTTTTTACACCCACGACATTTACCACACCTATAGAAACCCTTGAGTCCAATTGAATTGTGCATTATACTTGGTTTTTTATCTTTATGTTTAATTGATGGGGCAAGGTAAGATCAATCTTATCTATCCAACACAGACAAATAGGGTCAATCATTAAACGGCATTGGCATCATATCTTACAAGATAAACTCTTGGGCCCATTGGTACCTGTGGTACCCCAAATAACTTATACTAGGGCACCCAATCTAGGGATTAAGATAGCCCCAAAAAAAACGCATGGAAACCGCATATGCGTTTTTTGGTTCCAGACCAGATTTTGGTGTTCTAGAGCAGATCCTTCACTCCAGATTTGATATTACATGCATCTTATCCACCATTCAACACTTGAACAGATGCACGGTCACCTTATTTATTAGTATACTATATGTAATATTTTATTTATTTCACTTGTATGTTTTACACTTATGTAATGTTATTTAGGAAATTAATATCCACAGTATAGCACTTAGAATTGATTGTCGTTACAGGATATCTGCATATTGATATATTTTGTTATGAATTGACCATTTAGCAACCTTTCTGGACTATTTCCTTTATAGACTATACCAATTAGACCATGGGGCACAATATACTGCAAAAAACACGTGCTGATGCTGCAAGGACTGTAAAATTGTGTATTTTGGCAAAAAAGTGTGTTTTTAAAAACCCAGAAAATTATGGCTGTATTTTTAGCTTAAATTGCACACTGACTAATCCTGCAAATGCACCAGATGTATATTGCCAAAAAAGGTGATTCTTTTAAAACCAGATTATTAGTGCAGTATTTAAAGCTTGGATTTGAATGTCACAAAAGCTCAGATGCAGTGCTGGTGCACAGAGCTTGCATAAAATGGATTGTGCCCTGCACCCACACAACTAAATGTATGTAGATCGCTGAGTTAGATTCGAGTTCTGATTACAGATTCTCTCCTATTCTCTCCCTGAAATTTCCAGCAGCATCCTCTCCCTACACTAAGCACAGCAGAGTGACGTGCAGCGCTATGTGACTCAAGCTTATTTAGAGGCTGGGTCACATGCTGCACTGGCCAATCACAGCCATGCCATTAGTAGGCATGGCTGTGATGGCTTCTGAGGTCAGACAGTTAAACGCTTGTTGATTGGCTGCTCTGCAGCCTTTCAAAAAGCACTAAGAAATCGCCGAACACCGAACCCAAACTTTTACTGAAATGTTCGGGTTCAGGTCCGGGGTCCAAAAATCCTAAAGTTCGGTACGAACCCGAACTTTACAGTTCGGGTTCGCTCAACCCTAATTACCTCCATTCATCGAGGAATATATGGATGTATTCTCTTCATCTGACCCCGAGAGCTTATTTTCCCCCATAAACCATATGACTGCACTATTGAACTAGTGGGAGGGTCTAGGTTTCCTAAGGGGCGGATATATAATTTATCTGGTCTTGAACGCAATTCCATGAGAGAATATGTTAAGGAAAGTCTGATTAAAGGACATATTTGACCCTCTGTGTCTCCTATGGGGGCGGGGTTATTTTTTGTCACAAAAAAGGACGGAGGCATTAGACCCTGTATTGACTATCAGGAATTGAACAAGATCACCATTAAGAATCAATATTCCCTTCCTTTAATCCCCAATCTGTTCAATCAGGTTCTGGGGGATTCATGGTTTTCCAAATTCGATTTGAGAGGAGCATAAAATTTAGTTCGAATCAAAGAAGGGGACGAATGGAAAACTGCTTTTAACACTCCGGAAGGACATTTTGAATATTTGGTCATGCCTTTTGGGCTTAGTTATGCTCCTGCAGTTTTTCAAAAATTTCATGAATTACATTTTCAGGGAATTTATTGGCAAATTTATGATTGTGTATCTTGATGATATTTAGATTTTTTCTTCGAGTTGGGATTCTCATGTTATACATATCAGACAAATACTTGATATACTAATAAAAAATCAGTTTGGGGTGCAAGAAATTTTGTATCTTGGCTATGTTCTCACTCCACATGTGTTTAAAATGGATCCTGGTAAGGTAAAAGCTATTTTAGACTGGGTGAGACCGTCATCCCTAAAAGCCTTACAGAGCTTTTTAGGGTTCTCCAATTATTACCGTAAGTTTATCAAAAAAAAATTGGTAATTGCTAAATCCTTGACCGACCTTACTAAGAAGGGGCGGATCTTGTTAACTGGCCTTTGGAGGCCATTAAAAGCCTTCAAAACCGTTAAAAGATCTTTTAGAAACGCCCCAGTCTTGTTTCAGCCGGATCAAGAGAAACCTTTCATAGTGGAGGTGGATGCTTCTGAGGATGGGGTGGGGGCTGTTCTTTCCCAGGGACCCTCTAACCTCACTAATTTAAGAACTTGTGCGTTTTTCTCACTGAAGTTCTCTCCCACTGAGAGGAACTATGATATTAGTAATCGGGAATTGTTAGCCATCCAATGGGCTTTTGAGGAGTGGAGACATTTTTTAGAGGGGACCAAACATTGTATCACTGTTTACCTTAAAAATGTATTGTTTCTTGAGTCTGTGAAAAGGCTGAATCCTTGTCAAGCTAGATGGGCATTATTCTTCATGCGTTTTAACTTCTCTATTACTTTTAGGCCAGGAAGTAAGAATGTGAAGGCTGATGCCTTGTCTCAAAGATTTTGTGCATTTCAACCCCCTGACATTCCTCCTGAACCCATCTGACCAGCTAACATCATTGTGGCAGCATTATCCACGGATCTTGCGTCTTATTTTGAGGCAGAGCAGCATCTAGCTCCTGCAAAGACACCTACAGATAAGTTTTTTGTTCCTGGGCATTTCCATCTTCGGCTGCTTGGTGAGTGTCATGATTCTGTTTTTTGTGGGCATCCTGGTATTGAGGGCACCAGAGAACTTGTGTCCAGGTCTTACTGGTGGCCCACATTATCTAGGGATGTCAGGTTTTATGTCTGCTTGCGAGGTATGTGCCAAGTCCAAGACTCCAAGAACGCGTCCTGCTGGTGAGTTACGACCACTACCCATTCCTAGTAAACCCTGGTCACACATTTCTATGGATTTCATTACTGACTTGCCACCCTCTGAGGGTAAGTCAGTGGTTTGCGTAGTGGTCGATAGATTCAGTAAAATGGTACACTTTGTTCCTCTAGCCAAGCTCCCGAATGCCAAGACTCTGGCTTCTGTGTTTATGGAACAAGTGGTACGATTGCATGGAGTTCCTGATAACATTGTGTCTGACAGGGGTGTTCAGTTTGTCTCCAAATTTTGGAGAGCTTTTTGTCAGAGATGTGAGATATCTTTGTCCTTTTAGTAAGCCTTTCATCCCGAGACCAATGGACAAACCGAATGGCTTAAAGGGATTCTGTCACCAGGTTTCACCCCTGTCAGCTAAACATATGCTGATGTTCAGGGCCTCATCAGGATTCCTAAAGTGGGCTTCTAAATGTGATCCGTAGCCTTATTTTGCTAAAAAACAGGTTTTACTAACCTGTCACTCAAAGAAATAAGGTGCCAAGGGGATGTCAGGGGATGTCAAGGGATGCAAGGTGCCCTCCGCACGCACCGCCCAGCGCCGCCTTTCCAGACTTCTGCACCGCCTCCTAATCCTCTGTGCCGCCTCTCGCTCTCCCTCCATCCCCCCTCCTCCCTCCTCCTGCTGTAAGATCTCACGCGTGCGCACAGGGCTCTGCCTGATGCGCCCGTGCAGACTTCTCGATTTGGCTTCTTGAAGCGAAGTGGGCATGTGCCAGCACTTCGCTCAACCCAGGTATGACCTGCACTCTGGAGCCAGCCTCTCAGAGCCCTGTGCACACGCGCGATATCTTACAGCAGGAGGAGGGGGGAGGGAGGGGGAGCGAGAGGCGGCACAGAGGATTAGGAGGCGGTGCAGAAGTCTGGAAAGGCGGCGCTGGGCACGAACGGCGGTGGGTGCGGCGGGCACCTTGCATCCCTTGACATCCCCTTGGGCACCTTATTTCTTTGAGTGACAGGTTAGTAAAACCAGTTTTTTAGCAAAATAAGGCTACGGATCACATTTAGAAGCCCACATTAGGAATCCTGATGAGGCCCTGAAATAGGAATCCTGATGAGGCATATGTTTAGCTGACAGGGGTGAAACCTGGTGACAGAATCCCTTTAATCAGGCTGTTGAACAATTTCTAAGATCTTACATCTCTGATAACCAACTGGTTCATCTGTTCCTTCACCTAACCCTGAAGCTGATAGGGTAACGTCAGAACTGTGCACAGTCTGGGCTCGAGTTCAACTGAACCTGGAAAAAGCTCAGACGGATCAGAGAATTAAGGCTAATAGGAAGCGTTCCAGAGGGGTGGACTTTAAGGTAGGAGAAAGGGTTTGGCTGTCCACAAAAAATTTGTCGCTAAAGGTGTCGTCCAGGAAGTTTGCACCACGTTTTATTGGTCCATATGATATCCTCGATGTTATTAATCCCGTATCTTTTAGGTTGTTATCTCCTGGTTCTGACTCGGCTTGTTGACCATTCTATGTTTGTCTGTCTTGTTTGTCCCTCCGCACTTACCAAGGCTAGGGAACTCCGCCCAGTTGTGCTCCGTTACCTAGGACAGATAGTGCAAATAGGCAAGGACAGGGGTGTAGGTGGAGTCAGTGGTGCACCATCCCCTCCCCTCTTTGCGACATTATGTCTATGGAGCTGTGTTCAGGCTAAATTTTTGCAAGATGATATGTAGTTTTTAGGGTTTCTTTTCCGGCATAGAGTTCCGTCCTAGGGGCTCTATACCGGAAAAGAACTGATCAGTTTTATCCCCATGCATTCTGAATGAAGAGCATACCGTTCAGGATGCATCAGGATGTCTTCAGTTCAGTCTTTTTGACTGATCAGGCAAAAGATAAAACCGCAGCATGCTACGGTTTTATCTCTTGTCAAAAAAACGGAAGAATTGCCTGAATGCCGGATCCGGCATTTTTTTTCCATAGGAATTTATTAGTGCCGAATCCGGCATTCAAAATACTGGTATGCGCAGACCGGTAAAATATGAAAAAAAATCGAAACGGATTAGGCTACTTTCACACTAGCGTTCGGGGCTCCGCTTGTGAGTTCCGTTTGAAGGCTCTCACAAGCGGCCCCGAACGGATCCGTACTGCCCCAATGCATTCTGAGTGGATGCGGATCCGCTCAGAATGCATCAGTTTGGCACCGTTTGGCCTCCGCTCCGCTCAGCAGGCGGACACCCGAACGCAGCTTGCAGCGTTTTCGTGTCCGCCTGGCCGTGCGGAGCCAAACGGATCCGTCCAGACTTACAATGCAAGTCAATGGGGACGGATCCGTTTGACATTGACACAATATGGTGCAATTTCAAACGGATCCGTCCCCCATTGACTTTCAATGTAAAGTCAGGATTATACCATCAGATCGGAGTTTTCTCCAATCCGATGGTATATTTTAACTTGAAGCGTCCCCATCACCATGGGAACGCCTCTATGTTAGAATATACCATCGGATTTGAGTTACATCGTGAAACTCAAATCCGACAGTATATTCTAACACAGAGGCGTTCCCATGGTGATGGGGACGCTTCAAGTTAGAATATAATGAGAACTGTGTACATGACTGCCCCCTGCTGCCTGGCAGGTGCTGCCAGGCAGCAGGGGGCAGACCCCCCCCCCCCCTCCTGTATTTAACTTATTGGTGGCCAGTGGGGCCCCCCCTCCCTCCCCAGTATTAATTGTAAGCAGTGCGGCCCCCCTCCCTCTATATTCATCGGTGGCCAGTGCGGATATTAAATATGAGCAGTGCGGTCTCCCCCTCCCTCCCTCCCCAGTATTAAATATGAGCAGTGCGGTCTCCCCCTCCCTCCCTCCCCAGTATTAAATATGAGCAGTGTGGTCTCCCCCTCCCTCCCTCCCCAGTATTAAATATGAGCAGTGCGGTCTCCCCCTCCCTCTATTCATTGGTGGCCAGTGCGGATTCAAAGTATTGTGATCAGTGCGGCCTCTCCTCTCGACCCCCCCCCCCCCCCCCCCCCCATCATTGGTGGCAGCGGAGAGTACCGATCGGAGTCCCAGTTTAAATCGCTGGGGCTCCGATCGGTTACCATGGCAGCCAAGACGCTATTGCAGTCTTGGCTGCCATGGTTACTTAGCAACAAATAGCAGCATTATACTTACCTGAAGAGCTGCGATCTATGTGACCGGCCGGGAGCTCCTCCTACTGGTAAGTGACAGGTCTATAGGCAATGCGCCGCACAGACCTGTCACTTTACCAGTAGGAGGAGCTCCCGGCCGGTCACATAGATCGCAGCTCTTCAGGTAAGTATAATGCTGCTATTTGTTGCTAAGTAACCATGGCAGCCAAGACTGCAATAGCGTCTTGGCTGCCATGGTAACCGATCGGAGCCCCAGCGATTTAAACTGGGACTCCGATCGGTACTCTCCGCTGCCACCAATGATGGGATGATGGGGGGGGGGGGGAGATAGGCCGCACTGATCACAATACTTTGAATACGCACTGGCCACCAATGAATAGAGGGAGGGGGAGGCCGCACTGCTCATATTTAATACTGGGGAGGGAGGGAGGGGGAGACCGCACTGCTCATATTTAATACTGGGGAGGGAGGGAGGGGGAGACCGCACTGCTCATATTTAATACTGGGGAGGGAGGGAGAGACCGCACTGCTCATATTTAATACTGGGGGGGGAGGGAGGGAGGGGGAGACCGCACTGCTCATATTTAATATCCGCACTGGCCACCGATGAATATAGAGGGAGGGGGGCCGCACTGCTTACAATTAATACTGGGGAGGGAGGGGGGCCGCACTGGCCACCAATAAGTTAAATACAGGAGGGGGGGGGGGGGGTCTGCCCCCTGCTGCCTGGAAGCACCTGCCAGGCAGCAGGGGGCAGTCATGTACACAGTTCTCAGTATATTCTAACTTGAAGCGTCCCCATCACCATGGGAACGCTTCTGTGTTTAGAATATACTGTCGGATCTGAGTTTTCCGAAGTGAAAAATCAGATCTGAAATAAACTGTTATGCAAACGGATCCGTTCTGAACGGATGCAAGCGTTTGCATTATAGGAGCGGATCCGTCTGATGAAACATCAGACGGATCCGCTCCGAACGCTAGTGTGAAAGTAGCCTTAGTTTGTCCGTTTCTGCAATGCATTTGTTAGGCCTCTTTCACACTTGCGTTGTCCGGATCCGGCGTGTACTACACTTGCCGGAATTACACTCCGGATCCGGAAAAACGCAAGTGTACTGAAAGCATTTGAAGACGGAACCGTCTTCCAAATGCTTTCAGTGTTACTATGGCACCCAGGACGCTATTAAAGTCCTGGTTGCCATAGTAGGAGCGGGGAGCGGGGGAGCAGTATACTTACAGTCCGTGCGGCTCCCGGGGCGCTCCAGAGTGACGTCAGAGCGCCCCATGCGCATGGATGACGTGATCCATGCGATCACGTGATCCATGCGCTTGGGGCGCCCTGACGTCACTCTGGAGCGCCCGGGGAGCCGCACGGACGGTAAGTATGCTGCTCCCCCGCTCCCCGCTACACTTACCATGGCTGTCAGGACTTTAGCGTCCCGGCAGCCATGGTAACCACTCTGAAAAAGCTAAATGTCGGCTCCGGCAATGCGCCGAAACGACGTTTAGCTTAAGGCCGGATCCGGATCAATGCCTTCCAATGGGCATTAATTCCGGATCCGGCCTTGCGGCAAGTGTTCCGGATTTTTGGCCGGAGCAAAAAGCGCAGCATGCTGCGGTATTTTCTCCGGCCAACAAACGTTCCGTACCGGAACTGAAGACATCCTGATGCATCCTGAACGGATTTCTCTCCATTCAGAATGCATTAGGATAATCCTGATCAGGATTCTTCCGGCATAGAGCCCCGACGACGGAACTCTATGCCGGAAGACAATAACGCAGGTGTGAAAGAGCCCTAAGACAGATCAGGATCCTGATCAATCTTAAAATGCAATCAGTTAGCATGCTTTTTTCCGGATCCGGCAGGCAGTTCTGACGGAACTGCCTGCTGGATTCCTCTGCCGCAAGTGTGAAAGTGGCCTTATTGAAACTATTTTGGGGGTGTGTATGACTTTTTGATCACTTTTTCTTGCTTTTTGGGGGGGGAAGATGAAGCAACAAAAAATTTGCGAATCAGCCAGTATGATTTTTTTCCGTTACAGCGTTCACTGTACGGGATATGCAATGAGCCGGACCGTGGGTAAAGTTACACGGACGCCAAATTATGCAGTGGGTCAGGATATGAGTATAATAGTCTATAGTTTTGTTCGTGACGCCAATTGCAGCGTGCGCAGGGTACTGTCGCAGGGCCCTTTAAAGGGGTTATCCGAGTTAATGAAAAAATAAAATAAATCCTCTTAACCCCTTCAGGACACAGCCTTTTTTCACCTTAAGGACCAGGCCATTTTTTGCAAATCTGACCAGTGTCGCTTTATGTGGTGATCACTTTAAAATTGCTTTTACTTAGCCAGGCCATTCTGAGATTGTTTTTTCTTCACATATTGTACTTCATGACACTGGTAAAATTGAGTCAAAAAATTCATTTTTATTTGTAAAAAAATACCAAATTTACCAAAATTTTAGAAAAATTTGCAAGTTTCTAACTTTTAATTTCTCTGCTTTCTACAATACATAGTAATAACTCCAAAAATAGTTATTAATTTACATACCCCATATGTGCACTTTATGTGTGGATCATTTTGGGAATAATATTTTATTTTTTGGGGATGTTACAAGGCTTAGAAGTTTAAAAGCAAATCTTGAAATTTTTCAGAAAGTTTCTAAAACCCAATTTTTAGGGACCAGTTCAGGTCTGAAGTCACTTTGCGAGGCTTACATAATAGAAACCACCCAAAAAGGACCCCATTCTATAAACTACACCCCTCAAGGTATTCAAAACTGTTTTTACAAACTTTGTTAACCCTTTAGGTGTTCCACAAGAATTAATGGAAAATAGAGATACAATTTCAAAATTTCCCTTTTTTGGCAGATTTTCCATTTTAATAATTTTTTTCCAGTTACAAATCAAGGCTTAACAGCCAAACCAAACTCAATATTTATGGCCCTGATTCTTTAGTTTACAAAAACACCCCATATGTGGTCGTAAACTACTGAACGGGTACACGGCAGGGCGCAGAAGGAAAGGAATGCCATACGGTTTTTTTGAAGGCAGGTTTTGCAGGACTGTTTTTTTTACACCATGTCCCATTTGACGCCCCACTGATGCACTCCTTGAGTAGAAACTCCATAAAAGTGACCCCATCTAAGAAACTACACCCCTCAAGGCATTCAAAACTGATTTTACAAACGTCGGTAACCCTTTAGGTGTTCCACAAAAATTAATGGAAAATAGAGATACAATTTCAAAATTTCCCTTTTTTGGCTGGACATTTTTTTTTGACACGATGTCCCATTTGAAGCCCCCGTGATGCACCCCTAGAGTAGAAACTCAATAAAAGTGACCCCATCTAAGAAACTACACCCCTCAAGGTATTCAAAACAGATTTTATAAACGTCGTTAACCCTTTAGGTGTTCCACAAGAGATATTGGCAAATGGAGATGAAATTTCAGAATTTCAATTTTTGGGCAGATTTTCCATTTTAATCCATTTTTCCCAGTAACAAAGCAAGAGTTAACAGCCAAACCAAACTCAATATTTATGTCCCTGATTCTGTAGTTTACAGAAACACCCCATATGTAGTCGTAAACTGCTGTACGGGCACACGGCAGGGCGCAGAAGGAAAGGAATGCCATACGGTTTTTGGAAGGCAGATTTTGCTGGACTGTTTTTTTTTTTACACCATGTCCCATTTGAAGCCCCCCTGATGCACCCCTAGAGTAGAAACTCCAAAAAAGTGACCCCATTTTAGAAACTACGGGATAGGGTGGCAGTATTGTTGGTACTAGTTTAGGGTACATATGATTTTTGGTTGTGCTATATTACACTATTTGTGAGGCAAGGTAACAAGAAATAGCTGTTTTGTTATTTACAACATTAATCTGACAGGTTAGATCATGTGATATTTTTATAGACTAGGTTGTCACGGACGCGGCGATACCTAATATGTAAAGAGCCACAATTTTTTCAGTTTTTAGGCGATTACCTTGGGTAGGGTATGATTTTTGCGGGATGAGATGACGGTTTTATTGGAACTATTTTGGGGTGCGTGTGACTTTTTGATCACTTGCTATTACACTTTTTGTGATGTAAGGTGACAAAAAATTGTTTATTTAGCACAGTTTTTATTTTACATTTTTTACGGTGTTTATCTGAGGGGTTAGGTCATGTGATATTTTTATAGAGCCGGTCGATACGGACGCGGCGATACCTAATATGTATACTTTTTTTTTATTTATGTAAGTTTTAAACATTGATTTTATTTTTGAAGCAAAAAAAAAATCATGTTTTAGTGTTTCCATAGTCTGAGAGCCCAAATTTTTTTAGTTTTTCGGCGATTACCTTGGGTAGGGTATAATTTTTGCAGGATGAGACGATGGTTTTATTGGCACTATTTTTAGGTGCACGTGGCTTTTTGATTACTTTCTATTACACTTTTTGTGATGTAAGGTGACAAAAAATGGTTTATTTAGCACAGTTTTTATTTATTATTATTTACGGTGTTCATCTGAGGGGTTAGGTCATGTGATATTTTTATAGAGCCAGTCGATACGGACGCGGCGATACCTAATATGTATACTTTTTTTTATTTTTGTAAGTTTTACACAATAACAACTTTTTTAAAACAAAGAAAATTATGTTTTAGTGTCTCCATATTCTGAGCCATAGTTTTTTTTTGTTTTTTTTTTGGGGTAGGTCTCAGGTAGGGGCTCATTTTTTGCAGGATGAGGTGACGGTTAGATTGGTACTATTTTCGTGGGCAAACGGCTTTTTGATCGCTTGCTGTTGTCGTTTTTGTGATGTAAGGTGACAAAAAAATTGTTTATTTAGCACAGTTTTTATTTTTTACGGTGTTCATCTGAGGGGTTAGGTCATGTGATATATTTATAGAGCCGGTCGATACGGACGCGGCGATACTTAATATGTATACTTTCCCCCCACTCCCTATTTTTTACCAAGTTTATTTTTTGTTCTACTTTGGGACTTGAACTTTTGGGGGTCTAATCCTTTACAATGCATTCCAATACTTCTGTATTGGAATGCATTGGCTGTATGAGTAATACTGTGTGTATTACTCATACAGCTTCCGGCCTGTGAGATCCAGGGGGCTGGATCTCACAGGCTCGTCACCGGAAGGCAGCGCGATGCCTTCCTTAGGCATCGCGCTGCCTTCCATAGGCATCGCGCTGCCTTCCATGCCATCGGGTCCCCCCTACAGCCGCATGGGGACCCGATGGCACCGCCGCCAGCAGCCGCAAACCACAGGTAAAGCCGCAAACCGCAGGTCTGAATTGACCTGCGGTTTGCGGCGATCGCGCATTTAGCCAAGGTGCCTGCTCAATGATTTGAGCAGGCATCGGGTTCCGATCACCGCCCCCGCCGGGCGGCGGTGATCGGAAATACACAGGACATACCCATACGCCCTGTGTCCTTAAGTACCAGGACATCAGGGCGTACCGGTACGCCCTGTGTCCTGAAGAGGTTAAAACCCATCAGGATATACATATAATTTGGTTAAGCTAGATTTCATCAAGTTAAAACCCATATTTACACCTTTTCATGGTTCTGTCATTGCTTTGTTTACATGCTCAAGTACAAGGTGAGGGGGCGTATAACAACAAAGCCTGAGCTCTGCCTCATGAATTTTTCTGGGCGTGAACAACCTTACCTTTCCCTCACCCTGCTCTGCACTTTGCATAAAAAAAAAACACATAATCATCTCCTAGCTCACACTGGCAGAAGATCTTCCTGTCACATTGCAGCTGGAGCTGCCTGCCGGATCCGCTGATCAGTGTGACAACTGACAGCATTTGTAGACGGATCCGGGTGCGGACCCGTCTACAAATGCATTGCAAGGACGGATCCATCTACAAATGCATTGCAAGAACGGATCCGTCTACAAATGCATTGCAAGAACGGATCCGTCTATCCGCTTGTCATGCGGATGGACGGATCCGTCTGGCAGTCTTTTTCACAGTTTTCATGGTCTGCGCATACACAGACCGGAATGATGGATCCGTCCTTCAGTAGTTTTGCAATGCCGGATCCGGCAGGCAGTTCCGTCGCCGGAACTGCTCGCTGGATCACTCTGCTGCAAGTGTGAAAGTAGACTTAGTCCTGCAACCTCTCACCATGCACTGCCGTGCTGCGCCAGAGCTCCGCCCCCGTCCCCTTTATAGTCAATGGGGACCGAGCGGCAGTCCAGCGGCACGGCCAAATAGCAGCAGGGCGGATCCTATAGGGTGAACAGCCTGTTGGATACGTCCTGCCGATAGTGTGAAAATACCCTTACGCTAGTGTAAAAGTACCATAAGCAGTATCTGTATCTAAGCAAAATCTATATTATTCTAATATATGTTCAAAATGGATATTGCTTAGATAAAAAAAATATATTGGTGGCAGATATGGATTATATATAGCTATATCAATAAATATGATGGACAATTATATATTTATTTTTCCCAGGGGGTGGTAACTGTAGAATGTGTAGTTGTGGAGGGTAACATGGCTGTAGGTGCGATCCCCAGACGCAGAGGGGATCACACTGTGCTGTTCCTTTCATATTGAATTTCTGCACTGTATTATTTTTTGTTTTACCTATGTTGTTTAAGTCTATTGTTCTCTGCTGCCATCTGCTGGCCGGAATTTGTATGCTGCACGCCTCGTTCGTTGTCTATAAAGTTTTATCTCTGGGCGTGGTTTTAGCAGCATTGGGCCTGGTCACTTCCTGTAGCCTTTTTCAGTGCTGCATCCTTTGTGACTGGAGACACACACCTCGGCTTGTGAAGGCATCAGTTTTTGACCAGCAGTTGCCTCAGCAGTTAGCCTCAGAAAAGACATCCACATCACAGCATCTACTGCATTCCTGTATTGTATCACTGTATGTCACTGCTCTGGATCAAATAAGCCCACGTTTGATTGCATCCTCATGTCTACGTCTGGATCCATCTAACCTGAGCATCTGCCGGTCCGGTCTGCTCCACTGCTTGGATACGAAGGTAGGACAGTCACAAAGTCATTATCAGTTACACCTTCATTCACAGAACAGTCAAAAACTGCCTTAAAGCCTTATACCCCAGTCAATATCTGTCTGAATGTCCAATGCCCGGCTGCAGGTTCCCTCAGAGCCCAGCGCCACACTCAGGAACCTCCCCTGCAACAGGCCCACTCACAGCAAATCTGCCCAGCAACAGTGCATGTCCCATAAGCCTAAGGGGAAGCACGGCGTGTCCGCAGTAGATATACTCTCGCCTGGAAGTCCTCCACTACTCGCCAAGCCACTTTCTACATCCGATGTTAACCCTTGCTCGCATGATATAAGAACTGTTCACGCACGCGGGGCCTCCCTTATACCAAAACCCCGCAATTTACTAAAAGGACTTTGGGAAACTCATCGGGGTGCCTCATCTGAGCCGCACTGCAATTTTTTTTAGCCCCCAATTCAAAAGTTCGATTTCTTAAAGAGACAGCGCACCTTAAATCAAAATGGCCGAAAAGGACCTCGTACAGTTCCCCAGTGATGAAACAAAGCAAATGCAACCCGATACTGATCATTATGAAGAGCTGGAGGTAGAACCCACACTTCCAGCAGACCAAGTCACGCGACCAAGGCGCTCTCTCAAACCAACTATAAAGTACACAGAAAACTATCACACCAGGAAAGATGAGCTATGTGACAACCTGGAAGAGCTATGGGAACGAGTTTCCTCCCTCATATCAGGACTTAAGTCCTCCTCAGGCGATGCCACCAGTTTACAAGTTGCCGTCGGGCGGCTGGACGCAGCCCATGAAAGGTACAAGAAACTGTCCACAAGGTATATAACCTTTCTAAAAGACTCTAATATTGAAGAAGCCCCGTCAGAATTGTGCAAGGCAGAATCAATAGACAGACAAAGAGACGCCATGGTGCTGGACGCTAAAGATAAAGTGGAACTCCGCATCTCTCATTTACAAGAAACCAGATCACACAGATCGCATTCATCAAAACATTCCTCGCGGTCCTATAGATCATCATGCTCTAGAAGCTCCACCCTGAGCGACAGATTACTAGAGGCCCGCATAAATGCAGAGCAATCCAAAGTGAGGCGTTCCTTCACCGAAAAAGAAGTCCTTGCGAGGGCAGAAGCACAGACGGCGGCCAAGAGGGCTGAAGCGGAGGCAGAAGCCAAGAAGGCAGAAGCAGAGGCGGCGGCCAAGAGGGCTGAAGCGGAGGCAGAAGCCAAGAGGGCTGAAGCGGAGGCGGCAGCCAAGAGGGCAGAAGCGGAGGCGGCGGCCAAGAGGGCTGAAGTAGAGGCAGAAGCCAAGAGGGCAGAAGCGGAGGCGGCGGCCAAGAGGGCTGAAGCAGAGGCAGAAGCCAAGAGGGCAGAAGCAGAGGCTCGAATAAAGATCCTTGAATCAGAGAGGGAAGAGGAAATTGCATTAGCAAAAGTAAGGCTACTTGAGCAAGCATTGAGCCAAGGCCTTGATTCAGTCTGCTTACCACCAGAGGAGATAGACAATCCAGTTGATCGCACCAGCGACTACGTACTGAAACAGTTACCTGCACCACCCCCAGTGTGCAGTACTGTCCAAGCCAACAACACTGAAACCTCCAAGTCAGCTCTACCCGCAGTGCCAGTGACACCCACAGTACCCGAGCAATCCAATAACAGTCGCCCAGACGCGCCCTCTCAAGGGCAGTTATTACAGCAAGATGGCTACCAGGTGTTTCCTGGCCTACCTCCACAGCTCAAGCAGCAGTCATCAGAATCTACAGAGGCTAGACCACAGCTCAACCCTGCAGCAACATCATTCTACCCGGAAGCATCTCACCCTTTCACGCCACGCAGCCTATACGCCCCAGGGGCATCACAAGTTGTCATGGCAACAAGCAGTGAGAAATCAGATATGTCTGAGTTTGCCAGGTTTATGGTGAGCAGAGAGCTAATTAACACCAGTCTCTCAAAATTTGATGACCGTGCAGAGAGCTACAGAGCCTGGAAGGCAACCTTCAAAGCCGCCATCACCAACCTCAACCTAACCGCAGAGCAGGAGCTCGACCTCTTGATCAAATGGCTGGGCCCAGGCTCCACAAATCGCATCAAGAGACTTAGAACTGTCTATGTGGGACAAGCAGAAGCAGGTCTCGCTGCAGCCTGGCAGAGACTCGAACGCACCTTTGGCAGTGCAGAAGCAATAGAGAAGGCACTATTCAGGAGACTGCAGAACGTCCCCAAGATCAGTCTCAAAGATGTCCATAAGCTTCAGGATTTAAGTGATTTGCTCATGGAACTGGAGCTCGCCAAAAGAGACCCTCGTCTGTCCGGGCTGTGCTACCTGGATACAGCCCATGGGGTGAACCCAATTGTCGTGAAGTTACCATACAGCCTGCAAGAGAAGTGGGTTGGCATCAGTCTCAAGGTACAAAAGAGTGCACTTTCCCCCCATTTATTCATTTCTGTAGATTCATCGATGAACAGTCCCAGATGAGGAATGACCCCAGCCTCGACTTCCTGGAGTTCAATACTACAGCTTCAGTGACACCATCATCAAGGTATGAAAGTATTGTGCATAAACACAGAGACTTTAAGAGCAGCGTGAATGTTAGAAAGACTAACCTACCATCATCTGCAGTACCCACTGGTAGACAGTACACTACCTCATCAGGAGACAAGGCCTTCAATCGTGAATGTCCCATTCATAAAAAGCCACACTCACTGAACAAATGCAGAGGATTTAGATACAAAACAATACAGGAGCGCAAGAAAGTCCTGACCGAGCTTGGGGTATGCTTCAGGTGCTGCGCTTCATTGGAGCACATGGCTAAGGACTGTAAATCCATTATCAAGTGTGAGGAGTGTCATAGTGAAAGACATGCCTCAGCTATGCACCCAACTACACTCACAAGGGATTCACCTGCTGCTGTCACCACCAGTCCTGCTCAAAGTCATGGCGGGGAGCCCCAGAACCACGCTAACACAGCCACTGCTGTTTCCTGCTCATGCTCGGACGCATATGGGGAGGGCCAGAGTGAGAAATGTTGTGCCCGCATATGCCTAATCAAGGTCTACCCGGAGGGGCTACCAGAAAAGGCAGTAAAAATGTATGCCATCATTGACGACCAAAGCAACCGTTCGCTAGCAGGACCTAGATTCTTTGAAGCCTTTGGAATAAAGGGACCGTCAGAACCCTACATCTTAAACACCTGCTCGGGTCGCATAGAGACTAGCGGCAGGAGGGCACAAGGATTCATTGCTTGTTCTGTCAGTGGAAACACGGAAATACCTCTACCGACGCTGATCGAATGCGATCAAATACCCAACCATAGGGATGAAATTCCTACCCCGGAAGCTGCATTTCACCATCCACACCTAAGGCACCTGGCCAACGTGATTTTGGTTATCCCACCTATGGACAACAACGCCGAGATTCTACTCCTGCTTGGCAGAGACAATCTAAGGGTACACAAGGTGCGTCAACAGTGTAATGGTCCCGACTATGCACCATACGCCCAGAGACTGGACTTGGGATGGGTAGTCATAGGAAATGTATGCTTGGATCAACCAAGAATCCGCTCTTTCAAAACGTACGTGCGTGGAGATGGACGCACAACTTGCATTAAGCCTTGCCCTCATCACTATGAGGTGAAAGAGAAGCCTCCAGACCTCATACAACCACCTGACGACATTCCTCCCTTTGCCGACAACTTGGGAAGATTAGTCTTTCACACAAGCAAGGACAATGATAAAGTAGCTTTGTCAGTAGAGGACAGAGAATTTATCAAGATAATGGACAATGAGTTCCTTAAAGACGAAACCAATCACTGGGTTTCTCCATTACCCTTCCGAGCTACCAGGGTGAGACTCCTGAACAATAGGGAACAAGCTCTGTCTAGATTTAACTCTCTTCAGCGTACCATGAACAGTAAGCCTGAGATGAGAGAACACATCGTTGCCTTTATCGACAAAATATTCCGCAACAACCATGCAGAACCAGCTCCATCCTTAGGGAAGAATGACGAGTGCTGGTACTTGCCTTCATTTGGAGTGTATCACCCACGGAAACCTAATCAAATTAGGGTCGTTTTCGACTCAAGTGCCAAACATCAAGGTGTATCTCTTAATGATGTCCTTCTCACAGGTCCTAATCTGACGAAAAACCTAGTTGGAGTGCTGATGAGGTTCAGAAAAGAGCTTGTTGCCATCACCGCCGACATTGAACAGATGTTCCATTGTTTCGTAGTCAGAGAGGACCACCGGAATTTCCTCAGGTTTCTGTGGTACAAGAATAACGACACCAACGCAGAGATGGCAGAATATCGTATGAGGGTACACGTATTTGGAAACAGCCCTTCACCTGCCGTGGCAACTTACGGCCTTCGGCGCACTGCATTATAGGGAGAATCCGAGTACGGTAAAGACGCCAGAGACTTTGTAGAAAAGGACTTCTACGTAGACGATGGACTCAAATCACTACCCACTGAAGAAGCGGCTATCGATCTGCTCAAAAGGACTCAAAGTATGTTGTACCAAGCTAAACTTAGACTACACAAAATTGCTTCAAACAGCCTGGCCGTTATGAGGGCCTTCGAATCAGGCGATCATGCACCAGGATTCAAGGACATTAACTTGGGACTGGACAGTCCACCTGTGCAGAGGATCTTGGGCCTCAGATGGGATCTCTCGGCTGACTCCTTCGGTTTTCAGATAAGTTGTGCAGACAAGCCATTCACAAAACGAGGCGTCCTATCAGTAGTAAACAGCCTATTTGATCCGCTGGGATTTGTAGCGCCCATTACCATACAAGGTAAATCTCTACTGAGACAGTTTTCTGAAACAGTCAAGGATTGGGATACCCCACTTCCCTCCGAGAAAGAGCAAAAATGGGAAGCCTGGAAGCGATCTTTGTGTGCCTTGGATGAGATCCACATCCCGAGATGCTATATTAAAACTTCACTTTCCTCTAGCATAAAGAAAGAACTCCACGTGTTCTCGGACGCCTCCACGGAGGCCATCGCAGCGGTTGCCTATCTGAAGGTGACAGAACCCAACAACCAAAATCACGTTGGATTAGTCTTTGGTAAGGCTAAGTTAGCCCCCAAGCCCGATCATACTATTCCCAGACTGGAACTTTGTGGGACTGTGTTGGCAGTGGAGATTGCGGATTTCATACAACAAGAACTGGGTGTCGACATAGCTGAAGTCCAGTATTACACCGACAGTAAGGTCATTTTAGGTTACATCCACAATCGGACCAAGCAATTTTATGTGTACGTTAGTAACCGCATAGAGAGAATCAGGAGGTCCTCCAAACCTGAACAATGGCACTACGTACCATCCGAACTTAATCCGGCAGATCATGCCACTAGGCCTATGTCTATAGGTTCCTTTACTAACTCTACTTGGCTTACAGGTCCAGAGTTTCTGCTTGGAGAGGCAGACGAATGTGTACAGGAAGTTTTCAACATCCAGGATCCGGATAATGATCCAGAAATCCGCGCTGAAGTTAGTGCATTAGTCACTGGGACAAAGCAAACCGCCAGCTTCGGTTGTCAGCGCTTTGAACGTTTCTCCAGTTGGATGAGACCCATCGAGAACGTCCCTGATGGGTGAACAGGACTGTATCTAGCTTCGCAGATCTTCTCCATTCCAAGTTGGAAAACAGGACTATCTATGTTTGATTCTAACATGTTTTCTTTTACAGGTTGTTTATATTTTATGGACATTCGTCATAGTGAAATCCCCAAAGTGAATTTCAGACGGGGAGTGTGCTGTTCCTTTCATATTGAATTTCTGCACTGTATTATTTTTTGTTTTACCTATGTTGTTTAAGTCTATTGTTCTCTGCTGCCATCTGCTGGCCGGAATTCGTATGCTGCACGCCTCGTTCGTTGTCTATAAAGTTTTATCTCTGGGCGTGGTTTTAGCAGCCTTGGGCCTGGTCACTTCCTGTAGCCTTTTTTCAGTGCTGCATCCTTTGTGACTGGAGACACACACCTTGGCTTGTGAAGGCATCAGTTTTTGACCAGCAGTTGCCTCAGCAGTTAGCCTCAGAAAAGACATCCACATCACGGCATCTACTGCATTCCTGTATTGCATCACCGTATGTCACTGCTCTGGATCAAATAAACCCACGTTTGATTGCATCCTCATGTCTACGTCTGGATCCATCTAACCTGAGCATCTGCCGGTCCGGTCTGCTCCACTGCTTGGATACGAAGGTAGGACAGTCACAAAGTCATTATCAGCTACACCTTCATTCGCCTTCATGTGGGGACAGAACACACACTAACTCTAGCCCAGTGAGTGCAGGAGGGAGAAACATACCCTGCTGCCGGAGAAGAGATCGCATGCGCGATCACATACCATCGCCGAGGCAGTGTTAGATGAGCTGGAGAGGGGAAGGAACCAGAGGCTCTGACGTCTCATTTACAGAGCCTGGCCACTCCCTCAAGCAGAGAGAAGCCTGTAAATGAGACGTCAGCGCCAGAGCCTGCTTGATGACGTCGGGGGTCACATGACATAAGGAATTCACATAAGTGAACTGGCCAAACGGAGAAAGATAGATAATGTAAATGATTTAAAGAATGGTTTAATAGAATATAACAGTAATTAGAATAAATATATTTAAGTTGGATAACCCCGTGTTGGAACTCACGTACCAGGTTAGGAATGTCAGAGTGGTGTAATGTCTCTGTATGGTAGTGGTAATAGTGTCAACGGTGTCTCCTACCTGGGTACGGCTGGACTCCTGGATCCTGGCTCACTTGCAATAAAATAAGTGTGGTGCTAGGAGGAGTAATAGAGGGATTTGCAGCAGTAATTGAGATCCAGACCTTTGGTAAAGTTCAAACTTGTCTTTACTGAGAGTAGCTTTCATCCAAGCAAGGTACAGCTTTAGTCTTAGGTCCCAGCAGGTATTGGCAATGTGTACCAGGAATATATCTTCTGCTCTATCATGTACCTGGAGCTTTGCAGGAAAGAACGTCTGCTTGTTAGCTCTAAACTGTGGCAGGAATTTGACTTCTGCACTCTCTATCTTCTGCTGTGTGGGAACTGACTAGCTGAGGAGGAATATGGCTTCTCCTGGGTCTCTGGACTTTACTCACAGTTAGCTTCACAGGGTATGGTTCTTCCTGGAACTGGAGTTGTCTGCTTGCTTCTTTCAGTTGAGGCTGCAAGGCTCAGGCTGGGGATGATGATCAATGTCTCAGCAGAGACAAGATCCTGGCTTTGATCCCTATATCTGGGAGCTCCTAGCATGCACACCCTACCCCTAGCAGGGGGTGGGTTACACTCACTCTAACTTCCTTCTCTCCCCATGAGGCAGGATATGGGAATAATCCACCCTGCTCACAGAGGGGAGAGCTAAACTGGAATGAACTATTCCAGCCTAGGAACACTAAACTAAAAATAAATCCTTGCCAGAACATTGCTGCCACCTTCTGGTGAACATGAAGAATGACAACAATATATATTTAACAAGGTTTAGAATGCACAGTTGTGAGGATATTATGAGAAAGTACATGAGATGACAAGGTAAATGTTCTTAAAAGATTGTAGCGGGGTAAAAGAGTTTAGTAACACAACTTTGGGGTGTTACAGATTTATATTTTAATAGTTCGGACATTTTGGGAAAGCAGCAATGACTATATTGTTTATTTTTTATTGTTTAATTTAATTTTAAGCAGCTTCTCCTCGCTGCTGAGCGCAAGACTGTAGACGAACTCAATAGAAAGTCTATTAGTTAGTCTACAGTCTCGCACTAAGCAGCGAGGAGAAGCTGCGCTCGACTGAACGTTTCTGACCGCTAGAGATCTAGAGATCGGTGGGGGGTCTCAGAGCTTGAACCCCCGCCGATTAACACTTCTGATATGTGCCTATGACATATCAAAAATTTAAAGAAAGTGTAGTTACTCTTTAAGCAATTATTAGATTGCTTCTCCAATACAATGCAATGAATAGCCATTGCAATGCATTCCAGATTAGCTATGTTCTTATGGAGCCCTGCCCCTTTCAGGGCTCCAAAGGAACTACAATTGTAAAAGTCCTTGTTTATTTAGAGAGACCAGGGCTATTGCATACAACCAAAGCCTACCCCAATTGCCATCAGGGCCGTCTTTAATATTTATTGGAGCCTTGGCAAGAATTTACTTGGGCACCCTGGATCCCGCCTTCCCACACCCTAGCATGCAATCACGCCCTCCACCACAACACACACACACACAAAAAAATCCACACACCTCGTAAAGTACAGTAAATTACTGTAAATACTTACAGTTCTGGAGACTCTAGCAGGCTCAGGATCAGTGCTCTGGGCAGCTGGGCTCAGGGCTAGAAGTGGACACCGCTCTGCAGTTCAAGAAGGAGACTGGGGCTCGTCTCACTCTAGCGTTACAGTGCACCCCAGCACCCCACAGTATGCAGTATAGCACCCTATAGTATACAGTACCCCACAGTATGCAGTATAGCACCCTATAGCATACAGCACCCCACAGTATGCAGTATAGCACCCTATAGTATACAGCACCCCACAGTATGCAGTATAGCACCCTATAGTATACAGCATCCCACAGTATGCAGTATAGCACCCTATAGTATACAGCACCCCAGAGTATGCAGTACAGCACCCTATAATATACAGCACCCCACAGTATACAGTAGAGCACCCCACAGTATACAGCACCCAACAGTATATAGTAGAGCAGTATAGCACCCCACAATATACAGCACCCCACAGTATACAGTAGAGCAGTATAGCACCCCACAATATACAGCACCCCACTGTATACAGTAGAGCACCCTATAGTATACAGCACCCCTCAGTATGCAGTACAGCACCCTATAGTATACAGAACCCCACAGTATGCAGTATAGCACCCTATAGTATACAGCATCCCACAGTATGCAGTATAGCACCCTATAGTATATAGCACCCCACAGTATGCCGTACAGCACCCTATAGTATACAGCACCCCACAGTATACAGCACCACACAGTATATAGTATACAGTACCCCACAGTATACAGCACCCAACAGTATACAGTAGAGCAGTATAGCACCCTACAATATACAGCACCCCAGAGTATACAGCAGAGCACCCCACAGTATATAGTAGAGCAGTATAGCACCCCACAATATACAGCCCCCGACAGTATACAGTAGAGCAGTATAGCACCCCACAATATACAGCAGCCCACAGTATACAGCACCCCTCAGTATACAGTAGCTTACAGTATAATAGCATAACAGCCCCTGTCACCTTTTCCTGATGTAATCTTCACAAAAAAAGAGCCACAATTATGGCAAACTTCTCCTGCAGCAACACCCCTGGTAGAGAGAAAGGACCTTTGATTACCTCATAGCCATGTGACCAGTAATATCGCTATTTTACTGGTCACATGGTGATGATGTCATCTAAGGTCCTTTCCCCTAAGAGAATCATAGCTCTCACAGTTCGCTGCCTGGAGTGCCTGCACGCAAGCAGGCATGGCAGCACCCCCTGTGTAGCTGACAGCCTGACACCCGGGGCAGTGGCCAGCGGGGCTCAAGAGGCAGCTGCCTTGGGATCCCCGGGAGCAACTGGGCCCGGGGCAGCTGCCCCTTTTGCCCCTTGTTAAAGATGGCCCTGATTGCCGTGCGGGGGAGCTGCTCAGGCGCCGGAAGTAGAGATGAGCGAATCCAACGAAGTGGAATTTGATATGAATTTCAGGATAAAGTCGATTCACCGTGAAGCCTAATTTCCTCATGCTTTGTCGTAGCGAAACTATTTAACCTGAAATTGTGTAAAAAAAAAAATCATACTTAGCTCCTCCATTTGCTCGCAATGGGCCGCCCGCCGCCCTCTTGATTGCCTGGTGATTTGATCACGACGGGGCGGTCAACATGATGACGTCAGCTTGGGCTGCACAAGATTTTGCGCAAGATCTTTAAGCAAGATGGCGGCAGGCCCATCGTGGGCAAATGGAGGCGGTAAGTATGATTTTAATTTTTTTTCTTTAAATTTTAAACTGTATTATTACTCTCAGATGCTGCGATCATGTATGAACACGGCATCTGAGGGGTACAATGATGGAGAGCTGCACAATTGCAGCTCCCTGTCATTACACCTGCTACTTACAAAAAAATGTGCTTCGTGACGCAGTAATTCGCCAAGAAGCAAATTTTTGGGTAAAATTCGGCGAAGCAGCCGAATCGAATTTTCCAAAAGTTAGCTCATCTCTAGCCGGAAGCGCAATGCTCCTGCGGAAAGCCTACTGAGATACTGTGGTGACGATTGTCTATCACAGACATTAGTCCCAGTTGTATGTTGTCTAAAGCCCAGTGGCTATGGCACCGATTGCATTCATTAGCCGTTGCCATTTTTAAAAACCAGAATGGAAAGGGTTAATGGGTTTGCAATCACAGAGAGTAACGGCATGTTGTTAGGAAGGGGCTACAGCTCTGGTTTAGTCCAGTAACTACTTCTAAGTTTTCTCTGCACAGTAGTGCAGGCGGCCACTTGCTGTGCATTGAGGTGCAGCATATCTTTATTCCCTTAGTGCAAGGGAACACTGCCCCATTATTCTCAGGAACAGTGTGGCACTGGCAGTCAGACCCCCCTGATCACAAAGTGATAGTATATGGTGGTGATACCATGTAAGATGTTACCGTGTAGGAAACTGCATTTCACCACAATTAGAGGGACATACAGGATCCTCATCTCTGGGCCAGAGTAGACAGCGATTGCAAAGATCATCTCTATCTGAAGGATCTGTCCTTCCCTACAGTACACAGACAGCCTATTTTTTCCAATAGCCAATGTGTAATGCTTCATTTCCCCTGTGATGGCGGTGCAGGAAAATTAAACACCTTTACCACATTACTTGTAAAATTGTCCACACAGGTACCATAATTTAATTTAGTAAAGTAATTTTATTTATGTCGCGCACAGTAACCTTCAGCTCAAAGTCAGGAAGGTTAATGTATTTCCATTATAATCATTTAGTTAATGGCCAGATGGAGACTTGGTGACTGCTACTAATCTCTGTTCAAGTAAAATGCTTTCTAATTGTGCTTATAAAATGTGACACAATCCATATTGTCATTCCCATCTCATTGCGCGCTTTACCTCCTGACACTACCTTCTGCTAGCATAGTAACATGTCATGTTGTCATTTCACTTACTGTATAAGAAGCCTGAAAAATATAGACGTGTTTTTAGCATATTGCAGTATGCGAAAGCTAGTTATGCTCAGATAACAAAATGCGTCACCAGGGGGTGCACTGATCTCACTGAAGGTCGAATACAATGAAGACAGATGAGTCTTGGGGGAAGTGCAGGCAAGCCGATATATTAGAGGTGCTCTATTGTCAGACAGTTTTCCAGAAGAGTATTGCTTATATCTACATGGTGTCAAAGTTCTTATCTGCAACTTTTGCCAGAGGGTTGCCAATGAGCAGACGAATGTCGGGAAAGAAGCATTCCTTCGCAACAATTGCCTGCTTATTAGTAGAGGTGAAGAGTTGCATTTACATGCCATCGCTTGTCCTCATACAGCTGTAAGACCGTGAACCGGGGAGGGACCCCCAGGATACAGCGAAGTCATGGCATAAGGAAAGCGACACAGACACCAGCTCCTGATGCAAAAACAGTAACTTTACTGAACAGTAGAATAAACAGTAGTATTAACAGTAGTTACAGAGAGTATATATATATATATATATATATATATATATATATATATATATTAGGGATCGACCGATATCGATTTTTTAGGGCCGATACCGATAATTTGTGAACTTTCAGGCCGATAATTTATACCGATATTCTGGGAATTTTTTTCATTTTTGGAAAAAAAAAATTCCTACACAAATCTGCTGAAAATTAATATGTTTATTGTTAACGTGTATTTTTTTTTTTTGTAAATCTTTCTTTTTCATTTCTACTTAATATTTTTGTGTTTTTTTTACTAACTTTTAGCCCCCTTAGGGACTAGAACCCTTGTCCTTTTCCACCTGATAGATCTCCATCAGGGTGAATAGGATCTCACACTGTCCCTGCTGCTCTGTGCTTTGTGCACACAGCAGCATGGAGCTGAACATGGCAGCCAGGGCTTCAATAGCGTCCTGGCTGCCATGGTAACCGATCGGAGCCCCAGGATTACACAGCTGGGGCTCCGATCGGAGGAGCAGGGGAGAGGGGATCCTGTGGCCACTGCCACCAATGATTAATACTGGGGGGCTTGGGGGGCGCACTGCGCCATCAATGAAGATAAATCTCTCATTAATTCATATACAGGAGGTGGGAGCTGGCTGCAGAATCACATAGCCGGCTCCCGACCTCTATGAGCGGTAGCTGCGATCCGCGGCACCTAAGGAGTTAACTACCGCAGATTGCAGCTACAGCTCATAGAGGTCGGGAGCCGGCTATGTGATTTTGCAGCCAGCTCCTGCCTCCTGTATATGAATTAATGAAAGACTTATCTTCATTGGTGGAGCAGTGGCCACAGCCCCGCCCCTTCTTTTGTCCTCTATGCTCTAATTGGCGGCAGCAGCAGCACAGGGGGAGGAGACACTGCTTCCTTCTCCCCTGTGCTGCTGAGGGAACACGGAGAGCGCTGAGCAGCGCGTTCTGTGTTCCCAATACGTTATCGCTATATCGGTAAAATAGATGCCGATACTGATAACTGTCAAAATCCTCAATATCGGCCGATAATATCGGTAAAACCGATAATCGGTCGATCCCTAATATATATATATCACATATATATCAAATACAATGAACAACACGTCACATTCCTTTCTCTTGCCCCCAAATGACGCTGTTCACGTGCCCTGAATACTCTCAGCAATAATGGAGTGCCCAGAGTACCCTATACCCCAGGCTCAGAGTCACGGTACCAGCCCAACTGAACAACCATACCCAAGGCGGCGTACACAGCAGAGCCCGCAAGTCGATACTGTGCAGCAGGGTAACGGACCTGACCGATGGCGCACACGGCAGAGCCTATAAGTCAATAACCGTGCTGCTAAGTCACTGACCTGGGTATGTCCTGTGTTTACTGGTTGCTCCAGACTGACAGTAAGTCCCTGCCACAACATGTGACCCTGCAGAACCTGTACTCTGACCCTCTGTTCCGATCAGCTTCCTGACGCCGATACTCATTCCTGCGAACAGAATCCGGATCCACACGGTTCTCTCATGCAGCTGACAAAATGGCGGACTTCTTCTCCAAGCTGAGCAACTCCACCTCTCCTGGTAGCTCCAACCGTTTCACAGCTCTTCCAGCCTTCCGGGACCCAGTCCTCTCTCTCTCTCTCTCTCTCTCTGGGAAGCCTTCTGGATCGCTGACCCTGGCCTGGTCCTTATCCGATGGGGACTTACACCAACTTGCAGGTCCGTCCATCCACCATGAGGCCTCACAGGGTCTGTAACCACATTCCACGGTCCAACTGACCTTCCGGGAACCGATCCTTTCTCCCTTGGCAACATCTGCATTGCTGACAGGCATCAGTCACTTCTGACAGTCACTTTGACCACTCCAAGTCCCACAGACCTGAGGATGGCACTGGATCCTGTATTCAGAATCAACACAAGCATGTCTCCTCATGTCACCATTTTCTGCTCAGTCTGGCACACAGCATGAGTCATCATCTGTTTTGCATATCTAGATCCGGCAGTAACTTCGCTGTGTGGGGAAACAGCAGCCTCTTGTGGCAGAAAACAGAATGACAGTCTCAGAAACAGCATTCAAGAATCAGTGGCTGTTTCTCCATCTTACACAGCCACATGGTTTCTGGGCAACAAAGTGCTGTTTAGACAGCACAATCTGCTACCCAGACACAATGATTTACATAGGTGACCACACCTCAGATCATTTCACCTGATGAACTAGCTAGTGTTGTGCGAATCAAAGCATCCAAAGTAGAATTCCGAAGTTTAGGAAAAATTAGATTTGCAGTGAATCCGTATTTCCTGGCGCTTTATTGTAACGAATCGATTTTTACCTAAAATGGCAGCGACATGTGTTATAAAGTAAAAGTAAGAAGCTCAGGAACAAGAGATCACCCATAATGCAGTGCTGCCAGCAAATCTGCAGCTACCCAGCCCCTGTGATGTCACAGCCCTATAAAAATCCTAATCCCGCCTGGTCTCAGCCATTTTACAGTGAACTGAGCATCTGGAGGGACGTGACAAGTGCTAGGGACAGAGTTTAACAAAGCTTTAATTATAGAATCTTGGATATGGAGTCTGCAAGGACAGTGTAGGGACAGTGTAGAGAGATCATAGGAGAGTTTTTATACACTGTAGGGAGAGCATAGGGAGAGTGCAGGGACAGTGCAGGCTGTGTAATCTGAAGGGATTCATAGGAGACAGCTCAGTTTGCATCAATCCCTGCACAGAGCTATCTAATTGAACAGTGTGAACCTTGTTTAATAGATAAGCAATTCTATTACTCCTTGCTTCTCAAATTGGGATGAATAAACTGTCTAATTTAACTGTTATTAGGGTGTTCCCCTTGTTTAATAGACAAGCAATTCCATTAGGCCTTAATTCTCAAATTCGGATGAATAAGCTGTCTATTTTTATTTTTTTTAATTCTTTTTATTGAACACACAAAGTCAAGTATGATGACAGTCTTTGTACATATTCTATGACATAATGTACATCAGTAGTTTTGGCAATTACATAAAAATGATATGACTTTGCAAAATAAAAGAAAGAAAAAAGGAGAACATAATAAACATTTGTGCTGTATCCAATCTTTGTACATTTTTTCTTTTCCAGACAAGAGATATTTGCATAGCTGAATAATATTCTCTAGTACCACACTCCTCATAGTTCCTAATGCTTTTATCTGTACCCACAATTTCCGTATGTCAAGGTTTTACTTCTATCCAACTTGTTCTGCATTTAAAGCTTCAGTTAGTCTTCTAGCTGAATATGCTGTCCTAGAGGACAAGCACCATTTCCCCCACACTTTTTGAAATTTGGATGAGCAGCCTCTATTCTTATACACTATGTTTTCATATGGTATGACAGTGTTAACCAGTTGTTTCCACTGCGTTAGGGAGGGCGCCCTGTCGCCCATCCATCTCATAGCTATAGCCTTGCGTGCTAAAAATAATGTTTCTCTTAAAAATATCCTAGTATGATGAGAGTACATAGTTTCATCCAATATTCCAAATATGCACGTTTTCGGATTTAGTGAGAGCGTGTTATCTATGAGATCTGAGAGTAAGTTTACAACCTCACTCCAGAATGATTGCAATGCTGGACATGCCCAGATAAGGTGCCAGAAATCAGCTCCCTCTGACATGCATCTATGGCATTTCGGAATGAGTACGTCTGCCTATCTTGAATAGTCTGGACGGGGTTAAGTAACTTTGGTGAATTATGCATACTTGAATAAATTTGTTATTTATGGCCGGTGATACTAGTGTGGGGGATTCCAGTATATCCTCTATATCTTCGTTGGATAAGTCAGGAATCATAGCTTTCCATTTATCTAATGCTAACATCGGGGTACCTTTCAGTTTGGCATCCAAGAGGTGAGTGTATAATGCTGAGATGAAGCCTCGTGGCCCTTGACAGCGTATAATACCAATCATTGGAAAAGAAGAAAAAAGGACTGGGGTGTTCCGATAATGCGACTGTAGGGCGTGTCTCAACTGCAGGTATCTATAGAATGCCTGTCTTGGCAGCGCATATTTACGACTCATAGATTCAAAGTCATTGAATACATTATTAGTATATAGATTTCCTATCGTGACAACCCCATGCTCCTTCCAGAATGCTTTATCCTGTAGAATCAACAAATCAGGGAACATGGGGTTATCCCAAACTGGGGTCTCCAACATAGAAACATAGAAACATAGAATGTGTCGGCAGATAAGAACCATTTGGCCCATCTAGTCTGCCCAATATATCTGAATACTATGGATAGCCCCTGGCCCTATCTTATATGAAGGATGGCCTTATGCCTATCCCATGCATGCTTAAACCCCTTCACTGTATTTGCAGCTACCACTTCTGCAGGAAGGCTATTCCATGCATCCACTACTCTCTCAGTAAAGTAATACTTCCTTATATTACTTTTAAACCTTTGCCCCTCTAATTTAAAACTGTGTCCTCTTGTGGTAGTTTTTCTTCTTTTAAATATGCTCTCCTCCTTTACCGAGAAAAATATGGAACGCTTCACGAATCCGTCTCCATCACATGTAAGCGCTTGCAGGCCGCCCATACCTGGATTGCTACTCTGTGAATTGGTAATAGTTTACGAGGGAACAATTTCGGTTGTTCTAGGATCGGCCATAGGTTAGTGAGACCTAGGTACTCAGCTAACTGTTTTTCCTGTCTGCATAGAGAACCTTCCGGGTATAACCATGATTTGATATTCCTTAATTGCCCTGCAAGGTAGTACAAGTGAATATCTGGTAAGGACATACCTCCTTCTTTTTTAAGTCGGGTTAAATTCCCTATTGACAATTTAGGTCTGTTAGCTCCCCAGATAAAGGGTGAAAGCAAGGAGTTAATTTTCAGAAAAGTGACTTTTGGGATTAAATATGGAGCATGCTGTAGAATGTACAGACATTTCGGCAATACAATCAGTTTTATCAGATTTATTCTCCCTGAAACTGATAAGGGCAACCCCTGCCATATCCTGCATTTTTCTTTGCAATATGTTATAAGTGGCTGAATGTTTAGATCATGATAGGACGCGACATCTTTTGTTATGTAAATACCTAAGTATTTATAGCTATTTACAATGGGTAATTCCCCTCGGACAACGTTATCATCCATTTGATACAGTGGGCATAAAGTCGATTTGGACCAGTTTATTTTTAATCCAGAGAACTGGCTAAATTGTTCTATTATTGCAATTGCCCTAGGAAGCGTGGACTCAGTCTGTGACATGAAGAGCACCATGTCATCAGCGTATAGGCCTACTCTATCTTCTTGCTCTCCTATACGAGTGCCCTGGAATTGTGAGTCTGCCCTGATCCTTATAGCTAATGGCTCTATGGCTAAGGCGAACAATAATGGTGACAGAGGACATCCCTGTCTAGTGCCACGTCCCAGCCTAAACCTTTCTGAGAGCATCCCATTTACCAATATGTCCGCCCTTGGAAATTTGTATAGCATTTCCACCCACTGCAGATATCTAGGGCCGAACCCAAATTTTTTAAGAACCTGGAATAAATAGGGCCATTCGACAGAGTCGAATGCCTTTGCTGTATCTAAAGACGCTAAAGCCCATTTTTCCTGCCTTTGGATCCCAATCTGGGTCACCACCTGCACCCTTCTAATATTATCAGTGGTAGATCTGCCTGGTAAGAATCCGGATTGATCTGAATGCACCAAGGAGCATGCTACTTTTCCAAGTCGTATGGCTAAGATCTTTGCTATGATCTTATAATCGATATTCAATAAGGATATCGGGCGGTATGATCCACATTCATCCGCATCCTTCCCCGGCTTCAAAAGCACCACAATAGTTGCATCATACAATGATGGTGGAAAACATCTATTCTCAAATGCATCTCTATACATACGCAGTAGCACTGGATTGATATGGGAAGCATACTTAATGTAAACTTCTAGGGGGAGTCCATCAGGACCTGAAGCCTTCCCCCTAGCTAGCTGTGCTATGGATTCCTGTATTTCCAGAGCAGTTATAGGGGCCTCCAGACTCTCCACTGCCTCTTGTGACAGAGTAGGAAATTCCAAATCCTCGAGATAATGCATAACGTCTTCTATCTCATAGTTAACCCTGGTTTCATATAGTTCTCTATAGTACTCTTGGAACCTGTTCGCTATAGATTCCGGATCAGAAAGCTTCTGTCCATCTATCGCTTTTACTCGCAGTACCGCAAGGGAGGCCTGGTTTTGCCTAACTATATGGGCTAAAAGCTTACTAGATTGATTTCCCATTTCAAAGTATGTTTGTTTGGTAAAGAACATTTTCCTTTGAGCTTTCTCTTTAAGTAAGGTTAAATATTGCCTTCCTGTTGTCAGCCATGACACTCTATTTTCGTCACTGGGATCAGCTATGTACGCTGCTTCTAACCTTGAGCACTCTGCTGCTAGTCCTTCCTCCTGTCTAGCTGCTGTTTTTTTAATGTATGATATGGAGGATCGCAGACAGCCTCTAAGATACGCCTTCATAGTTTCCCATAGCAACATATTGTTTGATTCTTCTTCATGGCCCTCCATAAAGACCGCCAGCTGATCGGGAATGCGATCAGACGGTCCAAACAGGGTCAACCAAAAGGGATTAATCCGAGTTGAGCGTCTGATCACACCCCCATCCAATATCAGCTTTAGTTGTACTGGCACATGATCGGATACACCTCTAGAACCATACTCTATATCGTATGCTAAAGAGCACATATGTGAGTTACCCAGGACGAGATCTATTCGTGATAGCGTATTATGGCTAGCTGAATGACATGAATACTGTCTAACGTCAGGATATTTAAGACGCCACAAATCTGACCATCCTACCTCCTCTAGTAATGCTGCAAGAGCTGTTTTATTATGAATCCTATTATCCACCGACCCCGCCTGTTGATGCCTATCTAGCTCCTTATCTAAAGTCATATTAAAGTCTCCTAGGCTTAGTATGCGGGCTGATGGGTAAGAGGCTGCGAAACTCACAGCCTGATGTATCACCTGCATGGAGAAAGGCGGTGGAATGTATATACCCAGAATTACGTATAACTTACAATTAATGTATGCTGCTACAAACACATATCTCCCTGCCGGATCTATCTGATACTGTTCCAGTTCCCATCTAAGAGATTTATGCACCATTAGTGATACTCCTCTGGACAGAGTCGTGTGACATGAGTGTTGCATCCACTGTACCCAAGGTTTTTGTAGCCGCCCAGTATTCTCAGGTGTCATGTGAGTCTCCTGTAGACATAGAATATGAGGATTGAATTTCCTGACAGCCGAGAATACCATGGTGCTCTTCCTTGCAGTTCCCAGTCCCCTTACATTCCAAGACATTATACGAAGTTCTGACATGATGTTTTGGTTTCAAGGACCTCATTTATCTCTTGTCTCTCTCCCTTTGGTACATTATGACTGATACAGCTTATAACATATAAAATTTGAACTGTCAGGCTCCTCCTGACATAAACTGTGAGCACTCGCATGACGTAACTGAGAATCATACAATGCTCTCTCGGTGTATATACCACATTTGTTAAGTGGCACTGCATATTTACGGGGTGTGCATTTGGTGATTTACCAGTTGCACTAAAGATCTTATAACCGATATGAGAAAAAACTGCAACCAAAACATAAGCTCACTCCCTAACTTCCAACGGAGAGCCGGTTTATGGCTTGGATCATTAGATCATCAGGGGATTCCACCCTTTTTCCATTTTTTCCCCCTCAGCCTGTTCTGTATTCTTAATATAGCTTATAATTTAACAGGTCTATTTACTCCATCTCCTTCCTGTCACATTTTTCTGATCCTGTTCTGATATTATCATGGCTATAGATATCTACAGAGGAGAAACTCTATGACAGGGCCTAGCAATATCTTAACTTTCGTTAGGCTGATTATATATTCATGTAAACCTTTACCACAAATTATATACTCAAGTCCCCGGCTCTCCTTGTCTTGCCGTCAGCAAGACTTGTTTGTCCGCATCTTTATCTTGGGGCCCCTGCATTTCTTCCTCTTCCATCCAGCCAGTCAGTGGCTTCTTCAGGATTGTTGAAAAATCTGCTCACTTCTCCATCCATTACTCTTAAACGGGCCGGATATACCATGGAGTAAGGTAGATTCTTTTCTCTCAGCCTCCTTTTAACTGTGATAAATGTCGCCCTCCTTTTCTGTAATTCAGATGAGAAGTCCGGGAAAATCATGATGGTGCTATTTTCATATTTGAGTTCTCATCTGGTGCGCGCCATCTGTAACACATGATCTCTATCCATCGAATTCAGGAGTCTTGCTAGTAGTGGTCTCGGTGGGTTCCCCGGTGGAAAAGGCTTGGCGGGTACTCGGTGTGCGCGTTCTATAATAAACGCTGCTGAAAAAGACGCCTCTGGAAAGGAGCTGCGCAGCCATGTGGTGACGAACTCGCACGGATTATTGCCCTCAGCTTTTTCAGGCATACCAATTATCCGTAAGTTATTACGGCGTGTACGGTTTTCATAATCGTCACACTTTTGTTGCCAAAAGTTGACCTTTTGCTCCAGCTCCTGTACTTTCGTGGGTATCGGCTGTAATCGATCCTCCACATCAGAGATCCTGGTCTCGGCCTCTCTCACACGCTCCCGGATAGCCTGCATGTCGTGGCGGAGTAGGCCTATGTCCACCTTTACTTCCTCCAACTTACCCACCATCGATGTGCGGCAGGTAGATATTGCGTGAAGCAGTTGTTCGGTGACTTGCTTAAGGGATGGTTCGGCTGCCACTTGCTCTGTTCCCACATGCGCCGGCTCTTCCGTCGTCTCTGCTGTTGGTAAGGCCCGTGAGCCCGCGCCATCTTGGTCTTCCACGCGGGCAAACTCACGGAGCCGTTCTGCAGCGGACTGCGCTTTGTTTCGGGACATGTTTATATTGCGGGACTTCCCCGACCTCCTGCTGGCTCTGGAGGTAATTTTTGCGGTGAATAAGCGTCAGGATAAAGTAGAAGTTAGGGATTTAGGCTCAGAGCTCCTCTACATGCATCCTCTCATATCGGCTTCCGGCCACGCCCCCCAAGCTGTCTATTTTTACTGTTATTGGGGTGCCCAACCTTGTTTAATAGATAAGCAGATCAATTATGCCTTAATTCTCAAATTGGAGTGAATAACTAGTGTAATTTAACTGTTATTGGGGTGCCCACCTTCTTTAATATATAAGCAGTTCCATTAGGCCTTAATTCTCAAATTGGGGTGAATAAGTAGCTGTCCTTGAAAGGTTGACATCAGACACCCACAGCCAGGAGTCGGTTCCTCTGACAACACACTTAGTTGGCATGGCCCAGGAACAAGCTCTATGCCCTCACCTGTCCAAAACCCCCTCCTTTGTTTTCTGTTCCTTCTGCTCAGTAAGTATTGTATGTTGCCAGCTCTGCTCCGCTTTTCAGCGAGGACAAGCTTATTGAGGACAGTCAGCAACTACTGCCCAGCCCAGATTTGGAGGAGAGGTCCGCTAATTCCTCCTGCAAGAAGTGACAATAAGAGTCGCGTGGGAGCAGGTGTTGCGAGCAGTCAGGGATGCGGCCATGAGACTGGCGCGGTTGACATAAGTGAGGAGCAGACAGTAATGGATGATGATGTAACTGGGTGAAGAGGTGGCTTCATCATCATCATCATCATCAGGGGTGAGGGTGGCAGCTTGCGTGTAAGACAGCGTCAGGGTGGCAGCGTGGAGCTGAGCCAGCAGGGTGTCAGTGTGACCGTGAGTCAGCAGGGTGGAAGCAGTGTGAGATCTGGAGCCAGACGTGCCTGGGATAGACCGTCTGTTACTCAGGAGCCTGTCTGGATACAACTAGCGGTGCACGGGTTCATAGGGGCAGCGGCAGGCAATCATCACACAGTAGTGGGGGTAAAATGCCATACTTGCCGGTGTAGGAATTGTTCTTTAAGTCGTCGGAGGATGTCAGAGTGGCCATATGTAGGATCTGTGGGCAGAAGGTTAAGCGCGGACAGGGTGCTAATGTTGGCACAACGGCCCTGCATCAACATGTGGAGCGCCACCATAAAGTGGGCTGGGAAAACCATGGTACTAATGTAGTGGTACAGCCTCATATAGCAACTGCTGCATCTCCCAGTGGCCTGCACTCGTTCTCCAGCAGTCAAGGCTGCACCACCTCAGCAGAAGGGAGCTGTGTTTTCTTTCTATTGTCTACTGGTCCTGACGCTGTTCTCTTCCTCCTCATCACACATTTTGCCAGCAATTGATCAACAGTATTCATGCACTCGTCCACTGGTACAGAAGCTGAACGTGCTCCTGGTCAAGTTGCTGGTAGTACAGTTCCTCCCTTTCCATGTGGTTAACTCTGCCGATTTCAGAAAACTGATGACTTGTGCCGAGCCAAGGTAGACAGTCCCAAGCAGTCATTACTTCTCTAAAAAAGCTGTACCAGCCATGCACACGTACTTTATATGTCCTTTACGGCCTACTGGGTAAATGCGGTTCCTTCCCAGCAGGGCCGGCTCCAGGTTCATGTGGGCCCTTGGGCGATAAATCCCAGTGGGCCCCCATGAGGCATTTTTTTTACATTGACATGTCCCCCTGTCCCCCATACAGTATAATGACTACTAGTGGCCCTTCACACAGTATAATGAACCCCCAATTTCCCCCCCACACACTGTATAATGACCACCTGTGGCCCTGCATTCAGAATAATAACCCCCAGTCGCCCCCATTTAGAATAATGACCCCCAGTAGCCCCCACACTGGGGGAATACTGTATGGAGGGGGCTCTGGGGGTCATTATACTGAATGGAGGGTCATTGGTGATCATTATACTAAATGGGGGACACTGGGGGTCATTATACTATGTAAAGGGCCCTCACAGTATAATGACCCCACAGTGACCCTCCATTCAGAATAATGACCCCCAGTCGCCCCCACACTGGGGGTTATACTGTATGGAGGGGGCACGAGGGGTTATTATATTTAATGGGGGCTCTGGTGGTCATTATGCTAAATGGAGGGTCAATGGGGATCATTATACTAAATGGGGGGCACTGGGAGTCATTATACTGTGTAAGGGACCCTCACAGTGTGATGAATGACCCCCCAGTGGCCCCCTCACATACCTATCATTGCAGGGGAGCTGGTGGTCCTGTCATTCACTAACCGCAGCTCCCTGCGCTCCTTCTCTCCTCCGGCCCGCTGCAGCAGTGAGCCAGGCCTGGAGGAGAGAAGGAGATGTGCAGTGATGGAGCTAGAACTGACTGGGCCCCACAGCAAAATTTAGTACGCCCCCCTCCGCCCCAATGTGTGTTCACATTACGTTTTTCCTATCGGTTTGATGTATACACATGTGCAGCACTCCACGTTTTTGTATCCTGCAGAGTCAAGTAAAAAATGCAGAGGTTAACGTATATGTCTTTTTACCATGGAACTGTATGATGAACGGACGCCACTGTACGGCATCAGTCTGAGGCGTCTGTTAACGCATACATTTTTGGTATGCATTAAATGGATGGAAAAAATTTGATGTGAACCCAGCCCTAGTGTCAGAATAAGCAGCGTGGCGGAGAGGGGAGGCCGCCATGTACTGACAGAGCGCTGCCTGGTCCTGTGGTCAGGGATGGGGACTGTGCTTCCCAAGGATCATTTTCTACTGGAAAATACAGGGCACAGTATAGTACACTAGAATCTATATAATATAAAGATATTAGCCCCACCCCCCTAATGATAATACAATTAGGTGGTCATTTATTATATAGAAATACGTCTATATTAGGCGTATTTCTGACACAGATGTGGCGCAAAGGTCCTTAACACCGCAATCTGTATCTTTTCCCGCTCATGCCAGGTCTAAAAAAAGTGGTGTGGGCAGGGAAAGGATACAGTTATGGCCATCCAGTTATTGGATACCACCGCCATATAGTGATAACACCGCCATATAGTGATAACACCGCCATACAATGATAAAACCACCATACAGTGACCGGATAAGGCTACTTTCACACTAGCATTCGGGGCTCCGCTTGTGAGCTCCGTTTGAAGGGTCTCACAAGCGGCCCCCGAACGGATCCGTCCAGCCCCAATGCATTCTGAATGGATGCGGATCCGCTCAGAATGCATCAGTTTGGCACCGTTTGTCCTCCGCTCCGCTCAGCAGGCGGACCCCTGAACGTAGCTTGCAGCGTTCGGGTGTCCGCCTGGCCGTTAGGAGGCAAACGGATCCGTCCAGACTTACAATGTAAGTCAATGGGGACGGATCCGTTTGAAGCTGACACAATATGGCTCAATTTTCAAACGGATCCGTCCCCCATTGACTTTCAATGTAAAGTCAAAACGGATCCGTTTGCATTATCATGAACAAACATGTTCATGGTAATGCAAACGGATCCGTTCTGAACGGATCTAAGCGTTTGCATTATAGGTGCGGATCCGTCTGTGCAGATAACAGACGGATCCGCACCTAACGCAGGTGTGAAAGTAGCCTTAAAGGGTATAAGAGGGCACAGTACAGGGAAATGACTAGGGGCACTGCACAGAGTGTGGTAAGAGGGCACAATGCAGGGTATAAAGGGGCACAGTACGGGGTGGGGGGGCACAGTCACATGACCCTGTGACGTTAGAAGGTTCTTATGGTGAATGCGGTTCAGATGCCACCATAATGAGAGGCAGAGGAGTGAGACAGGGGCCCGGGGCCCTGGATGGACAGGAGGGGTGGACACAGCAAGTAGGTTGAAGGGGCTCTGAGGGGGATTCATACAAGTAGTGGCAGGAGGTCTGTGCAGGGCAGCAATAGGAGATAGGAGGGTGGGACAGGAGCCCTGGATACATGAGGGAGGAAAGGAGACGGCAGGGGCCCCATAAGGGTGATATAGGACAGGATATGGGGGGGGGGGGGGGGGGGCAGGTGTCATGGAGACAATCAGCTTAATAAAACAGTAACACAACTAAATAGAATGAAGCAGCAGTGTCCCCCCCTTTCCTTCTGTCCCACAGAGAAAAGACAGTCACAGTGCAGACTCACAGACTGTGTTCACACTTCTCTGCTCCAGCTCCAGCCGTGCGGTCTCTCTCCAGTCTCCTCAGGCAGCGTGTGTCCTGTGTAGAGGGGGCGTGTCCTGAGTCTCTGCAGCTCAGAGGGCCCAGCAAAGGGGTACTGCGTATGTGAAATGACAGCAGTGAGAGCTCCCATCTGTATTGATGGAAGCGCTCATAGCAGCTCAGTGGGCCCCCCCAGGAGCATTGGGCCCCGGCACTTGCCCGGGGATGCCGGGTTATGACGCCGGCCCTGCTTCCCAGGCACACCAGCAACCTGTCCAGGTGATGGCAATGCCGCCTCCATGTTCTCATGCTGTGATTGCGGCGCCAAAGTATTTCTCTGCCTCATCCTCCTCCACCTTGTTCTCAGCCTTCACTATAGGCACAGTTCAGAGTGGCCCTCCAGCATACCACCTATGCAGAGCACGGCGGTGTCACGATGTTCTGCACCTGGCCAGCCTGGGCGATCGGAGTCACACAGGGGAGGACCTGCTCCACATCATCAGCCAAGAAATCGAATGCTGGCTGTCTCTTCACCAACTGAAGAGTGGAACCATTGTCACTGATAACAAGAAGTACATTCTATTGGTGCTATGTCAAGGAGGGCTGACCCATGCGCCCTGCATAGCGCACGTCTTTAATCTGGTTGTAACCCAGTTCCTGAAGTCTTCCACCCAACTACAAGATATCTTGAAAATGCCCAGGAAACTGTGCATGCACTTCAGTCACTCTTACCATGCAAAACATACCCTCCTTGAGCTGAAAATGCAGAATAGTGTTCCCCAACATCGCCTCATATGTGATGTTTCCACAAGTTGGAACTCCACCCTTCACATGTTGGACCGACTATGTGAGCAGAAGAAGGCTGTAAACGATTTTTTAATGATGCAGGTGGACCTGTGTAGTCCACTGTAAAATGTCGACGTTAGCCAGTGGCAGCTCATGCGTTACATCTCACGTTGGCTCAGGCCCTTTGTGGAGGCCACTTTATTTGTCAGTCATCAGGACTAGGGGATGAATGATGTCATTCTACTCCTTCATGTCCTGTAATGATAACTCTGGCTTGCAAGGGAACAGGAGATATGGAGACTACATCTCATGGCCACCTAAGTCCTGTGGGGGCTGAACTGGCAGAGGAGGAGCAGGACCTTAACGCTCAGGAAATGTATACAGAATTGCTGGAGGGCTGTTAGACCCTCGCTACTGGGCCAAAATGGGGGCCTTTTTTACACCTGCTGAGAGGGATGATAAGCTCAACTACTATAGAGACATCCTATGTAGTCAGTTGGTCGCTGCCCACGTGCACCATCGCTCATCCACACAAAGGTCTGACCAGAGGGACCCTCTGTGCTCATGTTCCACTGCCATGACTGCTGGAGGGGGGTGAAGGGGCAGAAGCAGCACCAGCTTTATCTGCAGTAACTTATCTCTGATGACTTGGAGCAGAACCTGAACCAGCAGGTGGCATACTTGGACTGTAACCTGTCAACCCAGATCCAAGATCCCCTGTATTACTGGGCAGCCAAACATGAATTGTTGCCTTGGACAAGCTTTCCCGCCCAGCCAGTAGTGTGGCATCAAAGCGGGTGTTTATTGTGGCAGGGGGCATAGTTACCCCAAAGAGAGTTTGCCTTTCAACACAAAATGTTGAGAGATTAACTTTTATAAAGATGAATCAGGTGTGGATCAGCCAGGATTTCCACACACCGGTGCCTGATGCATCAGACTAGATCATTCTGGCAGTAATGTTCTGAATGCAGTGTGCTACCACACAAGAACAATGTGAAAAATGGCCCGTTACTTCTGGCCAAGTGCATCAGCTACTATTCTGATCCTGCCACCCGCCTGATGCCACACACCTGCCTCTGCTGCCATCTTCTCCTACTGCCACCATCTTGTGCTGTTATTGCCACTGCTGTTTCTCCCCACCTCCCCACTCTGTGACTGGGTCACTATGTTGACTCCTCATGCTGTTGCCACCTCTCTCACTATATGACTGGGCCACTGTGTTGACTCCTCGTGATGTTGCCATGCTCACCACTCTGTGATTGGGGCACTGTGCTCAATCCTCGTGCTGTTGTCACCCTCACCAGTCTGTTCTGGGGACACTAGTGTCCCTGTTTGGCCATGTTGACATCACAGTTTATTTTACTGTTCTCCTGAACCATCAGAAGAACCAAAAATATAAAAACCCAGTGGATCCTGTCTTTGGAGCATCTATAAGGCCTCTATCACATGGTCAGTATTTTGCATCAGGATGTGATCATGATTTGGATGCCAAAAGCAGGAGTGGGTCCAAAACACAGGAGACATGCAAATATTTCATCCACATGTCATCTCTATTTTGGACCCACTCCTGTTTTTGCCTTATCAATAATGATCAAATACTGATGCAAAAAAACTGACCAAATACTAACCATGTGATAAATGCCATCTGTGTAAAACCAATGTCAGATGCAAATGGCCATAACTTATGTACTCTGAGCATTAGGCCTCTATCACATGGTCAGTATTTTGCATTAGGATTTGATCATGATTTGGAAGCCAAAAGCAGGAGTGGGTCCCAAACACAGAAGACATGTAAATGTTTTCACTGTTTTGGACTCACTCCTGTTTTTTGCCTTACCAATACTGATCAATTACTGACCAAATACTGACCATGTGAAGGCGGATACTCAAAAGACAGAATTTGTTTTTTGTTTTTTTGAGGGTGGGTTGTTCTTCTGATGGATAAGAAGAGTGGAAAAATAAATATTGACGTCAACACAAACTTACTACTGACACCCTCCCCACTGTCACGATCAGTGTGGGGGGAAGAGGAAAAGTAACTGGGCCTGGAAACTAGGGAAGAAACAGGTCACCTCCTAGACAACCCTAATCCGGGCCCTAACTATCTATCAATATGAATAGACCCTGAAGGTAGGAATATTCATATGCAGGATACCTAGGCCTTTATATCCCTATTAGGCCCTGGAAAAGGTTAGGACCAGAGACAACCCATTCCTCCCAGATGGATGAATGGAAGTCTGTCTCAAGCCCAGATACAAACAACAGGGAATATAACAAACACAAACAAACACGACACTTAACTACTGTAGAGACAGACGAGCAGGAACACCAGATATAAACTCACAACAGCTCAGCCAAACGCAAATGAAGCTATCTACCGCATAGTCAGAGCAGTGGGGTCAGACTATAAAGGGTAGAAGTGATGACCACTGAGCAACAGCTGAGAAAAGGAAAGTGGCCATTAACCCTATCAACACTGAATCAAGAGAAATCAAGGAGGCTGTTAGATTCCTCCACGCTCAGCCAATCTCCTTGATTTCCTGACATCAGTGACCTGAGGGACCTTGACACCCACTCTGTCATGGGGCAACTACTTGTATAAATAGGCAACAGAACAGGTTCTCTAGCAATCTATGTGGAAACAGCAGACTGCTCTTTTTCTTTATGGTAGAATGAGTGGGTAACACAATGCCTATCAATCAATGTGGACACCCCTACAAAAAGTGAAATGAGACCGCTCTTTCAGTTTAGTAGAATCAGTCGCTAACAGGTTAAACCTGCAATCTATGTGGAAACAGCAGACAGTGTAAATTTAGACCACTCTTTTCCTCTGTAGTAGAATATTGGACCACTGCACGGTTAATTACAGTATACCTACCCTGAGGAAGCCAGTAAAAAAAGGGGAGGGAGAGTGGGGCACGGAGTAACGCCAGCACTGAGACCTGTGGGAGAGGAGCTTATAAAGCCTCCGCCTCCCACTATAACAGGCTGAAATCAGCCTTGACAATTATGGTCATGGCTACGGATACTGGAGCTTGGCGTGACGGTGCCAAGGATTGACCTATCCGTATTCTGCTGACTAACTAAAAGGTCTGGATTGTGCCCTATAGCCATGAACGTGGGTAGCCTATAAGGGGACAAGAAGTCAAGCAGGGTAGATTTGGGATTTTATTGAATAGGTACATGGTTTACAAAACTAAGTTACAAAAGGCTTCTGAAATTTCCTGGTGTGGATTAGGAATGTGGAACAAATGTATATGGACGAGCACTCTACCAATTAGCACACATTTAATGTAAATAAAATAGTAGATATAAAATAGCTAGCAATATAAAACATATAAAACAACACAGTAAAAATACATCAATGTAACCACAATGGGGTAGATGAATATAATCAATGTCCAAAAATCCTTTGTCACAGATTGTATCTAAGGTTCTATGTAGGGCCTTCTGATGTGGCTTATATCTCCATAGAAGTCCAATACAGTGGGATGCGAAAGTTTGGGCAACCTTGTTAATCGTCATGATTTTCCTGTATAAATCGTTGGTTGTTACGATAAAAAATGTCAGTTAAATATATCATATAGACACACACAGTGATATTTGAGAAGTGAAATGAAGTTTATTGGATTTACAGAAAGTGTGCTACAATTGTTTAAACAAAATTAGGAAGGTGCATAAATTTGGGCACTGTTGTCATTTTATTGATTCCAAAACCTTTAGAACTAATTATTGGAACTCAAATTGGCTTGGTAAGCTCAGTGACCCCTGACCTACACACACAGGTGAATCCAATTATGAGAAAGAGTATTTAAGGGGGTCAATTGTAAATTTCCCTCCTCTTTTAATTTTCTCTGAAGAGTAGCGACATAGGGGTCTCAAAACAACTCTCAAATGACCTGAAGACAAAGATTGTTCACCATCATGGTTTAGGGGAAGGATACAGAAAGCTGTCTCAGAGATTTCAGCTGTCTGTTTCCACAGTTAGGAACATATTGAGGAAATGGAAGACCACAGGCTCAGTTCAAGTTAAGGCTCGAAGTGGCAGACCAAGAAAAATCTTGGATAGACAGAAGCAACGAATGGTGAGAACAGTCAGAGTCAACCCACAGACCAGCACCAAAGACCTACAACATCATCTTGCTGCAGATGGAGTCACTGTGCATCGTTCAACCATTTAGCGCACTTTACACAAGGAGATGCTGTATGCGAGAGTGATGCAGAGGAAGCCTTTTCTCCGCCCACAGCACAAAAAGTGCCGCTTGAGGTGGGTTAAAGCACATTTGGACAAGCCAGCTTCATTTTGGAATAAGGTGCTGTGGACTGATGAAACTAAAATTGTGTTATTTGGCCATAACAAGGGGCGTTATGCATGGAGGAAAAAGAACACAGCATTCCAAGAAAAACACCTGCTACCTACAGTAAAATATGGTGGTGGTTCCATCATGCTGTGGGGCTGTGTGGCCAGTGCAGGGACTGGGAATCTTGTCAAAGTTAAGGGACGCATGGATTCCACTCAGTATCAGCAGATTCTGGAGACCAATGTCCAGGAATCAGTGACAAAGCTGAAGCTGCGCCGGGGCTGGATCTTTCAACAAGACAACGACCCTAAACACTGCTCAAGATCCACTAAGGCATTTATGCAGAGGAACAAGTACAACGTTCTGGAATGGCCATCTCAGTCCCCAGACCTGAATATAATTGAAAATCTGTGGTGTGACTTAAAGAGAGCTGTCCATGCTCGGAAGCCATCAAACCTGAATGAACTAAAGATGTTTTGTAAAGAGGAATGGTCCAAAATACCTTTAACCAGAATCCAGACTCTCATTGGAACCTACAGGAAGCGTTTAGAGGCTGTAATTTCTGCAAAAGGAGGGGCTACTAAATATTGATTTCATTTCTTTTTTGTGGTGCCCAAATTTATGTACCTGCCTAATTTTGTTTAAACAATTATAGCACACTTTCTGTAAATCCAATAAACTTCATTTCACTTCTCAAATATCACTATGTGTGTCTCCTATGATATATTTAACTGACATTTTTTTATCGTAACAACCAACGATTTATACAGGAAAATCATGACGTAACAAGGTTGCCCAAACTTTCGCATCCCACTGTATATGTGTGTGTGTGTGTGTTTGTGTGCCAGAGGTGAATAAAGGTAAATGACACTGCCAGCCTGTTAAAGGGAATTACAGCATGATACCACAATACATTTGATATGACATTTAGCAAGAGTTTAAAGTGCACACATATAGCACATAGTGGCACACTGCATCAAGATGAATCAGGCATGGATCAGCCAGGATTTTCACACACCAATGCCTGATGCATCAGACTAGATCATCCATGGTGCCACATCAACTCTGACAAAAGAGACCGTTTCTTCTGGCTACCTGCCTCAGCTACTATTCTGATGCTGTCACCCACCTGATGCCACACATCTGATGCCAAGTGCTCCTTCTGTCCCCCACCATCTTCAGTGGGTACTGGTATTGCCACCCACCTCCACAATATGTCACCTTGCCACTCTGTGGCCTCCTGATGCTGCCGCCACCTCCACACTGTCATTGTGCCACTCTGTGGCCTCCTCCTGAAGCTGCTACCACCTCAACACTGTTATTGTGCCACACTGTGGTCTCCTAATGCTGCTGCCACCTCCACACTATGTCACCTTGCCACTCTGTGGCCTCCTGATGCTGCCTCCATCTCCACACTATTATTGTGCCACTCTGTGGCCTTCTCCTGATGCTGCTGCTGCAGCCACCTCCACACTGTCATTGTGCTACTCTCTGGCCTCCCCATGCTGCTTCCACCTCACTACTATGTCATAGGGCCACTCTGTGGACTTCTTATGCTGTTCCCACCCTCCCCACTTCATGACTGGGCCACTATTTTGCCTTTCGGCCGGGCTGACATCATCATTTATTTGACCCTTCTTCTGATCTGTCAGAACTCAAACAAAACAATAGCTGATCTTAAGGAGACAAGCTACAGAAAACACTGTGGAGCCTCATTTAAGAGTCTCAACACAGCAATCCAAAGTGCAAAGCTCCCTGGGAAACAGTAATATGCAAAATAACTGTGGAGCCCCAGTTATGGGTCTTTAACACAGGGAAAGCCAGATATTCCTCAAAGGAAGAAAAACCAAGCAAAGGGGTGTCCCCACTACAGAGATCATCAAATCCACCATATTAAGTGGCCCCTATGTCAAGATCCTGCTCTTTTACAAGCTTAAGGATGTGACAGGGAATACCTAAGCCAGTTATCCATCCACAGACAGCTGTTTCGGGGTGTTGCCCCTCATCAGTGTGGAGTAGGATTCTGGCTAACCGGGAGCAATGCCTTGTAGACTACTCAAACAAATAATAGCTGATCTTAAGGAGACAAGCTACATAAAACACTGTGGAGCCTCATTTAAGAGTCTCGACACAGCAATCCAAAGTGAAAAGCTCCCTGGGAAACAGTAATATACAAAATAACTGTGGAGCCCCAGTTATGGGTCTTCAACACAGTGAAAGCCAGATATCCCTCAAAGGAAGAAAAACCAAGCAAAGGGGTGTCCCCATTACAGAGATCACCAAATCTACCATATTAAGTGTCCCCTATGTCAAGATCCTGCTCTTTTACAAGCTTTAAGGATGTGACAGGGAAGACCTAAGCCAGTTATCCATCCACAGACCAGCTACAGAAAACAATGTGGAGCCTCATTTAAGAGTCTCGACACAGCAATCCAAAGTGCAAATCTCCCTGGGAAATAGTAATATGCAAAATAACAGTGGAGCCCCAGTTCTGATCTGTCAGAAGGAAGGAAAAATTAGACGCACAACGGATCCTGTCTGTGTAGCAGCTGTAAGGCCTGTATGGTCCCATCAGAATTTGCTTATGATTTGGTAGCCAAAAGCAGGAGTGGGTACAAGACACAGAAGACATGCAAATATTCCATTCACATGTCATCTCAGTTTTGGATCCACTCCTGTTTTATTTGCCAATACTGATGGATTACTGACCAAATGCTGACCGAGTAAAGGCGGATGCTCCACAGACAGGATCCGTTTTTTGTGGGTTATTGTTTTGACGGATCAGAGGAAGGGCAAAATAATCAGTGACGTCAACACAAACTTACTGCTGACACCCTCTCCACTCTGTCAGGGGGCTCTACTTGTTTAATCTTTTAATAGAACAAGTTCTGTAGGCATCTATGTGTAATCAGCAACGCCTATCATCTGCATGTCATACGGACTCACAGTATTATTTCACTACCAAAGCAGACTCTATATGCGAGATACTGCAAGGCACAGTGTTCTACACCACTATAAAGGCTCTCTGCAGCCAAGAAATAGCCGTTTTTTAACGTAATTCACCACAAATTTATTCGGATCTAACCTAATTTTTCCCCAAAAATTGGCGAACAGGCGAATCAAATTTTAAAAAAATTTGCTCATCTCTAATCATAATCAATATCAATAAATAGTTACCGGGTCTGTTTAGAACTCCAAATCACTCAATAGCATATACAGCATCCAAATAATATTGTTTCTGTATAAATCTGTATAGGTCTGTATCAATAGTATGCTGTATCAATTCTATTAACCATTTGTATGATAAGCAACAATGTCTATTAGTTGGTGAAAATCAGCATTGTTTGCAAGTCAGTTGATAAAGAGCAACAATGTCTATTGATGGTAGAAAATTATTGGAGATTCTTATTATATCAAACACAGTGTTCCATAGATCATTGTATCAAGATTTTGTAATAATAAATTATTTCTTATCAGTAATGGCTTAAAAACCGCTTGTTAGTACATTTCCAATCCTGTGAAGAGCAGCTTGTTTCTCCGATCGGCAGGTAGGCTCACTGTGTGTTTGCTGTTTGAGATGCCGGCTTACCACGCGGCGTCCCATGTTGTTGGGAACTTTGCCGTTATTCAATCACAGGAGGCTGGTTAATTTGCATATGGTGAATGTTACAATTGTAGCGCTATTGCATCACAGGAGGGTAGTTTGCAAATGATGAACGTTCCCGAACTTGAACAATTCCAATATATCGGGATGGTTAGAAGTAAAGATCGTCCATCTTGCCTGAATTAGATATTGTGATCTGTCGTGCTCTTTCCTCAGTGGCCTTCAGTAACTTGTTTGATGTGTCTTTTTAAAGGTATTCCATCATTAAAGGGGAGTGTCTTTTAGAATCCAAGTGATATTAAAATGATGGACTGGATTAACTGCTTGCTTTAATAGACACATGTATAGTTATATTCTTACTGACATTGTATATATAATTACACCTATTTACCAACTATATTCTGAAAAAAATATTCTGAAGAAAAGGGCCACACAATTGCAAAATACAAAAGTCACATTGCACCTCATCCTCAGCTCAGATTGTGGTGGGATTAAGTTGGGAGTGAACAGTACCAAAAACACTTGAAAAAGGGTCATAGAGCCATAGCACTGGAAAAGAGTATCACTTTTTTCATTGACCAGCTGAAATTTATAACATTTCTGGCCACAACACAGCAGAAAAGTCAGGTGAGATGAGAGGACTAGGTGTGAGAATTAATTAAATTATCTGACTGACTCTGTTGCTGCAAATTTAGTCTGTGGAGACTTCACCTATTTGGGCTTCAAATGTGTGGATGTCTGCTTTCCCCTTGTGCCTGAGGGTGGGGGTCATCCAGCATGAGAGGCAAAGATGCAGACACCGTGCAATGAGTTCTCTAAAGGGTGTGTCTCACTTAGTCCTCTTGCACACGACTGTATGGCTTTTTCAGTATTTTGCGGTCCGAAAAAAACGTATACCACAAAAAATACGGATGACGTCCGTGTGCATTCCGTATTTTGTGGAACGGAACAGCTGGCCCCTGATAGAACAGTACTATCCTTGTCCATTATGCGGACAATAATAGGACATGTTCTATCTTTGAACGGAACGGAAAAACGGATATACGGAAACGGAAGGCATATGGAGTACCTTCCGTTTTTTTTTTTTTGATCCATTGAAATGAATGGTTCCGTATACGGTCGGTATATGGAACGCAAAAAAAACGGAACATAAACGGAGGCCTAAGTCTTTTTATTTACAATAGCCCCGCAAACATACTAAGATCAAAGCGGCCAATGAAAGATGTATAGCAATAAAGGAATATACTGTTATAATTAAACAATAGATTACATGATAATGTGCATGATAAATATCTTCAGAATAAGGTGTCTGTGGATCACTACAGCTGGGTAATGGATTCAAGGTGCTCTTGGTTTATGTGACCCACCCAGTTACAGAAAAGAGTTACAAAATATATAAAGGTTAAACCAGGCACTCAAATATGGAGTAAGTGGATCAAATTATTTATTAAAGGGAATATTCCCACAATAGTAATACAATATAACAATAAAATGTACCGTTAAAATATAAATTACAATAAAATCACTTAAATTCACTCAAAAGACACTAATCAAATAGCAGCAATAATAGGCATATATTCTAAAATAGTGACTTGATTTAAATACTGCGGTCGTTATTCCAATCTAAGAAAAACGCAATTCCGTGCTTTGTAACAAAGTCTTATGAACAAAGTCTTATGAACACTCGTCAGTCTTGGGTAATAACAAAGTGCAATTGTGCACAACGGTGGCGTCCCACCTGATTGAGCAACTATGTTGCTTTGCTTTACCTGGCCGGTATGTTCTTATCCTGCGTCCGGACCTGAAGAGATGCGCTGTGGGCACAAAGTCACCTGGATATCCGCTCACGAAAACTATGTTTGTGGCTATGTTTGCAGGGATTCCTCCGGTGTTCGTCGCTTTCAATCACAGCTATTCAGCTTCAAAAGTTCAACTTCAAAAGTCCAGGGGAGCTACTGTTCCAGCATGCTGGTACAAGGTGTTTAACCATACGCGTTTCGGGGTTCTCTGAATGACCCCTTCCTCAGTGGTAACCTTGAAGTGCTTCCCCACATCCTTTTGTATGAAATTGTGGAAAAAGGCAAAGTTGGGACTAGGATCTCATCACATCAAAAACATGGAAAACTCGGATTGTCCGATATAGTCATTGTAAACTATTTCCTTGTGCAATTCTTAAAGTGCGGTTTTTGGAATGCGTTTTCTTAGATAAATTGCGTTTTATGCTCCATTGCTGCTTAAATATAAATTAGATAATATGCCACATATTTTTAATGCAATATAATTTTTTAAAACTTATAAAAAATATAAAAGTGTAGAAAATGCACAAAAATATCCCCCCCCCCTTAAATTATTGTTGAATAAAAATAAAGGGATTTTGTGATATTTTTATACATTTTCTACACTTTTATATTTTTTATAAGTTTTTAAAAATTATATTGCATTAAAAATATGTGGCATATTATCTAATTTATATTTAAGCAGCAATGGAGCATAAAACGCAATTTATCTAAGAAAACGCATTCCAAAAACCGCACTTTAAGAATTGCACAAGGAAAAACGTTTACAATGACTATATCGGACAATCCGAGTTTTCCGTGTTTTTGATGTGATGAGATCCTAGTCCGGACTTTGCCTTTTTCCACAATTTCATACAAAAGGATGTGGGGAAGCACTTCAAGGTTACCACTGAGGAAGGGGTCATTCAGAGAACCCCGAAACGCGTATGGTTAAACACCTTGTACCAGCATGCTGGAACAGTAGCTCCCCTGGACTTTTGAAGTTGGACTTTTGAAGCCGAATAGCTGTGATTGAAAGCGACGAACACCGGAGGAATCCCTGCAAACATAGCCACAAACATAGTTTTCGTGAGCGGATATCCAGGTGACTTTGTGCCCACAGCGCATCTCTTCAGGTCCGGACGCAGGATAAGAACATACCGGCCAGGTAAAGCAAAGCAACATAGTTGCTCAATCAGGTGGGACGCCACCGTTGTGCACAATTGCACTTTGTTATTACCCAAGACTGACGAGTGTTCATAAGACTTTGTTACAAAGCACAGAATTGCGTTTTTCTTAGATTGGAATAACGACCGCAGTATTTAAATCAAGTCACTATTTTAGAATATATGCCTATTATTGCTGCTATTTGATTAGTGTCTTTTGAGTGAATTTAAGTGATTTTATTGTAATTTATATTTTAACTGTATATTTTATTGTTATATTGTATTACTATTGTGGGAATATTCCCTTTAATAAATAATTTGATCCACTTACTCCATATTTGAGTGCCTGGTTTAACCTTTATATAATATGATAAATATCTTGCCAGGTGTTTCTTCATACAATCAGTTCTGATGGTTTTGCTCGGAGTTGATCATGTGGGATGGGGTTAGGGTCCCCATAGCAGTAGAGATATGGAGATATGTCACTTATCCCATACAGGTTCGGTGCAAATTAATTTCTAATGTATACTTTGCACACAAATATTCACACAATATTTGATACACAAATATCACATGATGTTGACAATAAAAAAAATGCCTCCATTTACTTTGAAATTTGAGAAACATAACCTTTGGCACAGACAGATTATATGTTGTTACATAGCATCATTTGCAGTCTAATCTCTGGTATTTGGATATCAACAATTAATTACAACTTCCCAGGCATGTTGCATTTCTTTTTAATTACACTTTTCAACATCTTCTCTCAAACAAATGCTTTCAATACCTGGTTTCATTGCTGTTTCCTGATATGGTGCTGTGTACCCTTTGATTAGGAGTGTAACTGATATGGTGACTCTTGTTTAATGACTTGTATCTTTCTCTAATTACAACCCCACATGTTGAGTAAAGAAGACAGAAGTTTGTGTGGGTGGAATGGGAAGAACAGCTTCTCTATTACAGATTTCTAGCTCTAAAGCTGTTAAAGTAAACATAAAAATGAATACGGTAAAATAAGGACAACAATAATATTACTTTCCTTTTATTTCAGAGCTCTAACACTGGATATACAGACAATATAACTACTGGCCAAAAGTTAAGAGCAACACATGAAGGAGTGTTGTGTATGAGGAGCCATGAGAATGGGTCACTGTGACCAGGTTGCTAAGGGTTTATAGGTAATAATTAGTGGGTTCAATTTGTTTGATTAAATTTAAGGCAAGGAAGGGGGTGGTACAAACTGGTAGAGGTGTTAGTTTTGCGGTGCAGGGGATACTTTAGGTGGAAAAATAGAGAATTACAAGTATAAAAAGGTATCCCAGGGGACAGGACAACAGCAAAGTTTTTTTTAAAATAAACTGGACTGGTAAGGATTTTTATGAGTTGTATATGACTGTAGGATGGACACAACAGTAGTGTTGAGCGAACTTGTGTTTTAAGTTCGGCATCTAAAGTTATGGTTCGGGTTATCGAAGAATCGCGTTATGGATTCTAAATTCCGTTATGGTCCGTGGTAGCGAAATCCATAACGCGATTCTTCGATAACCCGAACCTGAACTTTAGACGCCGAACTTAAAACACAAGTTCGCTCAACACTACACAACAGTCCCCACAAAAGGATAACTATGTAGTTGATCTGAAGTTATAAGCTAAAATAAGCCAGCCAGGTGCAAGCAGGACTTGGCTGGTAAGTTAGCGTGCACAGCAGGCATGGTCCAATAGGGGGAAGTTTCACAATTTGGCTAAGACTTTCTAACATGTTTTTGCTTTAAAGGGTTTGTCTCACTATTACTTCTGTTTATTAACCCCTTAAGGACCCGCGCCGTACATGTACGGCACAACTGGACGTGACTTAAGGACCAGCGGCGTACGTGTATGGTGCAAGGTCCGCCGGGTGCTGGAGGAGGATCGCGGGGGAATCGGGGTACCATGGCTGCTCTTACCGGCAGGCATCCATGCCGGGTAAGGGCAGCATGGTGAGGCACCGCCCCCTGCAGCCGCAAGCACTGCGATTGGCCGGTCAATGAAGACGTCCCCTGCCAGCCCTGCAATTGACTGGAACAGTGCTCCAGGCAATGGCAGCGCTATAGTTGCACAGGAAGGGGCTGAACCTCCCTGTATGCAGCCATTCTAGCTGGTGACTGCTTTTGGCTTGCTGGGTATTGTGGGGCACCACCACTGCGATTTAGCACTTTCCTGCTTTAAGAAGAAAAGAAGAACATCTGGAATTGCTGCACTGATTTTTGAAAACCAGGGCTGCTATTAGATTATCTTTACATGTATGAATATATATGCATATACAGTTAGAGTACTGTAAGGTCAGGTTGTCTCTGACTCAATTAGCCAATGCATAAAGAGTTTTTTGTGCATTAAATGGACATAGCCTGAATGTTGGTAAGGGCTATGAGTAGTAAATAATTATATGATAGGATATCAATAAACCAGCTAAGTGGTTAATGTCACTAAAACATTAGTATATGCTGTGAACTAAGGTAAAAGATGAGGGGATGTATGAAATGTGGTGCCACAACTCTAGTTGTGCTTAATATAATAAAAAACACCCCCTCAACAGTTACTGTAAAAAGAGAGAATACCATAATGACAATACCTGGAGGGTCACAGCAAGGCAGAGACGCAGCCGCAAACAAGACGCCCCACGTGCTGACGAGCAGCGGCACGTGGGGCGTCTTGTTTGCGGCTGCATCTCTGACTTGCTGTGACCCTCCAGGTATTGTCATTATGGTATTCTCTCTTTTTACAGTAACTGTTGAGGGGGTGTTTTTTATTATTTTGTTGTTTTATTGACATCTTATCATATAATTATTCACCACTCATAGCCCTCTTTATGCATTGGCTAAATGAGTCAGAGACAACCTGACCTTACAGTATTCTGTGTATACATATATATTCATACATGTAAAGATAATCTAATAGTAGCCCTGGTTTTCTCCATGTATATATCTTAATGTTCTTGCACTCCCCCCTTTTTTTCCCAATATTTATTTATTACCATTCATACTATTTTATAGTGTGTTTCCTTTTTTTAGACTTGATAAAAGGGTCTTTTACCCTGAAACGCGTCATCTTTGAATAAATTGAAATCTACTGTGACACCTGGTTGTCATATTGCGCCTTGTATCATCCATAAGCCCGTTTGTTCCCTATGGTCCAGAGTTTCTACAGTATCCTGTGTTCACCTGAGTGGCGTCCTTGGCTCCCGCCTAAGGTGTTTTGACAAATCCGGCTACACCAACCCAATAACCATCTTCACCCAGGCCTTTATTGTGGTTGCACCCAATCTGATGCAACCTAAATAGGAAAGCAAAACCACCTCTCCTGTATGAAGGCAACATTATCTAACTTATTCACCCTATGAGCGCGCCTTTCTCTTCTTTTTGCCAGTATAACCAGAGGAAGAGGCAGGCCGTTCCGCTAGGGTGGTAGGGGTGGGGCAGGTGCACCAGACAGGAGCCTAAGTGAGTAGTTAGAGAAGGTGCGTGCGATTACGTCAAAGGACGCACCAGAGTTGGTTGAGTGGCTCACACAGCCTTCCGCTTCTGCACCCTCCTCATCCTCTGTATCTGCACCCTCCTCACTCTCTGCTGTGTGCAACCCCAAAGACACTTCCACCACCACCATAGCCCCTCCACTCGAGTCAGAGGAATCATTTTTCCATCCATTCCCAGACCTTACCGATGCGCAGCCATTCTTGGAGGTAGAGGAAGAGGAGGTAGCAACGGCCGCCACCCAGCGGTCTGACAACAGTTCCCAGATCAGCCCAAGGAGGGTGGTCCTCGATGTGGCTGCCTACTCCGAGATCTCTAATGTCAGTGGTGGTGAAGGTGACGATGATGACGTGTCGATGGATGTCACGTGGGTGCCCACAAGAGAGGAAGAGGAGGGGAGTTCAGCGGGAGAGATGGAGCAGCAGATAGGGAGGAGAAGAAGGAGAAGTAGAAGTAGGCAGAACTTGCTGTGCAACGGAGGCAAAAAGTAGACTGCAAATGTATCTAGAGCGAGCCATCCACCATGCACAGTCAAATCTTACGCTCCCAAGATGCAGACACATGGCCCCGCAGTGTAGGCTTTTTTTTAACGAGTTAGCTGCTGACGATAGTGTTGCCACCTGCAGCCTGTGCTGTCAACGCATAAGTCGCGGTAAGCCCAACACTCACCTAGGGATGACCGTCTTAAGAAAGCACCTGGCCTCCCATCACCGAGCCCAGCAAGAGCAACGCCGTCAGAACCCACAAAGCAACACTCCCGGCGCTCCACATCCTGCCTCTTCTCCTTCTCCTCTCTCCTCCCATTTGTTCTTCACTCCACCTTCCACCATGCTGTTGTCGCGTTCATCTGGCAGAAGGCAGGCTTCCGTGGCCCAAATGTTCGAGCGTAAAAAGTTGATGACGCCAGATATCCCTCTTGCCCAACGGCTGACCGCTGGCTTGTCGGAACTGCTAGCCTGCCAACTACTGCCATATAAACTGGTGGACTCGGAGGCTGTAACGGATCTCCTGGCACCCCAACTGGGTACCTCCGTTGATGGATGCTCCTAGTGCTTCCTGAGGGCTCCAAGCACTCCACTTGACACTGTAATCACTGCCGACCCCACGAACCACCGCAGCTTGGTTGAGGTCTCGCCGTCTTCCACCCACCCTGGGCCCAAGATCAGGATCCAACTTCCAGTGGGTAGAACCGTGTTGTAATCCCAGGGGAGTATAATACCGATAGCAATCCCCAGAGTAAATATAGCTGTTCCCCACACATGAGATGACACTCTAGGTTGAGGGTAAAACAGGAACTCACTTTATTGAAGATCAACTCAGTATATATACAGTTCAAGAAGTCTAACAACATAAATCAATCAACCATGAACAACATGAAAACAGACATCTTCACCCCCTCCATAATGAATGAATAGGGAGACAGGAGACACATGTGATGGGATTGTCTCCTGAGTGTATCATAGGGTGATCTACTCATCCAGGAGTTGGCTGCTCCTAAAGTCAGCTATCTTAATCCGATCATTAACACAATCAGTGGGAGTCTCAGTGCAGAGTTAACCCCAAAAGGTCTGAGGGGGTCTCCATAGTTCTGAGTCCATAGTCCGTAGGAAGGAGGCTGGCCCTCAGGCTTCTCCAGCAGCCCCAGTGACGGTTCAGTCCGTCACAGAGGCCTTTAGAAAATTTGTTGCCATTGGCACACCGCAATGGAAAGTCCCCAGAATTATATATTTCTCCCAGAAGGGCATCCCAGAGCTATATGGCCACATTCAGCGGCAAGTGAATATATCTCTGGCACACAGTGTCCGTGCCAAGATACATCTGACCACAGACACGTGGTCTAGCAAACACAGGCAGGGAAGGTAGCACAACCTGCATGACCAGGCATCTACATGGGCTGCAGTGGAGTAAGCACCTTCAAAACCAAGAAAGGGCTCAGGCCCCTCCTGCTCCCTCTTCTGCTGCTGCCTCGGCCTCTTCCTCCGCCTCTGGAGGAATGTTGGCACCTGCCGCTCAGCAAACAGACCACCTCCGTCACCAAGCATCTCCACCATGTCACACGGAAGCGTTCAGCTCTCCATCTCACAAACCTTGGAGAGAAAGCGTAAATTCCCACCTAGCCACCCTCGATCCCTGGCCCTAAATGCCAGCATTTCTAAACTACTGGCCTTTGAAATGCTGTCATTCAGGCTGGTGGAGACGGACAGCTTCAAACAGCTCATGTCGCTTGCTGTCCCACAGTACGTCGTTCCCAGCCGCCACTACTTCTCCAGGAGAGCCGTGCCCTCCCTGCACAACCAAGTATCCGTGGACCAGTAAGCACGGCCAGGGATGCTATATCTCCCTAACTGCACACTGGGTAAATGTAGTGGCAGCTGGGCCCCAGGAGGAGAGCTGTTTGGTGCACATCCTTCCGCCGCCAAGGATCGCAGGGCATCATTCTTTGCCTCCTGTTGCCTCCTCTTCCTTCTCGGCTTCCTCCTCCTCTTCTACCACCTCCTCATCCGGTCAGCGACAGACCTTCACCACCAACTTCAGCACAGCCAGGGGTAAATGTCAGCAGGCCGTTCTGAAACTGATGTGTTTGGGGGACAGGCCCCACACCGTGGAGGAGTTGTGGCGTGGTATAGAACAACAGACCGACGAGTGGTTGCTGCCAGTGAGCCTCAAGCCCGGCCTGGTGGTGTGCAATAATGGGCGAAATCTCGTTGCAGCTCTGGGACTAGCCGGTGTGCCGCACATCCCTTGCCTGGCGCATGTGCTGAATTTGGTGGTGCAGAAATTCATTCACAACTACCCCGACATGTCAGAGCTGCTGCATAAAGTGCGGGCCGTCTGTGCGTGCTTCCGGCGTTCTCATCCTGCCGCCGCTCGGCTGTCTGCTCTACAGCGTAACTTCGGCTTTCCCGCTCACCGCCTCATATGCGACGTGCCCACCAGGTGGAACTCCACCTTGCACATGCTGGAGAGACTGTGCAAGCAGCAGCAGGCCATAGTGGAGTTTCAGCTGCAGCACGCACGGGTGAGTCGCACTGCGGAACAGCACCACTTCACCACCAATAACTGGGCCTCCATGCAAGACCTGTGTGCCCTGTTTCGCTGTTTAGAGTACTCCACCAACATGGCCAGTGGTGATGACGCCGTTATCAGCGTTACAATACCACTTCTATGTCTCCTTGAGAAAACACTGAGGGCGATGATGGAAGAGGATGTGGCCCAGGACGAGGAGGAGGAAGAGGGGTCATCTCTAACACTTTCAGGCCAGTCTTTTAGAAGTGGCTCAGAAAGAGGATTTTTGCAACAGCAGAGGCCAGGTACAAATTTGGCCAGCCAGGGCCCACTACTGGAGGATGAGGAGGATGAGGAGGAGGAGGATGGGGATGAAGCATGTTCACAATGGGGTGGCATCCAACGCAGCTCGGGACCATCACTGGTGCGTGGCTAGGGGGATACGGAGGACACAGACGATACGCCTCCCACAGAGGACAGCTTGTCCTTACCTCTGGGCAGCCTGGCACACATGAGCAACTACATGCTGCAGTTCCTGCGCAACGACTGCAGAGTTGCCCACATTTTAACGTGTGCTGACTACTGGGTGGCCACCCTGCTGGATCCCCATTGCAAAGACAATGTTCCGTCCTTAATTCCCTCACTAGAGCGTGATCGGAAGATGCGCGACTACAGGCGTACGCTGGTAGACGCGCTCCTGAGAGCATTTCCGACTGACACCGGGGGACAAGTGGAAGTACAAGGCGAAGGCAGGGGAGGAGGAAGAGGTCGCCAACGCAGCTGTGTCAGCGCCAGCACCTCAGAAGGCAGGGTTAGCATGGCCGACATGTGGAAAAGCTTTGTCACCTCGCCGCAACAACTGGCCCCAACTGCTGATATGGAGCGTGTTAGTAGGAGGCAGCATTTTAACAACATGGTGGAACAGTACCTGTGCACACGACTACACGTACTGACTGATGGTTCTGCCCCATTCAACTTCTGGGTCTCCAAATTGTCCACATGGCCAGAACTTGCCCTGTATGCCTTGGAGGTGCTGGCCTGCCCTGCAGCCAGTGTACTATCTGAACGTGTATTTAGCACGGCAGGAGGCGTCATTACAGACAGACGCAGCCGCCTGTCCACAGCCAACATGGACAAGCTCACGTTCATTAAAATAAACCAGGCTTGGATCCCACAAGACTTGTCTGTACCTTGTGCAGAATAGACATTTATACCACCATCAAACATACATTCTTGTACTCAAGTCAAGTGCAATATTGTCCCAATATTTTGGGGGCTACCTACCCCAATAAAAAAATAAAAAAAACATTGTTGGCTACCTGTTCCTCCTCCATTGCTGCCTCCACCTACAACATCACATTCACCGCCTCCTCAACCTCCGACTACATATCCACCTCCTTCTGAGTTGCAGGTTAATAATTTGTAATTTTTAGTTATTTTATTTCATTTTAAGTTATTTCCCTATCCACATTTGTGGTCATGGCTACGGCAGAGAGCTAGTGCCCCGAACGTGCCGAGACCTGAGAGAGGAAACCAACCTGCCTAAACTGATATGGCTGGAGAGGTGCCCTTAGCCAAGCCACGGGTAAGCCTAAAAGGGAGCATACCCTGAAGAGTATGGAAAGAAAAGGGGAGGGAGGGTGGGGCACCGAAAACGCCCGCACATGAGGAGAGGGCGTGCCTCCTTTTAAGAGCGCCTACGCCCCTCCCACAAATGCAGGCTGACATGTCAGCCTTAAGCTACTTGTGGTCATGGCTACGGCAGAGAGCTAGTGCCCCGAACGTGCCGAGACCTGAGAGAGGAAACCAACCTGCCTAAACTGATATGGCTGGAGAGGTGCCCTTAGCCATGCCGCGGGTAAGCCTAAAAGGGGGCAAAAATACATATGAGTAGGGAGAGAGAACCTCTGCCACTGACCAAGTTACAAAACCAAACTGTGGAATGCCTGGGATATCTTGGCCTGAGGGTAGGTATGTAACGTGGGAAGCCTGAGGAGCGCCAGCGACCCATTTGCGGATGACGTGGCCGGGGACGTTGTGCTTGAAGCCGCGGATGCAGCTCCAATACGGAAGGAGTGTCCTGAAATGGTCTTGGGGTTGAAACCCAAGCCCGCCGCCAGAGTGCGAACGTGGGAGATGAAACTGCTAGGCCGTGCGGGCCAAGACCTGGAACGGGAGCAATGGGCGGTCAGGGGCGGAGTCCCCCAGAGCTGCCAGCCAGCTCCTGAGCACCTGGACCGGGCACCATGCGTTGGTGGACTGGAAGAACTTCACCTCCACTGGTGATCCCACCTGTGAGGTTGGAAGTGAGGAGCTGTGAGGAGAAATGGTCGTCGGGCCATACCAGCTGACCCCCGGTTAAACCCTTGGACCTGACTGAACTGTGGGTGAATTCGCTGTGTCCTAAGAACCCGCGGAACTAAAGTACATGGCAGCCTTTATGACAGTGCTGGAAGGAGCCCAAAAGGAAGACCATCTAGGGAGGTGGAAAGCTTCTAAATAATCCCCTGACACAGCCTGCCTGCTCGGGACGACCGCGTGACTACTCTCCTGAACACCCCCTAACCGTTTGAGACAGAAAAACCGACCTACTTTCGGGGTCTTCCAACATGGAGAAATGTTGGACTTCGGCCAAATATCGTTGATGGTGTTAAAGGATAGTTGTGGAACAGGATGGCCTGGATCTTGAGGACACATCAGCTGGGGGTGAGCCCTGAAACATGCATGAAGGGGCCCTACATTCGTTGTAATGACAAGCAGTTTGGCTGCGGCAGGGAATGAAAAGCGAGGGAGCAGTCTCGGTAGCGTACAAACCCTACCTGGGGGAACGGGCCCTAGGGTGGAGGTTATTGGCAAGGCTAGAGTGGACTGGGCAGGTGGCAGCCCCCCGTAGGACTTGACGGCCAAGAGGCTGGACTGGACGTCTGAAACCAAGGAGGCGACGGAGTTCATCCCGGCATGTAGCTGCGCCAGGGACACCTGAAGGGTGGACATGGAGACTTGCTCCAAGTCCGGGGCAGCTGGTTCAACCATCAGTAGCCGATACAGCTCTGCTTTACGGCGGAAGCAGGGTATTGGAACCCTCTCCGGTTAAGCTCCGTAACCAACTTCGGAATTGACCAACTCCTTAGGGCCGCTTGGATGCGGGTGTTTCCGGTACAGATAGGCCTTCTTCGATGTTGGAAATGCGACATACTGCAGCTGCGAAGTGACAAATAGAAAATAACATTTGACCAGGAAGCCCCGTACCTTGCAAGCGACACCCGAGACGTGAATGGTGGTTAAAGGAGGACTAGCGAGTGTCTAGTGCTCTGAACGGCGGGACCATGGACTAAGCGTGAAATGACGTGAGAAGGCTAACCGTACTTGGCCCCAGACAGGAAAAAGAAAACTGAAGAGAAAACAAACATCAAACCTGAAATCGTACCGGAGAAAGGACTACCGAATCGAGTCTAAAACATGACAGGCGACAGAAACAGTAAATTAACAGTGTGAACCTGAAGTGACAGGTAACAGAAAATAAATGATACCACGTAAGACTTTGAGTGATCCGGACCCTTATGTACGCCTGAGCGCGATAACCATGGCATGAGAAGTGACGAACGTGGACCCTGAACGAAAGAGGCAACGAAAACTGGAAACGTACATCGATGCGCAGCCGGTGGCAGACACGGCGTGACATGAACGTAAGCCTGAAGCGTGACAGGCAACACCTGAAAAATAAAAAACACGTGAGCCTGAAGCGCAACAGGCAGTAGATGATTGATTGAAACGTGACAAATTGAAAACGTAAGCCTGAAACGTAACAGGCAACAGATAATGAAAATAACACGTAAGCCTGAAGCGTAATAGGCAACCTAAGATAAATTAGAAACGTAAGCCTGAAACGTAACAGGCAACAGATAACGAAACTAACACGTAAGCCTGAAGCGAGACAGGCAACCTGAGATGAATTAAAACGTAAACCTGAACGTAACAGGCAACAGACAATGAAAATAATATGTAAGCCTGAAGCGTAACAGAAACAGATGATGAATTAAAAACGTGAGCCTGAAACGTGACAGGCAACAGATAAAACATGGCAAAAAGATGAGATTGAAACGTGCGTTTGAAACGTGACAGGCAACAGATGATACACTGAACAAAAAACGTGAGCTTGAACCGTGGCAGGCACCCGACATGGTGAGATGTGCATGTGAGCCTGAAGCGCAAAAGTGGCAATGGTAATAAAGCGTGAGTCTGAAACGTGACAGGCCAATGATTGAGAAAGGAACGGACGCCTGAACAGAACAGGCCGTGGGAGGCAGAGGCGTGAGCCTGGCCGTGACCGCCAATTGATACATAGGCCTGACACGTGACAGCAACAGCCTGTCGTGGACAGGTATGACAGAGAAACAAAACATGGTGACATGAACAAGAAGTGACCTGGGACGTGACTGGAGACAACCTGGTGACTACGACGTGACCCTGACGCGGGTGACAAAGGAATAGGAAGTTACATAGCAGCGAAGCCTGGAAGACCGCGAATGTGTGGTAGAAAATGAAGCAGTCGCCGGAAATGTCAGTGGATGTGGAGAGTGGAAAGCGATGGTCGGCAAACGGGACAAATGAGCGCAACCTGGCTGACGAGCGCAGCCAGAGTGGCGCAGCACCCGGGGACTGCAAAATAATTGGTAACGTGAGGGGGAGACTACGCAGACCGGAACGCGCCAATGCGTCCCAACCGTGACATGGGGAACCATCATTTATTTTTTTTTTATTTTTTTTTAAAGACTTCGATGCTGCTGCTTGACTGTGTGGAGAGAATAAAAACTTTGGGTGTGACTGGAGTGAGAAGGACTAAAAAACCAGCACCTACCTGTTTGAACCCTGAGTGGGGAATTTTATGACCTCTGTAAGGATGCATGGATCCCTGGTTGAAGATTAACGGCAGAGTACCCAGGGTCTGCAACAATAATTTTTTTATTTTATTTTTTTTTTGGAAAAAGAACACAAAACTGGGGTCGTACTGTAGAAAATAATATTGATCGAATCTGGAATAAAAATGATAGCGACAAAGAATAGTGATTAACAGCATGAACCTGGCCTGTAACCGGAAATGGATGAAAAAACGTAAACCTGAAGCGTAACGGGGAATAAATACATAAGAGAAATGTAAGCCTGACACACGTGACAGGCCACGGAACGTGGTATGGTGGATACGTAAGCCTGAAACGTAACAGGCGACAAAAATAAAAGAAAAACGTAAGCCTGAAGCGGAACAGGCAACATAATACATTGGGAACGTAAGCCAGAAACGTAACTGGCAACAGAAAAGAAAAACGTAAGCCTGAACGTAACAGGCAGCAGACATGATAGATTAGAAACGTAAGCCAGAAACGTAACTGGCAACAGAAAAGAAAAACGTGAGCCTGAAACGTAACAGGCAGCAGACATGATAGATGAGAAACGTAAGCCAGAAAAGTAACAGGCAACAGACATGATATATTAGAAACGTGACCCTGAAACAGGCACTGACGGCAAATAATACGTAAGCCTGAAGCGTGACTGGCAACAGGTATAGTCTGGGAAAACCGTAAGCCCGTGGCGACATGGGCAACAAATGGTAAGAATGATGCGTAAGCCTGACACAGAACAGGCCACAGACATGTTGGAGCATGAAAAGACATGCGTGAAAATGATGATTACACTTACCGGTAATCGGATTTTCCTGACCCCACGACAGCACCTTAGAGAGATGGCTCCGCCCCAGGACAGGAAACCTGCAGCATAAAAAGGTGGAGCCGCTCTCCCACCTCAGTGAGTTTCCAGAGCATGAGAGGGACTCCCCCTTACGTTAGTTCAGTTTAACATTCTTCTTTTTTTTTTTTTTTTTGCAACACCCGTGAACACACAGACTTACACCAACAGGGAGGGAATAAAGAGGTGCTGTCGTGGGGTCAGGAAAATCCGATTACCGGTAAGTGTAATCATCATTTTTCCCCTCCCCCACGACAGCACCTTAGAGAGAGATTTCAGAGATCAGCCTCAGGGTGGGAAACAGTACTCAAGACTTTTGTACCAAAGAGAAGGTCAGAAATAGAGTCAAGTTGAAGCCTATAGTGTTTATAGAAAGTGGACGGAGAAGACCAGGTGGCAGCCCGACAGATCTGTTCAATGGATACGCTGGCCCTCTCAGCCCAAGAAGTGGACACCGCCCTCGTGGAGTGAGCCCTCACAGAAATAGGGGGAGACACACCGGATACTGAATACGCCAAGGATATAGCTTCTCTGATCCAGCGGGCAATAGATGCCTTAGAGGCAGTATTACCTTTCCTAGCCCCGCCGAACAGAACAAATAAGGCAGAAGACTTCCTCCAGTCCTTAGTCACCTCCAGGTACTGCAAAATACACCTCCTGACATCGAGGGAATGCATCTCCTTCTCTCTGTCATCTTTTGGTTCTGAAAAGAAAGCTGGAAGAGCTACCTCCTGAGCCCTATTAGTCCTAGAAGGAACCTTCGGCATAAAGGCGGGATCTGGTCTGAGAACTACCCTGTCTTCTCTGATGGACATGAAAGGGGGGTTAATGGAGAGGGCCTGAATCTCCCCAACCCTTCTGGCTGACGTTAAGGCTACCAGCAAAACTAGTTTAAGGGAAAGCACTTTAATTGAGCAAGAGACTAGAGGTTCAAAGGGATGTTTAGTTAGGGCATTTAACACCAAGTTAAGGTCCCAAGGAGGAAATCTAGGGCCTGCTACTGGCGTAATCCTATCTACTGCCTTAAAAAACCTAACAATCCAAGGGTCCATGGCTAAACTCCTTCTCCCTAAGACCGATAAAGCTGACACCTGCACTTTTAATGTACTTTTTGCCAACCCTAGGGACAATCCCCTCTGTAGAAAATCCAACACCTGAACCACTGAAAATTCTAATGGCCAGGAAACACTTTCTGTGCCTATAAAGGATAGGAACTTCCTCCATACCCGTGCATAAATAATATTCGTCACCTCCTTTCTACTTTTCATCAGAGTGGAAATGACCTCCTTAGAGAATCCCTGACTGGCTAAAAATGACCTCTCAAATTCCACGCCGAAAGATGCAGAGACTCTACCTCCGGGTGGAATACTGGACCCTGTGACAATAGGTCCGGAATTCCCGGCAGGATCCATGGATCCGAAACCGACATGGCCCTCAACAGGGAAAACCACGCCCTTTTCGGCCAGAAGGGAGCTATCAGAATCACTCTCGCCCTTTCGTATCTGATCTTCCTTATCACTAACGGAATCATTTGTAGCGGGGGAAAGGCATAACCTAGCGGGAAGTCCCATCTCTGGAGGAAGGCGTCCACCCCAGATGGGCACTCTTTTGGACTGAGGGAGAAGAACTCCGGCACCTTTCTGTTCTCCCTTGTGGCAAACATGTCTACCGAAGGCAGACCCCATAAATCTACTATCTGGGAGAATATCTTTGGACTTAGTGACCACTCCCCCTGACGTAGCCTGTGGCGACTCAGGAAGTCTGCCTGAAAATTCTCGACCCCTCGAATATGAATGGCCGAGAGATGAAGCACTTTCTCCTCTATTTCCTCGAAAATCCATCTTGTCTCCTTCTGTAAGGAATCTGACCTGGTTCCTCCCTGACGATTGAGATATGAGACCACTGTCCGATTGTCGGACATCACCCTCACATGTCTGTTCTGTATCATAGGAAGAACTGCCCTCAAGGCCAACAAAACAGCTCTCAGCTCCTTTCGATTTGACGAGAACAGCTTCTGACCCTGGGACCACTCTCCCTGAAAGATCTGATCCTCCACGTGAGCCCCCCATCCCCAGGGGCTGGCGTCCGTAGTCACAACTACCGGTTCCGGAAAGGACCAGGGAAGTCCCTGAGTCAGATTCTCTTCTTCTTTCCACCAATTTAGGGATGAAAGAGTTACGTCGGACAAACTTATAACTGACTCCAGAGACGTCCCTGCTCGCCTTGCGGCAGCCAAAATCTCTCCCTGTAACTGGCGAGAGTGTCGCTGCGCCCACTGGACTGCTGGCATGCAGGATGTTAAGACTCCTAACAGGGACATAGCTTTCCTTATAGACAGGGTTCCTCCTGACTGAACCCGCCGAACTACTCCCTGAATCCTGGCTACCTTCTCCTCTGTGAGGAAAGTTTTCTCCAGCCTGGAATTTAAAACCAGACCCAAGAAAACCTGGCTTGATGATGGCTCCATCCTGGACTTCTGGGTATTCAAAAGCCACCCCAGGGACTGAAGTACCTCCATCACCCGATTCAGAGCCCAGACACACTCCGCTTGAGTTTGGGCCACCACCAGAAAGTCGTCCAAGTAAGGCAGAAATGTGATGTTCTCCTTCCTGATGAAGGAGGCCATCTCCGCCACTACCTTCGTAAAGATTCGAGGTGCCATGGAAAGGCCAAAGGGGAGTGCCTGGAACTGGTAATGAAGAAGCCCAGTCTCGGTTCTTACAGCCACCCGGAGGAATCTCTGGTGATCTGGATGAATCGGAATATGATGGTACGCATCTTTTAAATCCAGAACCGCCATATGACAACCCGGAGATAAAAGAAATATTGCTGACCTGATGGTTTCCATCTTGAATTTCCTGGCTTTCAGGAATTTGTTCAGGTATTTGAGGTTTATTATAGTCCGGTATGACCCATCTGGTTTCTTCACTAGAAACAGGGTGGAATAAAAACCTCTCCCTATCTCTGACTCTGGGACAGGAAGTAACACTTTTTTGTTTATTAGTTTTTTTATTTCTTGCAGCATAATGATAGAAAACTTTGAAATCACAAATTTTTCCGCGGGGTATCTCAAAAATTCTAACCTTAGACCTTCCCGCAGAAGACCTATCAACCATCTGCCCGCCATCTTTTCCCAAGCAGGAAGAAAGAATCTTAATCTTCCTCCTACTGGGATCATGGCGTCATTGCTTTCCTTGTTTTCCCCCACGAGCTGCGGCTGATCTAAACAAAAAGCCCTTACTTCCTGATCTAGGCCTTGCTCCCTGCTCTCTGTCCCCCGTCTGCTTTTTATTCTGAAATCCACTCGGGTTCCGAAAGGGCCGTCTATATTGCTTAAATTGAGTGAAAGATTCTTGGGGAAACTTTTTCTTTCTATCTGCCGCTTTTTCGAGTAAGGAGTCAAGTTCAGACCCAAAAAGGAACTGGCCATCACAGGGAATGCTACACAATCTCAGCTTGGACGGCATATCCCCCCCTTTCCAATTCTTAAGCCACAAAGCACGTCGCGCGGAATTGGAAAGGGATGCGGCTCTCGCTTCCAGCCTCACCGAGTCCACTGCGGCATCTGCAATAAAGTCCGCGGCCTTCTGGAAAGTGGGCATAGATGCCAACAATTGCTCTCTAGGGCATTTATCCCTAATCTGCCCCTGTAGCCTATCCAACCACAGTGACATAGATCTCGCAACCACTGTGGCGGCTATACTAGGCCTGAAAGCCGCCGCAGAAGATTCCCATGAATTCTTAAGGGCAGAATCTATTCTTTTATCTAAGGGATCCCTCAAGAAACCCATGTCCTCAAAGGGCAGAGAGGATTTTTTAGAAATCTTGGAAATGGCTACATCCAGCTTCGGGGCCCTGTCCCAAGATGTAGATGCCTCTTCCTCAAAGGGGTACTTCCGCTTAAAGGTTTTAGAAATAAACGGTTTTTTATCCGGTTTTTTCCATTCTTTTTCTATCACAGCTGAGACCGATTTATGGACAGGGAAACACCTACGCTTCTTTTCCCTAAGTCCCCCAAACACAACATCCTCTACAGATCTATTTTCTCTGGTATCTTCCAATTCCAGGGTAGATCGGATAACCTTTAACAATTTGTCCGTATCTTCTGCCGGAAAAAGGAACTTTCCTTCTTTGGTGTCATCCTCCGAAGAGAAGGAATCATTAGAGTCCTCATCCCCGGAGAGAGAGCCACTATCTTCCGATTCCACGTCGGACTCCTGTCTCACTTCTCTTCTTCTCTTCCTACCGGCTTTCAAGGAATTTTTGACTTCGGACATAATAGACTTAATGTCTTTTAGAAGACTCGGAGTCTCCTCGGCCACTGTCTTCTCAATGCACTGCTGACAGAGCTTCTTAGCATAAGTAGAAGACAGCGAGCACTTGCAGATAGGGCATTCCTTGTTCTTTTTCTTTGTCGCCACCTTCTTAGGCACCGTCTAAGAAAAATGGAATATACCCAATCTAAGTAACAGCCTAGACCCTGAAAGGAGCGAGAATAGGACTCACAATACCGGCGGCAAGATTTCAATATCTGCACATTCAGATCTCCCTTCTTCATCCATAATGAAAGGTAACCTGCAAAAATATTGCCCAGGTTATCTACTGCCACCAAGAATTCCTCTCACCTGAGAGATACATAGTTACTGCAAACCTCTCCACGCCAAGATAGCCCAGGAACTTGGTCCACTTCAGGCACACCGAAAACAGACAACGGCGTCCAATAACTCCAGCACCCTCATACCTGTATGTAGTTGGTTTTAAAACTGCCGGGCAGCCGAACTTCCGGTCACCTGACCGGAAGCGCACGGCCGTGGAACGCATGGCACTTCCTGTCCAGACGCCACCCACCAGCGTCTACATCCGGTGGCGTCCTGGCTGGTTTGCAGCAATACTGGGGCCTTCTGGCCACCCTAGATCCGTTGGTGCGGTCCTCCTCGTCTGAGGGACCAGCACCTTCTGCCCTTGTGACCCGGGATCTTCTCACCGGTATCCTGCCCCCGACGCCTGTGGGGATGATCGGACAGGTAAACAAGCCGCCTCCAACCCTCCGGCATCTACCGGGACTTCCAGGTCAGGACGACAACTGCAGGCTCCCGTACCAGGACAGGAAACCTCACTGAGGTGGGAGAGCGGCTCCACCTTTTTATGCTGCAGGTTTCCTGTCCTGGGGCGGAGCCATCTCTCTAAGGTGCTGTCGTGGGGAGGGGAAAACATGAAGAAAACCCGGCAATGAACATGGTGGGATGACATGGAAGCAAACCCGCCGTGTGACTGGTGACAGAACGGTGACTGAAAATAAGTATTTACCGAACAACGTCCGCAGATGTGGCAGAGTGGAACAGGCGGTGGTCGACACGGGCGGAATTTGTTTGAAAAACCTTGGCAGACGATGGATGGCAAGCACGGCAGAGTAACCAGAGTCTGCAACAATAACCAGTGGCGTGAGGGGGGGGGGGGGGGTTGGTGGCCCCTGCTACGCCATTACTCGACCCTTGACCCAGAGAACTGCGAGTCCCTGTGATCTAATGAGACTGTGTGTGTGGGAGCTGACGTGTGAGGTGGCGGAACCGCTGCCGTGGGGTGTGGAGGGTTAACTGGTCTGCTGCTTTAACAAGACAGGGGAGGGCACGTGGGAGCTAGCGGTGTGCCATGACCCTGGCAAGCAGCTATGCTATGTATGTGCTGGCGAGGGCCTGTGGTGGGGCTTATTATGACGAACCAGTGTGTAGACCAATGCTTTCAAGTGTATTTTTTTATTTTTTATTTTTATTTTTTTTCAAACTTTATTGATGGTAAACAGCAGCCGGCCGCCGGCCAGTAGCTGCGTGGGAAGAAACGGCACCCCTGGGTCTGGACGGACCCGCCCGTGGGGAGAGCGCCAGGACCAGCCAGACAAGGGGGGTGTGAGCTGCTGCGGCGGCCGGCGCCAGGAAGAGAGCCCGACAGCAGAGGCCGGCCGGGATGCAAGCTCCGTCGTCAAGGCAACGGAAGCGCTGCCCGGCATCCCGCGAGATCTGCTCAGGGCGGCGCCTGAGCGAGGACGTGCCGGCCGTACCACCCGGGATGCGAGGTGGGTAGCGAGCGGACCGGACCGGGGGGGGGGGGGGGATGGGTGGACATGCCGGAGAGGGGTGCGGGAGGAGCGTGAACTTACCCAGGCAGCTGAGCGGGAAGCGTTGGAGGGGAACCCTCGGTAAACTTACCTGCACCGCAGCACAGCAGGACGGGGCGTGACGTCAGGCGGGAAAAGGCACCGCACCGAAAACGCCTGCACATGAGGAGAGGGCGTGCCTCCTTTTAAGAGCGCCTACGCCCCTCCCACAAATGCAGGCTGACATGTCAGCCTTAAGCTACTTGTTTACAGAGCAGTTGCCATGCTCTTAAGCACATTTTACTGCCTTTTACATCCCTCTAGCCTTTTCAAGGACTATTTTAGAGCCATTTTAATGCAAAAAAGTGCCAATTTTAGTGCCCTAAATTTAAAAAATTCTTATTTTCAATTGTCGGGTGACATTTTACCATTTTTGGCGTATACAAACCCCTGCTCTGCATTGCTGACAGGGGCCTAAATCTCTCAAAATCCTCTGTTGTATTGCTGGGTGACATGAACCCCCTTTTGCCATGAATGAACCCCTGCTCTGCATTGCTGACAGGGGCCTAAATCTCTCAAAATACTCTGTTGTATTGCTGGGTGACATGAACCCCCTTTTGCCGTGAATGAACCCCTGCTCTGCATTGCTGACAGGGGCTTAAATCTCTCAAAATCCTCTGTTGTATTGCTGGGTGACATGAACCCCCTTTTGCCATGCATGAACCCCTGCTCTGCATTACTGACAGGGGCCTAAATCTCTCAAAATCCTCTGTTGTATTGCTGGGTGACATGAATCCCCTTTTGCCGTGAATGAACCCCTGCTCTGCATTGCTGACAGGGAACTAAATTTAGTGAAAACATCTGTTACTGATCGGAAGATGCGCGACTACAAGCGCACGCTGATGATAGCATTCCCACCTGACAGCGGGGGCACAGTGGAAGCACAAGGCGGAGGCAGAGGAGGAGGAAGAGGTCATCAACGCAGCTGGGGCACCACCAGCACCTGAGAAGGCAGGGTTAGCATGGCCAAAATGTGGAAAAGCTTTGTCAGCCTTGGAGGTGCTGACCTGCCCTGCAGCCAGTGTATAGTGTGAACGTGTGTTTAGCACGGCAGAGAGCATTATCACAGGCCACAGCCAATGTGGACAACCTTACATTTATTAAAATAAACCAGGCATGGATCCCACAGGACTTGTCTGTACCTTGTGCAGAATAGACATTTATACCAGCCTCAACCATCCATTCTTGTACTCAAGTGCACTTATTCTTAGTTTTATTTTGTTATATGTCCCAATATTTTGGGGGATACCCCAATTTAAAAATAAAAAATAACACAAATCAGTGTTGGCTACCTATTCCTCCTTCACCGCCGCTTCCACCTACACCGCCACATCCACCCATCCACCGCCTCCTCCTCTACCTCCTACTCCTAGATCCAGATTGTTATTTCAAATTTTTCAGTATTTTATGTTATTTTAAGTCATTTCCCTATCCACATTTGTTTGCAGTACAGTTGTCATGCTCTTAAAGGGCTTCTGTCAGCCCACTAAACCGTTTTTTTTTTTGTTTACTAATAATCCCTATACTGCGAGCTCTGCATACATAAGTTAAATAATCATTTTGGTTCAGTAGAATTTGATAAAAAGCTATTTTTTAAATATGCAAATTACCTTGCTACCAGCAAGTAGGGTGGCTACTTGCTGGTAGCAGCCGCATCCTCCGATCCTAATGACGCCCCCTCCGCATTGTGATTGACAGGGCCAGGGAACGGAATCGTTCTCTGCTGGCCCTGCCTGTTAGCATTCAAAATCTGGCGCCTGCGCCGCGGCCGTACCTATCTTCAATCTGCGCACTGAGAGGCGGCCACTCGCTCGGCTGCTCCAACCTCAATGCGCCTGCGCCGGGTGTAGATGTGACGTCATCGGCGCAGGCGCATTGAGGATGGAGCGGCCGAGCGAGTGGCCGCCTCTCAGTGCGCCTGAGCAGATTGAAGATAGGTACGGCCGTGGCGCAGGCGCCAGATTTTGAATGCTAACAGGCAGGGCCAGCAGAGAACGATTCCGTTCCCTGGCCCTGTCAATCACAATGCGGAGGGGGCGTCATTAGGATCGGAGGATGCGGCTGCTACCAGCAAGTAGCCACCCTACTTGCTGGTAGCAAGGTAATTTGCATATTTAAAAAATAGCTTTTTATCAAATTCTACTGAACCAAAATGATTATTTAACTTATGTATGCAGAGCTCGCAGTATAGGGATTATTAGTAAACAAAAAACGGTTTAGTGGGCTGACAGAAGCCCTTTAAGCACATTTTGATGCCTTTTGCAGCCCTCTAGCCCTTTCCAGGACTATTTTAGAGCCATTTTAGTGTCCAAAAGTTTGAGTTCCCATTGACTTCAATGGGGTTCGGGGTTAAGTTCGAGTCAAGTTCAGGTCCCGAACCCGAACTTTTTTTTCAAGTTCGGCCGAACCCGAACATCCAGGTGTCCACTCAACTCTACTCCTGACCGTTGTGCACGTCTGATCTGCAACTACAGGAAACGTTTGGTTGAAGTTATTGCTGCCAAAGGAGGATCAACCAGTTATTAAATCCAAGGGTTCACATACTTTTTCCACCTGCACTCTGAATGTTTACATGGTGTGTTCAATAAAAACATGGTAACATTTAATTCTTTGTGTGTTATCAGTTTAAGCAGACTGTGATTGTCTATTGTTGTGACTTGGATGAAGATCAGATCACATTTTATGACCAATTTGTGCAGAAATCCATATCATTCCAAAGGGTTCACATACTTTTTCTTGTAACTGTACATATTTCTGCTGTGGAGGACAGTTATTTTGCCTGTTAAATCAAATAATAATGTGTATTATTAGTATTGCATACCAGTGCTTGATTGAGAGAAGGACTGGACAAATCATCTGTATAATGCCCTAAACAATCGGTAGGCACTGTGGCTAAGGCCACTTCTCATATCACATATAGAGGCAGATGATTGATCATAGTTGGGAGAAGATGATGAACTCACCAAGGATACTGATCACAATCTTCTGCTGATTAATTTGATGCAGAATAAAGTGCCTCTGAGCGCTGGTGAACATGAAAACAGGGAGTACTCTCCTCCTCCAGATTTGAGCTCACTAAAAACTGACAATTACAGATGGTGCATTCACAAGAGAGAAAACTGGTAAAAATATATATCATATGAGATTGTAGTCATAAATATTTATATTACTGAAGTACACCCATCACTGCTTATTCTAAAAATTTAGGTGGAATGATACGTACTCTTTAGCCACCAATTTTTAACATTGGAGAACACACTGAAAATGAGACAAGGAAATATATCAACCTTACAAATACACTTACACATTTACACATGCAGTTTGTATGGCATAATTAGGATACTTAAAGGATGTCCAGCAGGATAATTTTTTTTAGATAAGCAGCAGAATAATGCCATGTAAGAATTACTCACTTCACTGATCCTCCTTCACTGTTGTTCCAATGTTGACTGGGCCCCAAATGGTCTCCACTTCCTAGTCCATAATGGACACACAGGAAATGGCATGAGATGCTTACCAAGCCAGTCACTGGCTGAGGTAGATTACAGATGCAGCATTGATTAGCTGCATTGGTATCTCCTACCATGTCCCATGGGTCGATCTTGGTCTAATAAGTGGAGAGCAGTGGGGACACAACAGGGAATCGGAGGACTGGCAAAGTGAGTAATACTTCTATGGCACCATTCTGCCCCTTATCAAAAAAATATTAAACTGCTGGACGACCCATTTAAGAAACATTTCTTTCTCTTCTTATTATTTATACTTGTATGGGTCTAGACCAGGCATCCTCAAACTGCGTCCCTCCAGCTGTTGTAAAACTACAACTCCCACAATGCCCTGCTCTAGGCTGATACCTGTAGGCTGTTCGGACATGCTGAGAGTTGTAGTTTTGCAACAGCTGGAGGGCCGCAGTTTGAGGATGCCTGGTCTAGACCTTCCTGTAAAACTGAAGGTCAGTTACCACACACTTTTTGCCAAGTTAACAATGATAGAAGATTTTTCCTTTTAAACAACTTTAGGCTGTAGCAAAAATGTGCAGTAAATCCATCTTAGAGAGTTGATATTCATTAAAGTGCCTTTTAACCCACGTTTCCATTTCCTATGGCAGTCAAGAACTCTAATCATTCATCTAGTTAATATATAATACATCTCATTAATATACAGCTCAGAGGCATACTGTGCCAATTAAACACACAGTACTCACTTTTAAGCAATTCATCTTTTACTTTGCCACTCTGAATCTGATCTCAGAAAATGCAACAAATTGAAATTTATTGCAGGTGGCTATATACCAGCATGATAAGAATTCTGCCAACTGCTCACATCCATCAAACTACAGATGACCAGTCACTTTGAGACTATAAGCAAATTTAAATTGGATAAACAAAGATTATACTGTATATCACAAATCACTTATGAGATCATAATTACAACCAATGTCAACAAGTGGAAATGAAACATTTGTACAGTTTAATTTCTGTTGCTTTTTGGCAAAAAATACAGAAACCTAATGGGTTGCATTGGGATACTTGCTGTAGTTTACATTATTGTGTAGCAAAATAATCCAACATGTAACTTCTGACCTAGAACAGTATAGCTGAAGGACAAACCATCCAAAACGGCAATCTAATGGCTTTTGCACACAGCTGTATTTTCTACAAGTTAAGCTTGTTTCACCTCTGCATTAGATATCTCCTGCAGAGAGCAGCCTGTGTGAGATGTCTGAATCCACCATCCAGATGCTACCTGATATCTGCCAGTCCCTTCAACCATAAAGGGGGGCTGGTGGAAATCCAGCTGCAACCCAGCAAACATGTCTAAAATCATCTGTCCGAAAACCACTGTTCCCCATTATAGCTAATGGTGGCTGGACGGAATTCCAGCAGCACCCTGCATTCTGGATGGAACAGCCTGCCGGATCTGTCAAACGCAGATGTGAAACAGGCCTTAGCAGCTTTAAGGAGCCATAATACATAAACCATAGAAGTCTCTAATTTCATCAAGTGGCAACTCACATAGAACGGAGCCACAGTGCAGGCATAATGGTATACAAGAAATCTAAAGGGCCCCATACACATTACTGTATTGTCGGCCAAACCAGCCCAATCTAACATGAATGGTGAGCTCCTGACTCTCCCACAACAGGATGTCAAGCAGAGAACGATCTGGCTAAGGGCTTTGCGTTCCGTATACGGGCCGTTTTCTGCGTTCCGCATACGGTCCGTATACGGAACCATTCATTTCAATGGGTCCGCAAAAGATGCGGACAGCACTCTGTGTGCTGTCCGCATCCGTTGCTCTGTCCCGTGGCCCGGCAAAAATTATGATTCCTGTCCTATTCTTGTCCGTTTTGCGGACAAGAATAGGTATTTCTATAATGGGCCTCCTGTTCCGTTCCGCAAATTGCGGAAGGCACACAGGCATCTGTTTTTTGCAGATCCGCAATTTGCGGACCGCAAAAAATGTCACGGTCATGTGAACAAGCCCTAATTGAAATTTGTCACCAAATCCCAGGAAATAAGCCGCAGACAGAAGTGTCTGTCAGCAGGTCTCTTCACTCTCCCCAGTGACAACACATACATGCATGAGTGAACCAAATGTGTATATTTATGAGGGAGTAATAGCTGAATGTTATTGTCATGGTCATATTGATGGTCTATCCTCCAGATAGGGGATTTTCAAATTGATGGTCTATCCTCCGGATAGGTCATCAATATGAGATCAGTGGAGGTCTGACTCCTAGGACCCCCATGATCAGCTGTTTGAGGAAGCTGTGGTGATCAGCGGAGCTACAGTGAGCACCACTTATCAAGCATAGCGCCTTCCAGTGGATAGCAGTTGAGTTGCAACTTAGCCTCACTCATTTGAATGTGACCAATGAACGTGAACACTGCAGCTTCTTCATACAGCTCACCACAATCAATCAGATATTGATGACCTATTCTGAGGATAAGGCATCAATGTTAAAATCCTGGAGAACCCCTTTAGACCTCTTTCACTTGACCGTATGGCTTTTTCAGTGTTTTGTGGTCCATTTTTCGTGGATCCGTTGTTCCAGTTTTTGTTTCCGTTGTGTTTCCATTTCTGTTCCGTTTTTCCGTTCCGTTTTTCCGTATGGCATATACAGTATACAGTAATTACAAACGAATACAAGACAAGAATAGGACATGCTATATTTTTTTGGCGGTGCCTCGGAACGGAGCAACGGATGCAGACAGCACACGGAGTGCTGTCCGCATCTTTTACAGCCCCATTGTAGTGAATGGATCCGCACCCGAGCCGCAAAAACTGCGGCTCGGATGCGGACCCGAAAAACGGTCTTGTGCATGAGGCCTAAGACAGTGATGGATGATGTCAGCTGACACTGATGTACCTTGACCTTGAAGTTCACCTCTAATCTCTTTAAAGGGCTTCTGTCACCCCCCATTTAGCAATTTTCAGTATCGGACATTAGCTATTTGATAATGTCAGTTGAGTCCATATATATCACTCTTACCTCTCTCTGTGCTGTAATTTCTTTAAAAATCTTACTTTTGGAATATGCTAATTACTTCACTACCAGCAACTTGGGCGGTTACTTGCTGGTAGCCGCCGCATCCTTGGACTATAAACACGCCCCCTCCTCCACTTGATAGACAGGGCCAGCAAGCGCTCTCCTCCTCCCGCTGGCCCAGTCTGCCCAAGAAATCCCGCGCCTGCGCCGTACTGGTCCTCATTCGGCGCAGGCGCTCTGAGAGAAGGACACTCACTTGCCCGTTCCTTCCTCAGTGCGCCTGCGCCGATGACGTCAGCCTACACCCGGAAAAGCGTCCTTCTCTCAGAGCGCATGCTCCGAATGAGGACCGGTACGGTGCAGGCGCGGGATTTCATGGGCAGACAGGGCCAACGGGAGGAGGAGAGCGCTCGCTGGCCATGTCTATCAAGTGGAGGAGGGGGCGTGTTTATAGTCCAAGGATGCGGCTGCTACCAGCAAGAAACCGCACAAGTTGCTGGTAGTGAAGTAATTAGCATATTATAAAAGTAAGATTTTTAAAGAAATTACAGCACAGATAGAGGTAAGAGTGATATATATGGACTCAACTGACAATAGCAAATAGCTAATGTCCGATACTGAAAATTGCTAAATGGGGGGTGACAGAAGCCCTTTAACCTTATTATGTGCAACTGTATTAGGCCTCTTTCACACAAGCGATATGGATTGTGTCAGGATCTGTTTAGCTAAAAAATGAAGGTTTTGCACGTAAGGTCAGTCAGTTTTGATTGCGATTGTGTTTAGCGTTTCAGTTTTTCCACACGGGTGCAATCAATTTTTCATGCATTTTTCATGCGAGTGAAAAAAACTGAAGAATTAGAAACTACATACCCCTAGCAACCATCAGTGAAAAACGTATTACATCCGGATGCCTTCAGTTTTTCACGCAAGCCCTATTCACTTCTATGGAGCCATAGGCTGAGCCGAAAAACGCAGAATATAGAATATGCTGTGATTTTTCCTGAACAACACAGAACTGATCCGTGAAAAAAAAACGCTCATGTGCAAAGACCCATTGAAATTAATGGGTCAGGATTCAGTCCAGATGTTATAGGGGTTGCTTTACGCATGAATATTCGTCATACATTTGCAAATTCGACAATTCGCTATTATTTTCTTGATTGCGAAAATCGGCAATGTAATATTCGCGTAAAGCGCATGCAATACAGGCGTGGGTTACTTTTGCTACAGCTGCTAGAAGTTTCCTGAGACTGGAGAAAATGGTTGGCACGGCAGAACATTAAAAATGGCTTTATATGCAGATAGAGTGCTCCAATATATTCGCGCTTGCGCTAATCAGCAATTAATGATGCGCATATTTTGGCGCAATACGTGCAACTTCACATTTTAGCAGGTCTGACTACATATTACTGATTGGTGCACTAAGTAGTGTTGTGAAATTGTGACATCACAGCACTATGTATGTAGCATGTATGTATGGACAGCAGAACCTATCAGCTACACTATATCAGGATATAACCTACACTGACTATCTCCCACTAACTATAGGTATTATATATAAGCTAACTAACTATCTAATGTAATGAGTGGAAAGCACAGAGAACAGCAATAACACTGCTGTCTCTCTCAGAACTCCATAAAACTGTAGAAAATGGCTGCTGGGGAGGTTCTTATATAATAAGGGGTAGGCAACTTTCCTATTGGTTGCTAGGGATGTTGCTAAGCTCAGACAAAGACATTGCTGCCTTCTCATTGGCCCAGAAGCAAGAAGCAGGGAGGGATCATGGGTTCATATGAAAAAAAAATCTAGAATATTAAAAAATACGAATATATATCACTATATTCTAAATATTTGCAAATTCTCAAAGTGCCGATATTCGCGATTAATATTCGCTATTCGAATATTCGTGCCCAACACTATGAAAGAGGCCTAATAGGAACATTAAAGGGTTTCTGTCACCCCACAAAACTCATTATTTTTTTTTGGGATAGTTAGATTCCTTATAGGGCGATATAGGAGAATATAATAGTCTTACTTACTTTCATGCGGCCGATTCTTTATAAAACGAAGTTTTATAATATGTAAATCCGGTCTCTACCAGCAAGTAGGGCGTCTACTTGCTGGTAGCCGCAGCAGCAATCCGCCCCCTCGCCGTGTTGATTGACAGGGCCAGCCGTGATCTCCTCCTCCGGCCGGCCCTGTCAGTAATTCAAAAATCGCGCGCCTCTGGTCATTCGGCGCAGGCTCTCTGAGATGAGGAGGCTCGTCTCCTCAGCACTCCCTCAGTGCGCCTGCGCCGATGACGTCTTCTCTTTCGGTGATGTCATCGGCGCAGGCGCACTGAGGAGACAAGCCTCCTCATCTCAGAGCGCCTGCACCGAATGACCAGAGGCGCGCGATTTTTGAATTACTGACAGGGCCGGCCGGAGGAGGAGATCCCGGCTGGCCCTGTCAATCAACACGGCGAGGGGGCGGATTGCTGCTGCGGCTACCAGCAAGTAGACGCCCTACTTGCTGGTAGAGCCCTCATTTACATATTATAAAACTTCGTTTTATAAAGAATCGGCCGCATGAAAGTAAGTAAGACTATTATAATCTCCTATATCGCCCTATAAGGAATCTAACTATCCAAAAAAAAAATAATGAGTTTTGTGGGGTGACAGAAACCCTTTAAGCTGTTTGGAAATGGTTTTATAACCTTAACCTTCAACATGTTTGTCTATAATTTTCTTTCTAATCTCCTGAGACAACTTTCTCCTTAGCTTTCTCTGGCCCATATTCAGAGTGGTTTGCACCATAATAACAAACAGTACAGTGACTACTTTTCACCCTTTAAATCAGCATACTGACTGATTACAAGTTTGAAGACACTTGTGATGCCAATTACAGGATAAACCTTAGAGGACCAGGCGATTTTCCGTTCTTGTTTTTCACTCCCCGTCATAACTTTTTGAATTTTTTCGTTCACATAGCCTTGTGAGGGCTTATTTTGTGCACGACAAAATGTACTTTCCAATGGCACCATTTACGGTTGCATACAATGTAGTGGGAAGCAGGAAAAAAAAAATCTAAATGGGGTGGAATTAGGGGAAAAAACACAATTCTGCCACAGTTTTTTTTTTGTTTGTGTTTTTTATGGTGTTCACTATGTGGTAAAAAATTACCTGTTACCTTATTCTCCAGGTCAGTATGATTACAATGATATCACACTTGTATAGTTTTTTTAGCGTTTTAATCCTGAAAAAAAATGAAAATGAAAAAACTCATTTTTTGCGGGACGATCTGTACTTTTCAGTGATACCATTTGGAAGTGTGTGTGACTTTTTGATGACTTTTTATAAGAAAATTTTGGGGAGTTGAAGTGCCAAAAAATGGCGAATTGGCAGTTTTTTCATTTTTTTTTTCATTACGTCATTCGCCTTGGGCGGAACGGAACAGCTGGCCCCTGATAGAACAGTACTATCCCTGTCCGTTATGAGGACAATAATAGATCATGTTCTATCTTTGAACGGAATGGAAAAATAGAAATACGGAAACGGAAGGCATACAGAGTACCTTCCATTTTTTTGTGGATCCATTGAAATGAATGGTTCCGTATACGCTGCAGCTGTGTCACGTGTCAGGCCAGTGATTTCCTGCTGAACCAATCACTGGCCTGACACATGACACAGCTGTGGCCACTGATTGGCTGAGTGGGATAGGTCCTCAACAACTTGTCCGGAGCCCAGAGAGAAGATACCAGGACCACACAGAGGAGAAGGGAAGCTGCTGCAGACAGGGCCAGGTCAGGATAATGTTTTTTACACAACATTAATAGAGGGGAGGGGGAGAAATGTGACATGGGGGGAATGTGACATGGGGGGGAGAAATGTGACATGTGGGGTGAAATGTGACATGGAGGGGAAGAAATGTGACATGGGGGGAGAAATGTGACAAGGGGGGAGAAATGTGACAAGGGGGGAGAAATGTGACATGGGGTGGGATGAGAAATTTGACATGGAGGGGGGAGAAATGTGACACGGAGGGGGGAGAAATGTGACACGGAGGGGGGAGAAATGTGACACGGAAGGGGGAGAAATGTGACACGGAAGGGGGAGAAATGTGACACGGAAGGGGGAGAAATGTGACACGGAGGGAGGAGAAATGTGACACGGAGGGGGTAGAAATGTGACACATGTCACAGTTCTCCCCCTCCATGTCACATTACCCCCACCGAGTTCTAGTGGTGGTGGGGGCGCCAAAATGTAGCTTAGCTTGTGTTGGCAAAAATCCTTGCATCGGCCCTGGTTGTCAGCTGTGCAGGGCTGCGCACAGGCGTAAGGCGCTCTGTGATGTCACGCTGTGAGTAGCCTTCACAGCACAGCCGACAGCAGGAGGATGCAGATCGCATTGGAGGAGAGGAGCGGCAGCATCCAGGAGCAGGAAGGGTAAGTGTTTTTTTAATTTTATATTTATGAGACTGATGGACACTTCTGGGGGCAGATGAGAGGCACTGGGGGCTGATGGAGAGGCTGCTGGGGGCTGAGAAGCTACTGGGGACTGATGGAGAGGCTGCTGGGGGCTGAGAAGCTACTGTGGGGCATGATGGGGGAGAATTATTACTACTAGGAGGTATTATGCAAAGCTTTACTACTACTGGGGGGCTATGAGGATGTCACGACCGCTATCCCAGCAGCAGTCGTGTCGCACCAGACGGAGGGGAAGGGGGACACTTATCTACGGATGGGAAATAGAATGGCCACCCCTGAGTAACCCTAAGCTGGCACCTGTCTGCCCTGATACCCTAGACGGGGTGTGAACCCGTGCGGCGAGCTGGATGCCTAAACCCTCAGTCGCCCTAACACTGGACTGGGGAAAGGCCGATGGGAGCGCTAGTCACCATCACTCACGTCTAGGAAAACAACAGGGGAAGACAACAACAAACAAACAACAGCAGAGATAGACTTATCCAGTCACGAGCAGAGAAGGCGATCCCAAACACGACAGTCCACGCCGGACAAGAGCTCCACAGCAACACCATCAAACGATCTCCTTCCAAGGTCAGCGTAGCACTGGAAGTAAGGACTATATCTGGCAATGACTGCAAGTGAAACTGAAACTAATATAGTAGCTGGGAGTGGCAGACAGGACTCACCTGAGAAGGATGCCTACAAACTCCCAGTCAGGACAAAAAGGTTCACAAGGCAAAACCCAGATGACATACCCTGAACCACGGAGCAAACTCACAAGCTATTGCGAGTAGCAAGTCGCTGCGACCTTCTCCTCCCAGACCTGTCTGGATCAGTCACAGTCGTGACAGTGGAACATGATTACTAGTATGGGCACTATAGGGGCATTATTACTACTAAGTGTGCTCTGGCAGAGAATTATTTATATTGGTGGGATTTTGGGGAGCACTGTTACTTTGGGGTGCACCCTGGCATAGTATCAGCTTAGCACAATTATTTTTGGGAGACATTACCTTGATACTATTAGTGTCTGGGCGCAGTTATTTTTTAGAGCACTGTGTGCCAATAATTGGTGAAGGGGGCACTATCTGTGTGGTAGTAGTATTTCCAGGGTTACTGTTTCTGCAGTATAGTATTGGGGGTGGCAGGAAAGGGTGTTAAGAAGATGTGGAGATGATGGAAATGTGGGAAACTCTGGTCTGAATGGAGAAGATAAAGAAAGAGAACGTCTACAACAAAGGTGACATAACTGGATGTAAGAGGTATGTGGCGCTATGTAGGAGAGGAGATGCTCCGGATCCTCCCCCTGCCATTTGCAGAAGGAGGATTAAGAGCTGGGTGAGGATGGCCAAAGGGGGCAACAGGCCACGGGCGGGTGGCAGATGGTGGGTGGAACCACAAGCCTTGAGCAGGATCTGGGGAGGGAGGAGTAAAAGTAAAAGAAGTACGTAAAAGAAAGGTCCACCGGGTCTCATGTTGCTCGTCAGGACGAGCATGTTTAGCCCGTCAGGATGAGCTAAAGAGATCCTCAAAAAGCACTGGCCTATCCTGTTAATGGACCCCGACATCAGGGATGCAGTAGAAAGCGATGGCCACAGCAGCATATCCAACCAGTTACTTCTTTATTGTTCAAAACTCCAAGGTACAATGTACAAAATTGCAACGTTTCGGCTACATCTAGCCTTTGTCAAGCTACATCTAGCTGCTAGACAAAGGCTAGATGTAGCCGAAAAGTTGCAATTTTGTACATTGTTCCTTGGAGTTTTGAACAATAAAGAAGTAACTGGTGGATATGCTGCTGTGGCCATCGCTTTCTACTGCCTACCATTGGACCGCCTTGGATCTGGGGTCTCTTGCCCAGCTGTTGCATCTACACAACCACAGCTCTGAAAAGCCGAGCTGAGTGCTGCTCCTATCCCTCTTCTTTTTTTTTTCCCGACATCAGGGATGTCATCCATGATTATCCACAAGTCACATTCAGGAAGGGCAGCAGCCTACGGGATCTCTTAGTTCAAGAGATCCAAAAGATTATTATATCTACGTATATGGCATATACACTGCATTTACACTGTTATTGTAGATTGCCGACCCACCGCGACACTTATATGGGCAGACTGTACCTGTTTCTAACTGCTTGATGCTATCAGCTAAAAACTATCCTTCTATAACGCTTTAAATACCTTTTCTCTATTTGCGGCCGCTATTTGCGGTCTAGTGGACCGCATCACTGACAGCTGCCGGGGATGCGTCCCGGTCACTAGACAACCCTGTCAGAACGAACTGCGCATGTCCCGGCGCGTTCGAACACGGTGACGTCACCATCGCACCGCCGCGTCATCAAGGAGAGAGCCAAGCCTCGTTTTGAGATGGCGCTCTGTTTAAAAGACCGGTGGCCTTCACATGTAAGTTAGGCTTTTCATTGCGTGCAAACACTAGGCCCCTAGTCAGGGAGGATTGAGGCCATTATCACATGCCATCAATATCGCTCCCTATTTTGCCTTTGAGCTGACTCCACATCCGGACTCAGCTCCAACTTTATATTGGAACCGACGGTCCAGGGCCAATGCATTATGGCCCGTACCGCGGCTCCTTGACTCCAACCACATTTGTGCTCAGCTCCCCATGTTTCCCCTGATGAGTCTTCTTCTGAAGGCGAAACATGCATGTAGGGATAGATAGGAGCAGGGCTTACTAGGGCTACTTATTTTAGGGCAAGGCTCCTGACAGGGTCGCCCTTATTAGGGCGGGTGCTCTGCTGTTAGGCTGCTACCTTTGTTTAGCTATCAGGGCCAGAACAGCACCCCCCATTTAGGGATTTTTCTCCCCACTCTGTAATATATAATCACTACGTCATCTAGCCCAGGGATAGCTTCTGTCACTACCAGAGTTTTGAGACGTTCTCACAGCTCTGTTTCTCCACCCCTGTGATGATGTCACTACCAGAGCTTGGAGGAGTTCTCACTGCTCTGTTTCTCCGCCCCTGGGATGAGGTCATTACTTTCTGTTTCCTTCCTTCCAGCTGTTCCTCCTATGTTTGATTTCTCTGTCTTTAAATCACCCCTCCTCCTTTTGTAGAGTGTGGATTATATTTCTCATTTGAGTTGTAGCTCTTGCTTGAGTATCTTCACTTGTATGCTATCTTTTCACTGGACCTTTGTTCTGCTGCAGCAAGTACTCCGGATATTGCCACCTGTCTTTGGATCCGTCTTCTCTGCTGCCGCAGCACCTTCAGCTAAGTGTGCAGACATTGTAGTGTATCTGTTTGTTTTCTGACCGGATCCGAGGCGACCACGGTTCCCTCCATATACTGAGCAGGGCACCGGTGGCCGTGCCCCTTCCACTATTGTAGGGGTTACAGTGGTCATCAGTCTTAGGTACGTGGGCATGCCTCGTTCCACCATTAGGATCCGGGTATGTGCTTAGCAGCATAGGGAAAGCTTTGAGGGTCTGACAGGGGTCACCCTTTATCCTCCCTAGTTTGGGTCCGGTCAGTGGCTCTATTTTCTGTGTATGCTCTAGTTGCTCACTTACAGCTGTGACATTATAATCCACACTCTACAAAAGGAGGAGGGGTGATTTAAAGACAGAGAAATCAAACATAGGAGGAACAGCTGGAAGGAAGGAAACAGAAAGTAATGACCTCATCCCAGGGGAGGAGAAACAGAGCAGTGAGAACTCCTCCAAGCTCTGGTAGTGACATCATCACAGGGGTGGAGAAACAGAGCTGTGAGAACGTCTCAAAACTCTGGTAGTGACAGCTTCTACCTCAGTTTTGGCTTCCTTCCTGGGATCGTTGATGATCATTGGAACCTCCCGGGTTGTGGTAGGACATTTGGTTATCGATATTAGGTGCCGCCGTGCACCTGCCTTTTCCTACCACATTTTTTGTGTATTGTGATATATTATTTGATTAATTTTCAGGGATATCTCATATTAATAATATGTATTAAAAGTTATGTTTTATGTCATATGATTGCCTCTTCAGGTTGTTTGCATGATTAATAGGTGATCACACACGATTTTCATCAATATTCCTTGTTTATTTTCTATTACAGCTGCCCTGCCCTATAAAAAACACACACCAGTTCTGGGTTTGCTTTTCACAAGAAGCATTGCCTGATGTGAATGATGCCTCGCACAAAAGAGCTCTCAGAAGACCTATGATTAAGATTTGTTGACTGACTTGCATAAAGCTGGAAAGGGTTATAAAAGTATCTCCAAAAGCCTTGCTGTTTAACAGTCCACGGTAAGACAAATTGTCTATAAATGGAGAAAGTTCAGCGCTGCTGCTACTCTCCCTAGGAGTGGCCGTCCTGTAAAGATGACTGCAAGAGAACAGCGCAGACTGCTCAATGAGGTGAAAAAGAATCCTAGAGTGTCAGCTAAAGACTTACAAAAGTCTCTGGCATATGCTAACATCCCTGTTAGCGAATCTACGATACGTAAAACCCTAAACAAGAATGGATTTCATGGGAGGATACCACAGAGGAAGCCACTGCTGTCCAATAAAAACCATTGCTGCACGTTTACAGTTTGCACAAGAGAACCTGGATGTTCCACAGCAGTAGTGGCAAAATATTCTGTGGACAGATGAAACCAAAGTTGAGTTGTTTGTAAGAAACACAAAACACTATGTGTGGAGAAAAAGAGGCACAGCACACCAACATCAAAACCTCATCCCAACTGTGAAGTATGGTGGTGGGGGCATCATGGTTTGGGGCTGCTTTGCTGCATCAGGGCCTGGACGAATTGCTATCATCGAAGGAAAAATTTATTTCCAAGTTTATCAAGACATTTTGCAGGAGAACTTAAAGAGGACCTTTCACCAGAATCTCTTTCTCCTCTGTATGACTATACAGACATGTAGAGCGGCGCCCAGGGATCCCCCTGCACTTACTGTTATCCCCGGGCGCCGCTCCGTTCTCCGGTTATAGCCTCCGGTATGTTCATAGTTAGGCTCCACCCAGGGGAACCTGCCACGGTCTCCTTCTCCTATGCTGTAGCGCTGGCCAATCGCAGCGCTCAGCTCATAGCCTGGCTGAAAGGTCCTCTTTAAGGCCATCTGTCCACCAGCTGAAGCTCAACAGAAGATGGGTGTTGCAACAGAATGGCTTAAACAGAAGAAAATACGCCTTCTGGAGTGGCCCAGTCAGAGTCCTGACCTCAACCCGATTGAGATGCTGTGGCATGACCTCAAGAAAGCGATTCACACCAGACATCCAAAGAATATTGCTGAACTGAAACAGTTCTGTAAAGAGGAATGGTCAAGAATTACTCCTGACCGTTTTGCACGTCTGATCTGCAACTACAGGAAACGTTTGGTTGAAATTATTGCTGCCAAAGAAGGTTCAACCAGTTATTAAATCCAAGGGTTCACATACTTTTTCCACCTGCACTGTGAATGTTTACATGGTGTGTTCAATAAAAACATGGTAACATTTAATCCGTTGTGTGACTTAGATGAAGATCAGATCACATTTTATGACCAATTTGTGCAGAAATCCATATCATTCCAAAGGGTTCACATACATTTTCTTGCAACTGTACAAAAATGCGCACAGCGTATGTGTTTGTGCTTTAGGGTGCACACCCTAATGCAATAGGCTGCGCACGTCTATGTATATATGGTGTATTTATTTGTATGTGTGTTCCAAATATATGGTGTATGTATATGTAAATAAGCGTTGTGACACCACGTGTCTGCTGTTGAGTAGGGAACCTGTTGTTAAAAATTTGAATCCCACCCCTGTCTGTTCTAATGGCCCGCAAAAAAGATAGAACAATTCAGTTTTGTGGACAAGGATAGGACATTTCTGTTAAAAGGAAAAAGAAAATGACAGGATGCAGATGACCTAGATCTGTGTTTTGTGGGTGGGCAGTTTGCGGACCGCAAAACACATACGGTCATGTACATGAGGTTTTAAGGAAGTCTGTTCAAAAAGGAGTAGAAAGGCAGTTACACTTCTTTAGAATTTACTCTTTCAAGCATGTTCCACAAGGTGGCAGTATATAGCTATATAATGTAGAAGTTGAACTAGACAATTCCTAAGCTAACCTCACAATACCATAATACTGGGCTGTCAGATCCTGATATGGCTATTTTTATAACTATAATATTAGAATTTTTCTTCTTGTCAGCATTAATCTATGTATATTATATATGTACAACTCTACAGTATCATCAATTTCACAAAAACATACAATAATATGTTGCATACAATAAGTGCTAATATTTATTCTTCATAGGATCAGATAGATATTCTATTAGGGTAACAATAAGAGATGAGCGAATCGACTTCGGATGAAACTTCCGAAATCGATTTGCATAAAACTTTTTTCTAATACTGTACGGAGCAGGAGCTCCGTACAGTATTAGAATGTATTGGCTCTGAGGAGCCGAAGTTATTACTTTGCGAAGTATCACGAGACTTTGCATAATAACTTTAGAAATTAATTTATACTGTAAAAAAACATTTCCCGAACTCAGGTTTGGTTCCAAGTGGTACCTTGGAACCGAAGGAGGAGGAGGAGAGCATATTTAAAAGAAGAAAAACTACCACAAGAGGACACAGTTTTAAATTAGAGGGGCAAAGGTTTAAAAGTAATATAAGGAAGTATTACTTTACTGAGAGAGTAGTGGATGCATGGAATAGCCTTCCTGCAGAAGTGGTAGCTGCAAATACAGTGACAGCATGCATGGGATAGGCATAAGGCTATCCTTCATATAAGATAGGGCCAGGGACTATTAATAGGATTCAGATATATTGGGCAGACTAGATGGGCCAAATGGTTCTTATCTGCCGACACATTCTATGTTTAATAACTTTGGCTCATCAGAGCCAATACATTCTAATACTGTACTGAGCTCCTGCTTCGTACAGTATTAGAACAAAGTGTTATGCGAATCCGCTCATCTCTAGTAACAATCTATTAGAGAAATAAATTAGACTTATGGAACAGTGCAGGAGCATATGAAGCATAATACTGGATTTCTCAGCACTTCCTTTGCCCAAATTTCTGAATAATAGAACAAAAATGAATTAAATTATGTTGTTATAGCTAAAATGAAGATTGGAAAAATAAAACAAAATTTAATATACAACATGAAGAAGGGTTCTCAAATGACCCTGTGAAGAAGTAGGGGGGAGGGTTTGTCCTGATTTGCTCACAGGCTAAGGCCCCCTGCACACGAACGTGTGCACCCCGTTGCCGTATTGTGGACCGCATTTGCAGATCGGCAATACACGGGTGCCTTTCCTTGGGCATTCCGCATCACGGATGCGGACCCATTCACTTGAATGGGTCCGCAAATCCGGAGATGCGGAATGGTGCGGAACGGAAGCACGGAACGGAACCCTAGGGAAGCACTACGGAGTGCTTCAGTGGGGTTTTGTCCTGTACTTCCGTTCCGCAAAAAAATAGAACATGTCCTATCTTTTTGCGGAACGGCCGGATCACGGACACATTCAAGTGAATGGGTCCGCGATCCGCTGTGGCTGCCGCACGGACTGTGTTTGTGCATTGCGGCCCGCATTTCGCCGGCCGCAGCATGACCACGGGGTGCACACGTTCGTGTGCAGGGGGCCTAAAAGACAGCCTGGATGAGCCAATCAGTTCTGAAGCAGGCAGAGAGGTGCCCTAGCAGAACGAACAGAATGTCATTCTGTGTTAGGCTGTGAATGAGGGTGGTTGGGTCTTACAATGTCTGCCAGAAAAACTATCTTAAGGAGTAAGGGAGAGTGAAAAAAATCTATCAAGTACAGTCAGAAATCAACCCTGTATTTTATAGCCAGGGAGAGTGAAGGGAAAGGTTGATTACAAAGAAGAAGTAGAATTGTGGGCATAGAATAGAAACAAGCAGGGAAACAGCCAGGGAGAAAGGAGTAAGGAGCTGTGGCCACTAGGCCTCCAAGCAGAACTGCTGCAGCTGAAACCCTCAAAAGCATCTGCCTACAAGGAAATACTTGATTTTTTTTTATTTATTTATTTTCATTTTCACAGAAATCCTTTTTTTAGGGGGTGGGGGTGGAAAACTGGATCAACATGTCTTCCACCATCAATCTAGCATAGCATATAGAATACTAGTTCAGGTCCGTACCAAACCTTGCGAGTTCGGTTTTTGGTGTGAGGTACACCTGCACTGCATTTGTGACAGGGAAATTAATATAGTTATTCCATCTTTTAGTTAGGTGGGTTAATGTCACGGATGATGATGCAGATAGCTGGAACTTATTAATAAACATCCGACCGGCTTGATCCCAAACTAAGGAGCATATGGGTGAGCCCTATAAAACCCCTAGAGCTCTCCCTGGCTGCTATGCCCATGCAAGGGTCTCAATGATAGACGATTGCATGCCCACGTACCTAAGACTGTGCAACACCTGAAAACCCTATAATAGTGAGGGGACACGACCACCAGCTCCCTGCACTTAATACGGACGGAGTCAGGGTCACCTAGAATCAAGCCAGCAAGGAAACACAATACATGAAAATACTTATCTGAGTAAACAGCAGCAGCAGCCTCCAGCAGTGAACACTTCATCCAGGAAGTAGTATAAACCGCAAAGTGAGGTAGTATGGGAGGGAATATAAAGGGAGACAATTAGTCTAAATAGGTGACACCTGAGAGAAGGAAAGGAGATGAAAAAGTGAAACCAAAACAAAGAACATCATGCAAGAGGTAGAGAAGGTGCTTTTAATTAGTAGCTGCCTGAATATAAGTGCGAAGTGACTTACCAGCCCTCAGTCTGAGTCTCTGAGAGCAGGTAACAATGTGAACTTTGACAACTGTTCACACGGTGCGGTGCTGGGTGGCGGCTGTTGATGCTGTGGTGCTGCGCTGGTGGGTTAGTGGGACCTGGTGCCAGGGTGGCATTGCCAGGCAGCAGGGGTGCTGTTTGGCGGCTGGATCCCACCGTCTGCTGGCATCCTTGGCGTGGTGAGTGGGCTTATGCCTTTTGATCAAAAAGTACACTAATGCCTCTTATATAGCATGCAGTATAGGGGGCCGTACACTAATCATTGCGCTAAGAAGCGATGTTAATTTTGCTGAGAAGCAGTCATAGATCAAACCTAAGCTTGTGGATGTGCGATCTAATTCTCTTTTTTCTCTTTTTTTAATCAGTCCCATGAAAAAAAAAACATAATCTTCTCACACAGCTGCCTTCAACATACAGTCCCATGTAAATAACATCACCCTGCCCCAGCCCCCTTTAACATTCAGTCCAATGTAAATAACATCACTCCCTCCCCCAGCCCCCTCCAACATACAGTTCCATGTAAATAACATCCCTCCCTTCAGCCCTAACATACAGTCCCAGTTAAATAACCACAACTCCCAGCATTGGTCTGCCTCTTTTTTCACTTACCTCTTATGTTGTAGCAGACATCATCACTGCTTCTTCCCCCAGGACTTCTCTTCACTGTCGTCCACTCCTGCACTGGTCATATGATGTGACATCATCGCAGGTCCTTCTCAACTACTGCCTGTTTTACTGGTCACATGACCTGTGATGTCATCACAGGTCCTTCAGCTTTTCCAGTGCATTAGATTCAATTGTATTGCCGTCCTGAGGACAGCAATACAGTTGTATCTAGCAGGCAGGCAGGACCTTCAGGGTCTGGGACAAAACATCAGTGGCCCAGGCCTCGAATGTTTTAACCTAGCATCGCCCCTGGCTAACACTCATGAGAAATTAATTGGTAGTGCTACATAGTGCTACAAAAAGTCTCAATGTTGCCTCAAGGGGCTACAATTTGGAACAAATGTTCATATTCATTTTTTTTGTCTAATCGTTGCTTCCTGTAAACATGTTCCTGATCAACAGAAAAAGGAGAAAAAAAGTATTGTTAACAGGAGATGTGATGTCGATGACCCTAAATCGTATCAAGACCAATGATAAACAATATTGATATCATGTACATGGCAGCTAACTTGTGCCGATTGACATGTTGGTATCAGGCTCGCTAACGGGCAGAAAATCTGTCTTTGTTAAAGAACCCTAAGTGCCCTTTTAAACAGGCCAATAAATGGGAATAAAAAATGCTTGTTCCCGATCATTGCCCCATGTAAACATGCCATACACCTGCCATTTTTCACTCGAGAAATGAGCAAAAATCATTGTTTGCAGGCAGCACATTACCGTGTGTAAATAGGATATATGCTGGAAACAACTGAAAACATTGGAGATGGAGGACCATATTGTCGATCTTTAATTTCCATGCTAAAGATAAATGATGGATGTAAATGGTAGGTAACGAGCACCCATTATCATGCTGTAATAACAATCTGTGGCTAGATGATTGAGTAGATGATTTTAACTGTGGCTAGATGATTGAGTAGTCCGCTATCCAATTGTTAATCTACAATATCTTCATTCATCCCAATACAGATTCATTATTTGTGGGCAGCAGGCTTGGACTAGCCCACAGGGGAACAGGTGAATCCACCTGTGGGCCCATGCGAAAGATGAGCCCCTGATAGAGTAGACTGACTGCACTACATATAGATAGGCAGAATACAGCGTCTCAATCAGCCATCGGTTACATGTTTGTAGCAAACTACCCAGTTTATTGTTATCAGATGGTTGAGATTACTTGACAGCTTTACCCAGAGACCTACCTTCTCTAAGTCACTGCAGGGAACCCCATAATCAGTCATCTTGTAGAGTCTTGCTGTTGTCTGAAACTGTGTGAGCAGGTAATATGTCTGACACTGTGTGAGCAGATAATATTTGCATGTACAGTAGCTTTACATTGGGCCCTGAGAATAAACTTTACTGGTAAGCCCTACGCACTGCAGTCTGACACTGGTGGGCAGTACATCCCTAAGATACAGGGCGATGTGCATCCCACAAATAATGATTTTAGATGCTTCATGAAACATGCGATCAATGTTTCCTTGATTGGCAGGTAATTGGCAACACCTTTACATGAGACATCTATTAGGAACAAGCAGAAATGATCCTCAGCCTTTATTGTTATGGCTAACAAGAACCCTGTCTAAAGCCTGGATGTTTATCCTGGGTCAATAGGGTGCCAATTCTTTTACCAAAGGATGGTTAAGGACTCAGCTCATCAGTGCCACTGGGTGCAATTATTTGAACTGACATGGAGGCGAAAGGAGGAAACAAGGACAGTGCAAAACAAAGATAAATGGGTGCAGAATCTTTCAGACCAGGTTCTCACCCAGCCTGAGATGGATGTCCTTGCTAAAGGGTTGAATTTCGAAATCACACCAAGAACCATACCAATAGTTGATATTATTTCAGCCACTGAAGCCTCAATCCACAGCAACAAAGTACCACAGGGTGAGGCTGAACAACTTTGCATTAAAGTGTCTGCAGCTCTGGTCAGTGCCAAACCACCTCCTTCAAACTTGACTAGAGAAGAAAGGAAGGCGGTTACATCCCTGAAGAAAGACACAAACATCACCATCCTGCCTGCGGATAAAGGAAGATGCACGGTTGTACTTCATACATCTGACTACGATGCCAAGGTGACCACACTTCTGGATGATAACAACACATATGAGGCCCTAAGACGAGACCCAACCAGTGGCTACAAGAAGAAGGTTATAGAACTACTACAACAACTAGAAAAGGACAAAATCATTGATCGGGCCATGTATCATCGCCTCTACCCTGGGGAAGCCCCTCCATGTATTTATGGACTTCCTAAGATACAAAAGGATGGGACCCCTCTCAGGCCAATTGTCAGCAGCATCAACTCTGTGACCTACAATGTGGCAAAATACTTAGCCAGTATCCTAGCTCCCTTGGTTGGAAACACACAACATGACATACACAACGCTCAGGATTTCACCACCAAAATCCAGAACTTGGTATTGGGCACAGAAGAAACAATGGTCTGATATGATGTTACATCCCTCTTCACCTGCATACTCACTACAGAGGCAATCGAAACAGTCAGGAAACAGTTGCTACTAGACAACACCTTAGGCTGCAGAACAGAACTTAGCCCAGACCAAGTGTGTGCCTTACTGGACCTTTGTCTGAGTACCACCTACTTCAAGTATAATGACAAGTTCTACAAGCAAAAACATGGCTGTGCTATGGGATTGCTAGTCTGACCTATTGTAGCGAACCTCTATATGGAGGAAGTAGAAAGGAAAGCCCTGACCACTTTCATGGGAATTACACCGAGTCATTGGTTCAGATATGTGGATGACACTTGGGTTAAAATTCATAAACAAGAGTTACAGGCTTTCACCGACCACATCAACTCAGTGGATCATAATATCAATTTCACACGGGAAGATATGCAGAACAACAAACTGGCGTTTCTGGACTGTCTTATAACAGTGGAAGAGGGAAGGAAGCTGGGAATAGAGGTCTATCGAAAACCAACAAACACAGACCAGTACCTGCTATTTGATTCCCACCATCCTCTAGACCACAAACTGGGAGTCATCCAGACTCTACACCACCGGGCAGAGAAAATCCCCACCAGCACAGAGGCCAAGGGGAAGGAATTCAAACACCTCAGAGGGGCACTTAAAACTTGTAGGTATCCAGATTGGGCCTTTGTCAAAACAGAAGGAAGGAGAATAAAGAGCACCAAGACTACCAGTGAGGGTGAGAAGCATGACAGACGCAAGAATATGGTTATCCCATATGTAGCTGGGGTGTCTGAGAAACTCAAAAGGATTTTTAATAAACATCACATCCCTGTCTGCTTTAAACCCAGCAACACACTTGAGGCAACAACTGGTTCACACAAAAGACCCAACGCCTAAACACAAGATGGACAACATTGTGTACGCAGTCCAATGCAATGAGGAAAGCTCAGAACTGTATATCGGCGAAACAAAACAACAACTACATCAGCGTATGGCTCAGAATAGAAGAGTCAAAACCTCTGGTCAAGATTCAGCCGTGTACTTACATCTAAAAGAAACAGGTCACACCTTTGAAGACAGTCAAGTACGTGTTTTGGATAAGGAGGCCGATTGGCACAAACAAGGTGTGAAGGAGGCCATCTACGTAAAAATGGAGAAGCCAAGCTTGAATAGAGGCGGGGGGGGGGGTTAGACATCTATTGTCTGCCACATACAATGCTGTCTTGACACCTTTTTCTGGGAGGTCATTATCACCTACTGACTCCAATTAGGATAATAGAATCAACACCTTTGACCCCATGCTGGGTATAATGACCTCTGACCCCATGCTGGGTATAATTACCAGATGTTGATTCAGATACATATTTATTCCCAGAGAATTCTTGTACAGTCACTCAGAATTGAGAAAGCTCGTTGGAAGAACGAGTGAAACGTTTTCAATAATTCTACAGTAAGTCCAGTTGCCTTGATTTATTCTTTACAAATATTATTATGAACTGTCTTGATGTTTGTAAGCACTGCATTATATACAGTACATTGATGAATTTCTATGTATACACTATATAATCATGTTGTTTTGGATTGATTTGCACATAATTGCGTGAATCATTGTTGTAAATTGGTTATCCTATTTATATGCACCATGCACTTTAGTCATGTATCACTGCTTGAGAAAGGTTCCAGAAAGAGGACCAAAACGTTGCCGTTCCTTTTACTTGTGGGAGTGCCGTGGAATCTTTGTACTATATTTCCAGGAACTTGGATTGCTTCTACAGCCGCTGGCACCCGTCTTCTAAATTTTTTTGCAGTGCTGCCTACATTTTCTTTGAATTGTTGTAGATTGATAGATAGATAGATAGATAGATAGATAGATAGATAGATAGATAGATAGATAGATAGATAGATAAAAAGATAGAAGAGGAACAGTCTTGGGATACGTTGTTTTTTTTTTATAGGATTTGCTTAAAAACAGGAGATTATACTGCTAATTAAAATTGATCTAACAATTGTTAGGATCAAATGATCATTAAATCTAACTTTATATTTGATGTAGAATGACATTTATTCATGGTATCTTAGTAACAAAAATTCTTCAAAAGGGAAAGGATTTTTTTCACGCAACAAGTTGGCAGTCAGATTATCATTTTCTTGTATTTAATAATAATTTTAACAGGATCAAAGCCTTCTAGAAAAGTAATTTATTCTATGACATTTCTTCTATATGTTAACCCCTTTTTGCTGAGGACAACTACTAGATTTAGCTGTTTTAATCAAGTGCCTAGTAATTTGAAACTGGTTATTTCTTTGGTCATGGTCTTTCATTTATTAGACACCGTGTATCAAGTCTCGTGACGCACAAAAATAAAATAAGTTCTTCAGAAAATATTATGGACATTTGTGCATCAAATTCAATAACATAGTTTGTCTAGTATCGTGACGGTCCCCTCATGCTACCCAAACAGCTGTGTCCCAGCAAGGATTGACCTCCAAAAGACATCTGAAAGTGTCCTGTGGTACCTGGCACCAAGACTTTAGCAGCAAGTTTTTTCATTTCTGTAAGCTGCAAGGTTAGGCCACCATAGATCACGCAGATGCGTGATCAAATGAAAATCCGGGGAATTTGGAGGTAATATTAATCACTTGTCTCACATCCACTTTGCAATCCTTTAACCACATAATACTCTACCTTATACTGTTACATCATGGCAGCAGAGTTGTTTCTGCTCTGTGTCATGGTGATGGCATGGGCTCAGGAGCTGGGCATGCGCTATTGTTTTCGGGTCCTGGCTGTATTATACAGCAGACACCTAGCTGTATTAAAATATCCTATTAATTTAAACCACATGGTGTATGCCATAAAAAAAATCCCCAGTGCCAGAATTGTTGTTTTTTTCTTCTCACCTGGCTTCCCCCCCCCCCCCCCCCAAAAAAAAAAAAAATTGGAATAAAAATTATCAAAGGTCCAGTAATTATAAAAATGTTATCAATAAAAACTACAGGTTGGCAGAAAAATAAAAAAGCTATGGGTGTCCCTTAGGACACTTTTCACCTTAAGGACCAGGCCATTTTTTGCAAATCTGACATGTGTCACTTTATGTGGTGATAACTTTAAAACGCTTTTACTTATCCAGGCCATACTGAGATTGTTTTCATCATGACAGTGGTAAAATTGAGTAAAAAAAAATGTAATTTATATTTATAAAATAATGCCAAATTTACCAAAAAAATTTAAAAATTTGCAAAATTCCCAAATTTCAATTTCTCTACTTTTATAATAGATAGTAATACCTCCAAAAATAGTTATTACTTTACATTCCCCATATGTCTACTTCATGTTTGGATCATTTAGTGAATGACATTTTATTTTTGGGGACATTAGAAGGCTTAGTTTAGAAGCAAATCTTGAAATTTTTCTGAAAATTTCCAAAACCCACTTTTTACGGACCAGTCACTGAAGTCACTTTGTGAGGTTTACATAATAGAAACCACCCAAAAATGACCCCATTTTAGAAACAACATCCCTCAAGGTATTCAAAACTGATTTTTACTAACTTTGTTAACCCTTTAGGTGTTCCACAAGAATTAATAGAAAATGGAGATGAAATTTCAGAATTTCACTTTTTTGGCAGATTTTCAATTTTAATCCATTTTTTTTTTTATGTTAACAAAGCAAGGGCTAACAGCCAAACAAAACTCAATATTTATTACCCTGATTCTGTAGTTTACAGAAACACCCATAAGTGGTCGTAAACTGCTGTACAGGCACATGGATATAGCGCAGAAGGAAAGGAACGCCATATGGTTTTTGGAAAGCAGATTATACTGGGATAATTTTAAGCTGCCATGTCACATTTGAAGACCCCCTGATGCACTCCTAGAGTAGAAACTCCAAAAAAAGTAACCCCATTTTAGAAACTACACCCCTCAAGGTATACAAAACTGATACAAACTTTGTTAACCATTTAGGTGTTCCACAAGAATTAATGGAAAATAGAGATAAAACTTCAAAATTTCACTTTTTTGGCAGATTTACCATTTTAATCCATTTTTTCCAGTTACAAAGCAAGGGTTAACAGCCAAACAAAACTCAATATTTATGGCCCTGATTCTTTAGTTTACAGAAACTCCCCATATGTGCTCGCAAACTGCTGTACGGACACATGGCATTGCGCAGAAGGAAAGGAATGCCATGGTTTTTGGGAGGCAGATTTTGCTGGACTGGTTTTTTGACCCCATGTCCTATTTGAAGCCCCCCTGATGCACCCCTAGAGTAGAAACTCCAAAAAAGTGACCCCATTTTGGAAACTACAGGATAAGGTGGCAGTTTTGTTGGTACTATTTTAGGGTACATATGATTTTTGGTTGCTCTATATTACACTTTTTGAGACAAGGTAACATAGCTGTTTTGGCAATGTTTTTATTTTTTGCTATTTACAATGTTCATCTGACAGGTTAGATCATGTAGTATTTTTATAGAGCAGGTTGTTATGGATGCGACAATACCAAATATGACAACTTTTTTTGGTTGTTTGTTTCAGCTTTACATAATAAAGCATTTTTGAAAAAAAAAAGATTTTTTAGTGTCTCCACATTCTGAAAGCCGTATTTATTTTAATTTTTTGGGCGACTGTCTTGTATAGAGGCTAATTTTTTTCGGGATGAGATGACGGTTTGATTGGTACTATTTTAGGGTATATATGACTTTTTGATCGCTTGCTATTACACTTTTTGTGATGTAAGGTCACAAAAAATTCCTTTTTTGACACCTTTTTTTTACGGTGTTCACCTGAGGGGTTAAGTCATGTGATATTTTTATAGAGCAGTTTCTTATGGATGTGGCGATACCTAATATGTCTACTTTTTATTTATTTATGTAAGTTTTACACAATGATATAATTTTTGAAACAAAAAACAAATGATGTTTTTGTGTCTCCATATTCTGAGAGCCATAGTTTTTTCAGTTTTTGGGCGATTGTCTTAGGTAGGGTATTATTTTTGCGGGATGAGATGACGGATTGATTGGCACTATTTTGGGGTGCATATGACTTATTTATCGCTTGCTATTACACTTTTTGTGATGTAAGGTGACAAAAAATGGCTTTTTTTACACCGTTTTCTTTTTTTTTTTTTACGGTGTTCATCTGAGGGGTTAGGTCATGTGATATTTTTATAGAGCAGGTTCTTACAGACATGGCAATACCTAATATGTCTACTTTTTTTATTTATGTAAGTTTTACACAATGATTTCATTTAGAAACAAAAAAATGATGTTTTAGTGTCTCCATAGTCTGAGAGCCATATTTTTTTTTATTTTTTGGGCGATTGTCTTATTTAGGGTATAATTTTTAGCAGTATGAGGTGACGATTCGATTGGTACTATTTTGGGGGGCATACGCCCTTTTAAACGCTTGGTGTTGCACTTTTAGTGATGTAAGGTGACAAAAAAAAGTTTTTTTTAGCCCTGTTTTTATTGAAAAATTTTTGACGGTGTTCATTTGAGGGTCACATGAGATTTTTATAGAGCTGGTCGATACGGGCGCGGCAAAACCTAATTTGTCTACTTTTCTTTTTTTCCCTATTTTTGACAATTTTTTTCGCTTTATTTTGGGAAAAGGACGCTTTTTTTTTTACTTGAAACTTTTAATTTTTTTGTAAAACTTAATTTTTTTTACTTTTTTTTTACACTTTATTTTTTGTAAATCTCCTGCACCCGCCCGATCCTTATGTCACGGACATCTGCACCGTACAAGTACGGCGCTGGTCCTTAAGTCATGGACATCTGCGCCGTACATGTACAACCGGGCCCTCTACGGGTTAATATACCCATAATTGTATTGACCCACAGAAAAAAGTAAAAATTTTATTACTATTGCACAGTTAATAATGTACAAAACGAAACCCTAACAACAATTATGGAATTGCATTGTATTTTAACACTGTCACTGAAAATATACAATTCACTTGATGTATACCAAAATGGTGCCCTTAAAAATACAACAACAAAAAATACAAAAAAATGCTGGCCCTTAAATACCAAATTAGACTGCATCCTTTAGGAGTTAAATGAGGAGCCCCGATCAACTTGTATATCAACTTGTAACAGGACTCTTAGTGAGTTAAATTCTGTTGTTTTCCCTTGAAAAGAATTCCTATCAGACTACAGTATATCCCTCCCTCCGACTATTATTCTTGATGCCTGCTGTAAACATGTTAATAACAGCTTTAGTTTAGGCTGTTGTGTCATGTAAATGGAAAGGCAAAAAGTGATGGGTGAAAAGGGAGTTAAGTGTGATATGCTTCAAGCCAAACATTTTTAAAATATATATTACTGATATAGGGGTCTTGTACTGTATATTTTTATGTTATCATTCTCAATACATAGACTGTCATTTATATAAGATACTCCTTTAGATAATCGTTTTCAGATAGATATACCATATTTTTCAGACTATATGATGTACTTTTTTCCCCAAAAGTAGGGGGAAAGTGGCAGTGCGTCTTATAGTTCAAATGCTAATGACCACTGCGCTGGATCTACTCGCCTGCCCTGGTCTTCTTCCGGGCTATGCTCTGCACTCTGTCCTGACTGCGTACAACATAAGGACACATAGGTGTTCACTATGACCTGACACTGCACCGCAAGCTGGAAAAAGACCAGGAAGGGTGAATGGATCTGCAGAATGGCAGCACTGTCCAGAGTTGGAGAGGTACGTTTGTTTATTTATTTATTTTATTGTCTGATCTGAGGTCTGATGGGGTCTGATCTGAGGTTGATGTAGGGGTCCGATCTGAGGCTGATGGAGGGGTTCAATCTGAGACTGATGGAGGGGTCCGATTTGAGGTCTGATGGGGGTTTAAGCTAAGGCTCATGGGGGTCTGAGCTGAGGCTGAGGGGTTCAGATCTGAAGCTAATGGGGGTCTGAACTGAGGAAAATGGGGGTCCGAGCTGAGGCTGATGGGGGGTCTGAGCTGTGGTTAATGGGGCTCTGATCTGAGGCTGATGGGGGTCTGATCTGAGGCTAATGAGTGTCTGAACTGAGGCTAATGAGGTCTGAGCTGAGGCTCATGGGGTTCTGAGCTGAGGCTAATGGGGATCTGATCTGAGGCTAATGGGGGGTCTGATCTAAAGCTGATGGAGGCTGGGGGGTCTGATGGGGGCCTGATCTGAGACTGATGGAGGTTATTGGGTCTGATCTGAGGCTGATGGAGCTTGAGGGGTCTGATTTTGGGGTTTGATCTCAGGTCTGATGAAGATGAATTTGTTTCCGTCTTATACTCCAATGGCTGTAATGATTAAGGAGATGCTTAATATGAATGTACACTGCTCAAAAAAATAAAGGGAACACTTAAACAACACAATGTAACTCCAAGTCAATCACACTTCTGTGAAATCAAACTGTCCACTTAGGAAGCAACACTGAGTGACAATCAATTTCACATGCTGTTGTGCAAATGGGATAGACAACAGGTGGAAATTATAGGCAATTAGCAAGACACCCGCAATAAAGGAGTGGTTCTGCAGGTGGTGACCACAGAACACTTCTCAATTCCTATGCTTCCTGGCTGATGTTTTGGTCACTTTTGAATGCTGGCGGTGCTTTCACTCTAGTGGACACCACAGACTGTCCAGGAGTTGGCAGATGCTTTAGTCCAGGTCTGGGAGGAGATCCCTCAGGAGACCGTCCGCCACCTCATCAGGAGCATGCACAGGCGTTGTAGGGAGGTCATACAGGCATGTGGAGGCCACACACACTACTGAGCCTCATTTTGACTTGTTTTAAGGACATTACATCAAAGTTGGATCAGCCTGTAGTGTGTTTTTCCACTTTAATTTTGAGTGTGACTCCAAATCCAGACCTTCATGGGTTGAAAAATTTGATTTCCATTTTTTAATTTTTGTGTGATTTTGTTGTCAGTACATTCAACTATGTAAAGAACAAAGTATTTCAGAAGAATATTTAATTAACTCAGATCTAGGATATGTTATTTTTGTGTTCCCTTTATTTTTTTGAGCAGTGTATTTTTAGGTTTCATGACTTTTATTTAATAAAACACTTGTTTATTTTTACTTCTACTCGTTACATTTTTCATATTTATTTTATTTTTTCCTATTTTGTTAAATGCACTGGAATACCAAATGCATTGCAAATTTGGCAATGCATTATAGCCTGTAAATAAGAAATGGACAGACAGCTTTTAGGACATAACTATGTATGCCCTATCAGTCATCTGAGAACAGCCCTGCCGGCCCCTGTTAGGCTCAGAGCTGTTCAATATAACTGTTAGCTTACATCATAAGCCATCGCAGAATAAGCCAAGCAGGATCCGAGTTTTTCCCAATCTCCACTGCTGCTACAATGTGGTGTCTTTCAACCATGGCCAACCCACCCCTGAGCAGGTATAACTGCTGTGATCACAGTGACATAAATGTATGGTGCCATACAGTTATAGTGTACAGTATGCAAACTACCACCCTGTACATTATAATACTACATTTGTTTTAATACAGACAAGAGAATGGTGCAAAATCATAGCCTCGGTATTCATAACACAAATTTATTAACATGAAACGACACACCATGCAAGTTTTATCTACACACTACAAATATTTGATGTGAGCTCCACTGGTGGCATGGAAGATGTCTAGGTGGTAGTCAAATTCTGTACAGATATGTCAGCATATCCTCAGATATGGACACTTTTTCAGTGATGTGTCATATCAGCCCGTTCAGATTCTGTGGCCTTTATTCAGGTACACTGAGTTCTTGATGTTGCCCCACAGAAAGAAGTTGCAGGGTCTTAGGTCAGGTGATCATGGAGGCCAGCGCAACATTGGATAATTGTTCCAATGTTCCTGTGGAGTTTCATTCAGATATCATGAACATCCAGCTGGAAATGAGGAGGAGGAGCACCATCATGCTGATAGGCTATCTTTGGCAGATCTTCCTCTGTCTGTGGCATAAGCCATTCCCTTAACATTTCAAGGTAGGAGAATGGACCATAGACGTTGCACCAGCTCATTGCACAGAACACGTTTACTTTGGGTGAGTCGCTCATGTACTCGATTAGGGCATATGGGCTTTCTGAGCCCAGATCCTAATGTTGTGGTGATTGATCTTCCTGAAGTGACAGGTAGCATCATCACTGACCAACAGACTGTCAGCAAATTTGTCCTCTTCTAATCAGCCCTGCAAGTCAATGCAAAAGACATGGCATTTTGTGACGTTTTCATAAGATACACCATACCGTGGTTGTGGCACTTGTATTTTGGTTGACTTTCTAGGACTATGCTTGTTCAAAGCTCAAATCCTGTTCACAGTCTTTGGGTGGCCCGCACTTTTTCCATGACATAAACAGCCAGTTGTCTTGAACTGCTTCACCCAATGCGAAATACAGTTTCTATGCAGAGCACATTTTTCAAATTTGTCCTGAAAATTTGGCTGTACTGTCATAACAGACTCTGTTCTTGCAAATTCCAACACGCAAAATGCTTTTTCTTGCAGTGATGTCGCTATATTAAAGGGGTTTTGCCACTTAAGCAAATAGCATTTATTATGCAGAGAAAGTTTCCATGTTTACAACCACTCTGCAATCCATCAGTGGTGGCTGTGTTTGCACACTATAGAAAAAAGCACCAGCCTCCAGAGAGGCTGGCATTTTTTCTTATAGTGTGCAAGCACGACCACCACTGATGGATGGTGTGCTGACCCTGTAAAACATTATATGCAAGGGCCTGCAGGTGAGCCGACCATCAAAAACATTATGGGCAAGGGCCTGCTTCCACTTTGTTGACTCTAGATAACTTCTGGCTGACGTCGACGATCCATTCGGATGTCTGCCCTATCAACTTTCGATGGTACTTTCTGCTCCTACCATGGTGACGACGGGTAACAGGGAATCAGGGTTTGATTCCGAAGCGGACACCATCTATTTAAAAAATTTATCTGTGAAATCCAGTGAACTTTTTCCATAGACTGTGTCCGCTGCAGACAGTGACATTAGCTGCACCACATCTGCAGTGTAACGTGTGAGCTGAAAAAATTTATCAGTGATATACAGTATACTTTTTCAATAGACGGTGTCCGCTTCTGACCGTGACATTACCAGGGCCACATCTGCAGTGTAACGTGTGCGTTTAAAAAATGTATCTGTGACATACAGTGTACTTTTTCAACGCACATGTTACACTGCAGATGTGGCCCTGGTAATGTCACGGTCAGAAGCGGACACCGTCTATTGAAAAAGTACACTGTATGTCACTGAACATTTTTTCAGCTCACACGTTACACTGCAGATGTGGCGCAGCTAATGTCACTGTCTGCAGCGGACACCGTCTACGGAAAAAGTTCACTGGATGTCACAGATATTTTTGGGATGCGCACACTTTAAAGAATGTGGGGTGTGTGTCGCCTGTGCTAATATGGACAGAGCAACCCACTTCCACAATGCGGCAGGGGACAAAGTGTTTAAGATTACACATACAATCACGTGCACGACCATTGGGGTCATTTATTGGGCAATTTGCCCTTGTGATCTCATTTATGTGGGATTAACGTCTCGGCAGTTGAGAAGAAGGGTTAGGGAACATGTGCTTTCCATTGAGGCAGCAAAAGATGAGAAAGACATCACACAACTAAAGACCTTAGCTAGACATTTCAAAGAGAAGCACGATTCAGATGGTACCCTACTTAGGATTAGGGGTGTCGATCTAGTGCTCCAAGAGGAGGAGACTGGAAGAAAATACTAGCCTAAAAAGAAACAAAATGGATTTTTCTATTAAACACAGTTGCACCACTGGGTTTGAATGAGGGCAATAGTTTTGCGCCATTCATCTAGACGGTGGGGGTAGTTGAAATTGGTTTTCTCCCCCTTTTTTCCAAACCCCCCTTCCCTCTCTTGCCTATTCCCGTTTATTTTCGTTCTATGTTTCCCACTTTTTCTTTCTTTTGGTCTTTTTTATAATAATGCTGTCTGTGATGGTGTATTCCTCGTGCCCTCAGTTCAGATTAGTAGGCTCTCCTTGTGCCATCTTCGTTCTGAGTCTGGGCCTGATGCCCAGGACCTATTGTTTTTAACAGTTATTTTTAATATGTTTCATATCTTATTTTAACAGGTCTTAATTTATTTCAGTGTTATATCCTGTCATATACTAATAATATTCTATGTGTTGCAGAAATAGAGATGAGTGTTTGATGCCTGTCACAGCTGACGCCTTGCCTTTCATCTGGGACTGCAGGAATCAGATGGATTTTGTGGGGGGGTCAACTGTTATGTACTCTTATAGGGATGGATGATATGTTATATATTGCGCATAAGATCATATATACACTATGTATTATTGAGGTCTGATTGTTTATCTATTATTTATTTATATATATTTGGCTATGTATATTTTTCTAGTTCAATCATGCACATACATTGTATTTGTATTTAGATATCTTATTCTTTGTATTAATAAAGTTTTTCATATGGGTTATTTACATATTTTTTCACTTTCCACTGCATGAGCACTGAGCACCTGCACTTTATAATTTGTATAATGGGTTGTATATTCATCAATTCATAGATTTTGTATAGTCTAATCATGTTTTGGTCCGGATTAAGGGTGTTGCCAGTTATATGATTATATACACTCACCTAAAGAATTATTAGGAACACCATACTAATACGGTGTTGGACCCCCTTTTGCCTTCAGAACTGCCTTAATTCTACGTGGCATTGATTCCACAAGGTGCTGATAGCATTCTTTAGAAATGTTGGCCCATATTCATAGGAAAGCATCTTGCAGTTGATGGAGATTTGAGGGATGCACATCCAGGGCACGAAGCTCCCGTTCCACCACATCCCAAAGATGCTCTATTGGGTTGAGATCTGGTGACTGTGGGGCCATTTTAGTACAGTGAACTCGTTGTCATGTTCAAGAAACCAATTTGAAATGATTGGAGCTTTGTGACATGGTGCATTATCCTACTGGAAGTAGCCATCAGAGGATGGATACATGTTCTCATTCTGTTTACGCCAAATTCGGACTCTACCATTTGAATGTCTCAACAGAAATCGAGACTCATCAGACCAGGCAACATTTTTCCAGTCTTCAACAGTCCAATTTTGGTGAGCTTGTGCAAATTGTAGCCTCTTTTTCCTATTTGTAGTGGAGATGAGTGGTACCCGGTGGGGTCTTCTGCTGTTGTAGCCCATCCGCCTCAAGGTTGTGCGTGTTATGGCTTCACAAATGCTTTGCTGCATACCTCGGTTGTAACGAGTGGTTATTTCAGTCAATGTTGCTCTTCTATCAGCTTGAATCAGTCGGCCCATTCTCCTCTGACCTCTAGCATCCACAAGGCATTTTTGCCCACAGGACTGCCGCATACTGGATGTTTTTCCCTTTTCACACCATTCTTTGTAAACCCTGGAAATGGTTGTGCGTGAAAATCCCAGTAACTGAGCAGATTGTGAAATACTCAGACCGGCCCGTCTGGCACCAACAACCATGCCACGCTCAAAATTGCTTAAATCACCTTTCTTTCCCATTCTGACATTCAGTTTGGAGTTCAGGAGATTGTCTTGACCAGGACCACACCCATAAATGCATTGAAGCAACTGCCATGTGATTGGTTGACTAGATAATTGCATTAATGAGAAATAGAACAGGTGTTCATAATAATTCTTTAGGTGAGTGTATATATATGGAAATTTACTCATGCGCAATATGTTTGTATGTGATGCAATTTTTAATAGTGGATTGAATTTAATCATGTATTTTCTGATGGTATTATATAATATATGAATGCATGTATGGATTAATTCATTTATTTATTGATAATTTATTGATATTTTATTGCATTGATGTGTACTTATTATGGGTCGTATTGTCATAATATGAACTGTGATATATATTTTGTGAGGTTTAATGTAGGTAGTTGGTTCCCGTCCCTTTATCCTTTGTTTTTATAATCTCCCTCCCCTCTTCTCTCTCTCCCTTCCCATTGTGTTGTCGTAATTTTGATGCCGTAATTTTGTGGTGCCGTGGTGAGCTGTATAGTTATAAGTATCTGTGATCATGGAGCTGACCTCAGGGCTGCTGACATATGTCAAGGTTCGGGATCGAATTTGAGTTACCTTATTGGAGAGAGCCATGTTGGTAGTACCTGTTGCCATGGCCACAGAATTCGCCATAGGATTTGTTAATATGGATCCCGATCATGTGACGATGGACGGATGCAGCTCACGCGAGAGGTTATTTCCTGGTTGCAGTGAGGGCGGAGGTGACGTCATGGATGTTACTTCCTGGCTCCAGTATGGGCGGATGTGACGTAGCCGGTGTATTAGCGCGGTATATGGTGTCATGTGAGTGGCTGATTTTTTCAGCTGTGGCTCTATTTAAGATGGGTATGCAGGCAGGATAGACATGCCCCTTGAAGAAGCCGAGCGAAACGCGCGTCGGGGTGCGCTCACCAAGGCTTTAAGGTTTGTCCCCCATTACATGTTTGATTGGTGTTTACATGCCTGTTGTTGTTACTTCGGTTTCAGATGGATTTGGCACATGAGTGTGTCTGATGTTTTTGATACTGATATCATATATTATTTCCAATAACCGTTGTAACTTGGTTGGTATGTTATCACCTGTATGACCATCATAATGCACGTTTGCCTTTGGCCTGCTGGGGAGATTCATTATCTCTGCACTTATAATATTGTCAGGCCATTAGGAGGGGTGCATTAAGGGGGTACAGTGATCGGTGTATCTTTGGTGTAGCGCTGATTCGCAGCGCTACTGCATTACTGCTATGTATTAATTCTATTTATTACTGTCTATTTTGTTGTCTTTTATGAGGCTATTCAATAAAAATGTGTTATTGATGTATATGTGTGTTCTTGTTCATTGGGTATATTGAGTTTATGCTCACACATGATTCTTCATCTTTTTGATGATTATTTTGGTTATAATGTCACTGTCCGCAGCGGACACCGTCTACGGAAAAAGTTCACTGGATGTCACAGATATTTTTAGGTTGCGCACACTTTAAACAGAGGATGTGGCGCGGATAATTTAACTCTCCTCATCGGACACCATCTATGGAAAAAGGTACACTGGATGTCACTGATATTTTAGGGATGCGCACACTTTAAACAGAGGATGTGGCACGGATAATTTAACTGTCAGCAGCGGACACCGTCTACCAAAAAAGTACACTGGATGTCACTGATATTTTAGGGATGCGCACAGTTTACACAGGAGATGTGGCGCGAATAATTTAACTGTCCGCAGCTGCCTATTACGCGGTATTTAGAACAGGATGCGCTAAAAATATAAATTGCTGCTGTCACACACATCAGTCCTTAAAAGGACTTTTGGGTCTCTGAAAAGTTTTTTGTATAAAAATCTTCCTATTACACTCCCTACACTGTCTGTCCCTTCCTATGCACAGCTCTCCCTAACACTGAGCAATTTAGCGCAGGTTGCGCTACAAACATATATTGCTGCTGTCACACACAATAGTCCTTACAAGGACCTTTGGGTCTCTGAAACGTTTTTGTCCCAAAAGAATGTTCAATTACACGCCCTACACTCTCTGTCCCTTCCTATGCTCAGTTCTCCCTGACTATGAATGGGCCGAACATGAGTCATCGGGTGCTATATAGGATCCGATGACGCATTCTGGCAAGCCAGTACAGCTACTGGCATAACAGTGAGGGCAGTACTTACCAGCACGTTTATTGGCTGCGTAGCAGCCAAGAAGCATGCAGGGAGGAGACTCGAGCATGGCGTATGGCGAACAGGTGTTCGGCCGAGCATGCTCGATCATCACTACTTTTTTATGGGAAGCTAGATTTCGCTATTTCATTAGTAAATGCCTTGTATTAACTTTATCTACATAATAAATGGATGCGGACAGCACACATAACATTCGTCCACATATGTCCACATAAAAATGAATGGGTCCGCATTTGATCCATAAAAAATGAAACCAAAATTAAGTTTGTCTGCATGAGGCCTAAGTGTGTATACATATGTACATAGCTCTCAGTCACTGATAGTTGAACGGGGTGGTCTTAAAGGGCTGTCTCACTTTAGCAAGTGGCATTTATCATGTAGAGAAAGTTAATACAAGGCACTTACTAATGTATTGTGATTGTCCATATTGCCTCCTTTGCTGGCTTGGTTCATTTTCTATCACATTATACACTGCTCATTCCCATGGTTACAACCATCCTGTAATCCAGCAGTGGTGCTTGTGCTTGCACACTATAAGAAAAAATGCCAGCCTCTGGTGGTCGGGACCGTGGGAGCTCACGTAAGCTGGTACTTTTTTCTATAGTGTACACGCACGACCAGCTGCTGGACTGCAGGGTGGTCGTAACCATCAAAACATTTTCTGCATAATAAATGCTATTTGCTGAAGTGGCAAAACCCCTTTTAACCTGCTCCCTGTGTATAGGTTTGAACTAATCTGTACGCAGAGGGGCAAGTTCATGAAAACTGTCTAAAAGAAAACTGATCTTGTTGCTAATAGCAACCAATCACAGCACAGCTTACATTTTTCAAAAGCAGCACTTGTTTATATTAACTACAGGTACCATCCTTTTGACTCTTACGTAGTTAGATATTGGCCTATCATCAAGATAGATTATCAAAATCACAACAGGGATCAAACACCTGGCATTACCACTGATCAGCTGTTTCTAGCAGCCACCGTCACCTGAAATTATACAGTGGACAAAAGGCCCCATCCACTGTGTAGTTACCGCCGCCAGTATTCTGCAGCTTAGCATCCACCGTACGGCCACTACACATTGGATGGAACCTTCTACTTCCAGTTCTGTTGACTATACAGTTTTTGATACTGGCGGGTGACTGAAGAAGCTGATCAATGGGGTATTAATGACTTCTTGGTGTTACTTCACACAAATTGGAAAGTTCATATAAGACAAGTCACCTTGATGTCAGTTCTGCCTCCAGCATTCCACGGCAGGCTTTAGGGGGCCAGTTTCCTCGGCCTTTGGGTCTCAGCCCTCCAACCTGGCACGAAGCCTCAGATTCCAACACAGAGATCCTGCTGCTGAGCCGAGCTGCCTATTTAAGGACAACCAGGTGCTGCCAAAAAACCCAGACCAGCAATTAAAATCCAGTCCAGTATTTGACCCCACCTGGCTGCAAATCAGCCCAGCAGCACACGCTAGGAGAAAAATACCTTTTTTTACCAGACCATTCCCCTCACTTGGTCACATACCCCCCTTTGTTCAACCCTGAGGGGGTGAACACTCGCCAGACAATGTACTCGGGACAGGGCATCCGCGTTTCCCTGCAACCGGCCTGCCCTGTGTTCCACTGTAAAAAAGTTCTGTAGGGAAAGGAACCATCTGGTGACCCGACATTTCTGTCTTTGGCCTGGCTCATCTACTTGAGAGGGGAGTGGTTGGTCACCAGGCGGAATATTCTCCCCAACAATTAATTACGGAGAGACTCGAGTGCCCTCTTGATAGCCAGGCACTCTCTCTCCACTATACTGTACCTGGTCTCGGCTGGGGTGAGCTTACGGCTGAGGAAGACAACGGGATGCTCCTCCCCGTTGACTTCCTCAGACAGTACAGCACCAAGGCCTACTTCGGAGGCATCGGTCTGTACTATAAATTCCTTTTTGAAGTCAGGCGTCACCAAAGCCGGGGACCAGCACATGGCCGACTTCAAAGCGGAAAAAGCCTCTTCTGCCTGATCATCCCAGCAAACCATCACTGACTTGCGTCCATTCAAGAGCCCTGTCAATGGCGCGGTCACCGTAGCATAGTGGGGAACAAACATCATGTAATAGCCCACCATTCCCAAGAACGACTTTACTTGCCTAGTAGTGACAGGTGGGGGCAAATTCCGAATCGCCGCTATTTTGTTCACTTGGTGTTTGATGAATCCACGCCCAATGACATACCCCAGGTCGCACATTTTTTTGGGTTAGCGGTTAGGCCAGCTTTCCGAAGGGAGTCCACAACAGCCTGCACTTTGGGTAGGTGACTTTTCCAGTCGGTAATGTGGATGACAATATCGTCCAGGTAAGCCGAAGCGTACCGACGATGTGGATGAAGCATAATGTCCATTGGTCGCTGAAAAGTGGCGGGGGCGCCATGCAGACCAAAGGGTAACACCTTATATTGGTACAGTCCCTCTGGTGTGATGAAGACAGTTTTCTCTTTGGCAACCTCTGTCAAGGGTACCTGCCAATACCCTTTGGTGAGGTCCAAAACAGAAAAATACTGGGCTTGTCCTAATCTCTCGATAAGCTCATCCACCCGGGGCATGCAATACGCATCGAATTTGGAAATCTTGTTTAGTTTACGAATATCGTTAAAGAACCGTAACGTCTCGTTCGGTTTGGGTATTAAACTATAGGACTGTCCCACTCACTTTTAGACTCCTCAATAACGTCTAGTTGCAGCATTAGCTGCACTTCCTCCTCGATGGCTTGTCGCGGAGCCTCGGGTACCCGGTATGGTTTTAACAGGACTTTTGCTCAGTGACAATGTCATGCTGAATTGTGGAAGTGCGTCCAGGGAGGTCTGAGAACACATCCGTGTTCCTGCTGACGAACTCCCTGGCCTCCTGAGTCTGTTTAGAGGAGAGGCTGTCAGCAATCCTTACTGTGGCAACCGCTTCCCTTGCATCAGACCGAGGGGCCAGAACTAGGGATGAGCGAACCCGAACTGTATAGTTCGGGTTCATACCGAATTTTGGGGTGTCCGTGACACTAACCCGAACCCGAACATTTTCGTAAAAGTCTGGGTTCGGGTTCGGTGTTCGGCGCTTTCTTGGCGCTTTTTGAAAGGCTGCAAAGCAGCCAATCAACAAGCGTCATACTACTTGCCCCAAGAGGCCATCACAGCCATGCCTACCATTGGCATGGCTGTGATTGGCCAGTGCAGCATGTGACCCAGCCTCTATATAAGCTTGGGTCACGTAGCACTGCACGTCACTCTGCTGTTACAAGTGTAGGGAGAGGTTGCAGCTGCGACGTTAGGGCGAGATTAGGCAGTGATTAACTCCTCCAAAACACTTAAGACTTAAGAGTGATCGATCTACAGCTGTGGATCATTGAACTGCTGCTATTCAATTGCTCACTGTTTTTAGGCTGCCCAGAGTGTTTTTCAGTCACTTTTTTCTGGGGTGATCGGCGGCCATTTTGTGGCTTGTGGTGCGCCAGCACAAGCTGCCACCAAGTCCATTTAACCATTAATAGTGTGGTTATTTTTTGCTATATCCTACATCAGGGGCAAGCTGCCACCAAGTCCATTTAACCATCAATAGTGTGGTTATTTTTTGGCTATATCCTACATCAGGGGCAAGCTGCCACCAAGTCCATTTAACCATCAATAGTGTGGTTATTTAAATCTATCCCTAAAAGGGTATATTAGATTCAAGGTGCTGATAGGGTCATTCTCAATAACTTCACACACATGCTACTGTGCAGATCCGTACTGTCTAATTCTGTCCGTAAACGTATACCTGTCACCCAGCGCCTAAATAATAGGCCTCAAATTTATATTCAGCTAAATCTCTGGCTATTGCTGTAGCTGGTTAAGTTATATTGTGTCCGTCAAAGCACAGTTTTTGTTCTGGTTTGAAATACAATTCCCAACCTAGCAATTTCCTAAATTAGTGGTTTCTGCTGTATCAGGCCTACTTTAAATCTATCCCTAAAAGGGTATATTAGATTCAAGGTGCTGATAGGGTCATTCTCAATAACTTCACACACACGCTACTGTGCATATCCAAGTCTAATTCTGTCGGTAAACGTATACCTGTCACCCAGCGCCTAAATAATAGGCCTCAAATTTATATTCAGCTAAATCTGTCATTACTGCTGTGCCTGTATTAGTGTAATACGGTACCTAAATAGATAGCCAGATAGTGTTAGGTGTGTGTAAAAAAAGGCCTGAATTTGAATTCAATACATTGGGCCAAATAATATTTTTCTTATTGTGGTGAACGATAAGAATGAGGAAAACATCTAGTAAGGGACGTGGACGCGGACATGGTCGTGGTGGTGTTAGTGGACCCTCTGGTGCTGGGAGAGGACGTGGCCGTTCTGCCACAGCCACACGTCCTAGTGAACCAACTACCTCGGGTCCCAGTAGCCAGCAGAATTTACAGCGATATTTGGTGGGGCCCAATGCCGTTCTAAGGATGGTAAGGCCTGAGCAGGTACAGGCATTAGTCAATTGGGTGGCCAACAGTGGATACAGCACGTTCACATTATCTCCCACCCAGTCTTCTGCAGAAAGCGCACAGATGGCGCATGAAAACCAAGCCCATCAGTCTGTCACATCACCCCCCTGCATATCAGGGAAACTGTCTGAGCCTCAAGTTATGCAGCAGTCTCTTATGCTGTTTGAAGACTCTGCTGCCAGGGTTTCCCAAGGGCATCCACCTAGCCCTTCCCCAGGGGTGGAAGAGATAGAATGCACTAACGCACAACCACTTATGTTTCCTGATGATGAGGACATGGGAATACCACCTCAGCACGTCTCTGATGATGACGAAACACAGGTGCCAACTGCTGCGTCTTTCTGCAGTGTGCAGACTGAACAGGAGGTCAGGGATCAAGACTGGGTGGAAGACGATGCAGGGGACAATGAGGTCCTAGACCCCACATGGAATGAAGGTCGTGCCACTGACTTTCACAGTTCGGAGGAAGAGGCAGTGGTGAGACCGAGCCAACAGCATAGCAAAAGAGGGAGCAGTGGGCAAAAGCAGAACACCCGCCGCCAAGAGACTCCGCCTGCTACTGACCGCCGCCATCTGGGACCGAGCACCCCAAAGGCAGCTTCAAGGAGTTCCCTGGCATGGCACTTCTTCAAACAATGTGCTGACGACAAGACCCGAGTGGTTTGCACGCTGTGCCATCAGAGCCTGAAGCGAGGCATTAACGTTCTGAACCTTAGCACAACCTGCATGCAAAGCATGAACTGCAGTGGAGTAAACACCTTAAAAACAAGGAAGTCACTCAGGCTCCCCCTGCTACCTCTTCTGCTGCTGCGCCTCGGCCTCTTCTGCTGCTGCCGCCTCGGCCTCTTCCTCCGCCTCTGGAGGAACGTTGGCACCTGCCGCCCAGCAAACATGGGATGTACCACCAACACCACCACCTGCGTCACCAAGCATCTCAACCATGTCACACGGAAGCGTTCAGCTCTCCATCTCACAAACATTTGAGAGAAAGCGTAAATTCCCACCTAGCCACCCTCGATCCCTGGCCCTGAATGCCAGCATTTCTAAACTACTGGCCTATGAAATGCTGTCATTTAGGCTGGTGGACACAGACAGCTTCAAACAGCTCATGTCGCTTGCTGTCCCACATTATGTTGTTCCCAGCCGGCACTACTTCTCCAAGAGAGCCGTGCCTTCCCTGCACAACCAAGTATCCGATAAAATCAAGTGTGCACTGCGCAACGCCATCTGTGGCAAGGTCCACCTAACCACAGATACGTGGACCAGTAAGCACGGCCAGGGACGCTATATCTCCCTAACTGCACACTGGGTAAATGTAGTGGCGGCTGGGCCCCAGGCGGAGAGCTGCTTGGCGCACGTCCTTCCGCCGCCAAGGATCGCAGGGCAACATTCTTTGCCTCCTCCTCCTTCTCAGCTTCCTCCTCCTCTTCTTCCACCTTCTCATCCAGTCAGCCACACACCTTCACCACCAACTTCAGCACAGCCCGGGGTAAACGTCAGCAGGCCATTCTGAAACTCATATGTTTGGGGGACAGGCCCCACACCGCACAGGAGTTGTGGGGGGGTATAGAACAACAGACCGACGAGTGGTTGCTGCCAGTGAGCCTCAAGCCCGGCCTGGTGGTGTGCGATAATGGGCGAAATCTCGTTGCAGCTCTGGGACTAGCCAGTTTGACGCACATCCCTTGCCTGGCGTATGTGCTGAATTTGGTGGTGCAGAAGTTCATTCACAACTACCCCATGTCAGAGCTGCTGCATAAAGTGTGGGCCGTCTGTTCGCGCTTCCGGCGTTCACATCCTGCCGCTGCTCGCCTGTCTGCGCTACAGCGTAACTTCGGCCTTCCCGCTCACCGCCTCATATGCGACGTGCCCACCAGGTGGAACTCCACCTTGCACATGCTGGACAGACTGTGCGAGCAGCAGCAGGCCATAGTGGAGTTTCAGCTGCAGCACGCACGGGTCAGTCGCACTGCGGAACAGCACCACTTCACCACCAATGACTGGGCCTCCATGCGAGACCTGTGTGCCCTGTTGCGCTGTTTCGAGTACTCCAACAACATGGCCAGTGGCGATGACGCCGTTATCAGCGTTACAATACCACTTCTATGTCTCCTTGAGAAAACACTTAGGGCGATGATGGAAGAGCAGGTGGCCCAGGAGGAGGAGGAGGAGGAGGAGGAAGAGGGGTCATTTTTAGCACTTTCAGGCCAGTCTCTTTGAAGTGACTCAGAGGGAGGTTTTTTGTAACAGCAGAGGCCAGGTACAAATGTGGCCAGACAGGGCCCACCACTGGAGGACGAGGAGGACGAGGATGAGGAGGAGGTGGAGGAGGATGAGGATGACGCATGTTCACAGCGGGGTGGCACCCAACGCAGCTCACCCATCACTGGTGCGTGGCTGGGGGGAAACGCAGGACGATGACGATACGCCTCCCACAGAGGACAGCTTGTCCTTACCTCTGGGCAGCCTGGCACACATGAGCGACTACATGCTGAAGTGCCTGCGCAACGACAGCAGAGTTGCCCACATTTTAACGTGTGCGGACTACTGGGTTGCCACCCTGCTGGATCCCCGGTACAAAGACAATGTGCCCACCTTACTTCCTACACTGGAGCGTGATAGGAAGATGCGCAAGTACAAGCGCACGTTGGTAGACGCGCTACTGAGAGCATTCCCAAATGTCACAGGGGAACAATTGGAAGCCCAAGGCGAAGGCAGAGGAGGAGCAAGAGGTCGCCAACGCAGCTGTGTCACGGCCAGCTCCTCTGAGGGCAGGGTTAGCATGGCAGAGATGTGGAAAAGTTTTGTCACCACGCCACAGCTAACTGCACCACCACCTGATACGGAACGTGTTAGCAGGAGGCAACATTTCACTAACATGGTGGAACAGTACGTGTGCACACCCCTCCACGTACTGACTGATGGTTCAGCCCCATTCAACTTCTGGGTCTCCAAATTGTCCACGTGGCCAGAGCTAGCCTTTTATGCCTTGGAGGTGCTGGCCTGCCCGGCGGCCAGCGTTTTGTCTGAACGTGTATTCAGCACGGCAGGGGGCGTCATTACAGACAAACGCAGCCGCCTGCCTACAGCCAATGTGGACAAGCTGACGTTCATAAAAATGAACCAGGCATGGATCCCACAGGACCTGTCCATCCCTTGTGCAGATTAGACATTAACTACCTCCCCTTAACCATATATTATTGTACTCCAGGGCACTTCCTCGTTCAATCCTATTTTTATTTTCATTTTACAATTATATTGCAGGGCAACTCAAAGTTGAATGAACCTCTCCTCTGTCTGGGTGCCGGGGCCTAAAAATATCTGACAGTGGCCTGTTCCAGTGGTGGGTGACATGAAGCCTGATTCTCTGCTATGGGACCTCTCTCCTCTGTCTGGGTGTCGGGGCCTAAATATCTGACAATGGCCTGTTCCAGTGGTGGGTGACATGAAGCCTGATTCTCTGCTATGACATGAAGCCTGATTCTCTGCTATGGGACCTCTCTCCTCTGTCTGGGTGCCGGGGTCTAAAAATATCTGACAGTGGCCTGTTCCAGTGGTGGGTGACATGAAGCCTGATTCTCTGCTATGACATGAAGACTGATTCTCTGCTGAGTCGCTGACATGAAGCCAGATTCTATGTTATGGGACCTCTCTCCTCTGTCTGGGTGCCGGGGCCTAAATTATATGACAATGGACTGTTCCAATGTTGGGTGACGTGAAGCATGATTCTCTGCTATGACATGAAGACTGATTCTCTGCTGACATGAAGCCTGAATCTCTGTTATGGGACCTCTCTCCTCTGCCTGGGTGTCGGGGCCTAAATATCTGACAATGGACTGTTCCAGTGGGGGGTGCTGTGAAGCCTGATTCTCTGCTATGACATGAAGACTGATTCTCTGCTGACATGAAGCCAGATTCTCTGCTATGGGACCTCTCTCCTCTGCCTGGGTGCCTGGGCCTAAATATCTGACAATGGACTGTTCCAGTGGTGGGTGACGTGAAGCATGATTCTCCTCTATGACATGAAGACTGATTCTCTGCTGACATGAAGCCAGATTCTATGTTATGGGACCTCTCTCCTCTGCCTGGGTGCCGGGGCCTAAATATCTGACAATGGACTGTTCCAGTGGTGGGTGACGTGAAGCCTGATTCTCTGCTATGACATGAAGACTGATTCTCTGCTGACATGAAGCCAAATTCTCTGCTATGGGACCTCTCTCCTCTGCCTGGGTGCCTGGGCCTAGATATCTGACAATGGACTGTTCCAGTGGTGGGTGACGTGAAGCATGATTCTCTGCTATGACATGAAGACTGATTCTCTGCTGACATGAAGCCAGATTCTCTGCTATGGGACCTCTCTCCAATTGATATTGGTTAATTTTTATTTATTTTATTTTTATTTTAATTCATTTCCCTATCCATATTTGTTTGCAGGGGATTTAACTACATTTTGCTGCCTTTTGCAGCCCTCTAGCCCTTTCCTGGGCTGTTTTACAGCCTTTTTAGTGCCGAAAAGTTCGGGTCCCCATTGACTTCAATGGGGTTCGGGACGAAGTTCGGGTCGGGTTCGGATCCCGAACCCGAACATTTCCGGGAAGTTCGGCCAAACTTCTCGAACCCGAACATCCAGGTGTTCGCTCAACTCTAGCCAGAACCTCTTCCCCTAGAAAACTCGGCCGCGGGCTGTCGTCGGTATCGGTCTCCCTATCTTTCCAAGGTTTGAGTAAATTCACATGGTACACCTGCTCTGGCTCTCGCTGCCCTGACTGGTTTACCTTGTAGTTTACCTCTCCATTTTTTCGATTACTTTGTAGGGTCCCTGCCACCTAGCCAGGAAGTTAATGTCCATGGTTGGTACCAGAACCAAAACCCGATCTCCCGGGCTAAAGATCTGGACCCGAGCCTGACGATTATAGACCCGACTTTGAGCTTGCTGAACTGCCTCCATATGCTCTCCTACAAGAGGCAACACTGTTTCCATACGTTTCTGCATATGGGTGACGTATTCAATAATACTTTTATATGGGGTGGGTTGTTGCTCCCACGCCTCTTTGGCTATGTCTAACAGACCACTTGGATGTCTGCCTTATAGCAGTTGAAGGGCAAAAACCCAGTAGAGGCCTGGGGCACCTCTCGCACTGTGAACATAAGATAGGGCAGAAAAAGGTCCCAGTCCTTCCCATCCTTAGACACCACTCTTTTTAACATGTTTTTAATGTTTGGTTAAACCCTTCTACCAGGCCGTCAGTTTGCAGATGATAAACAGACGTCCGTAGCTGTTTGATGTGCAGCAACTTACAGAGTTCACTCATGACCTTGGACATAAAAGGGGTCCCCTGGTCAGTCAGAACCTCTTTAGGTATCCCCACTCGGAAAAACATCTCCATTACCTCTTTAGCTATAAGTTTGGCCGATGTATATCGCAGTGGCACCGCCTCCGGATACCGAGTGGCGTAATCTAGGACGACCAAGATGTGTTGGTGTCCTCTAGCGGACTTCGGTACTGGGCCTATGAGGTCCATAGCGATTCGCCCAAACGGTACCTCAATGATCGGGAGAGGTACTAAGTGACTGTGGAAAAGGTGCTGGGGGCTAGTTGTTTGGCAGGTCGGGCAAGTCTTGCAAAATTCGTCCACCTTTCTAAACACACTGGGCCAGTAAAACCGTTGTAATATCCAGTCCTGTGTTTTCTGCATTCCCAGATGACCCCCGAGAACATGTTGGTGGGATAACTCTAACACGAGTTTGCGATAAGCCTCGGGTACCACCAACTGTTCAATATGTTCACACCGCAGCTGGTTTACCTGATACAGCATATTCTGATGAACCACAAAACGGGGAAACATCGACTCAGCCCCAGGTTGTTGTGGTTCAACATTAATTGTTACCACATTCTCCCAGGCTCGGGATAGGGTTGGGTACCGGTGTTGTGCTGTACCAAAATTGCCAACTCAGGACCCCCTGGCAAGTCCTCCACGTGTCCCACCATCACACTTAACGGGGTTGTCTCCCCCTCTGCCACCAAAGTGGCAGTCACCCCTACTGCAGGCCCTTCGGCCTCTGGTTGCCAGGGTTCTGGCCTACCTCCTGAACAAGGCCAATCTCCTGGGTTTACCCCTAACTCACAGGTATCAGTAACTCTCACAACCGGCCATAGCGCCGGGAAGCCCGGAAAGTCTCTCCCTATTATGAGTTTGTAGTGTAGATTTGTGGAGACTGCCACCTCATGGGTCCACCTGCTGGCTACCGTGGTTAAAGACACCAGCACGGTGGGGTAGTCTTTTAAGTCTCCATGGATGCACATCACCCCGAATTTCTGGCCAGTATACTCAGTGGACTGCACTAGGGTAGTTCTTACTAGGGTCACCAGGCTCCCTGAGTCCAGCAGCGCCTCCGCTTGAGTGTCTCCCACTTCCACCTGGCACAAGTGGTCTAGAGATTCCAGGGTACCTGTTGCACACAGTTTCCTGACATATAGCGACTGACGGTAACCACAATTAGTGTCCATGGGTTCAACAAGATAAGGACATTCAGCCCTTACATGGCCAGGCTCCTGACACTGCCAGCAGACTTACGGAGCCAGGCCCATAGTGGGTACATCCTGGGTGGGTTTCATTGGCTCAAATCTCCGGACCTGGGGTGGAGATTTCTGGGGTTTGACTGCCCCCCTCCCAAAAGAACCCCCTGTAGATCCAGTGCTGGAGAGGGGGTGGCAAAGCCCTCCAGAACATATCGGCTAATAGTCGATCCAGCATAGCTGTGGGACTCAGCACATCAGTCTGTAGCCACTTTTGCAAAAGGTGAAATAAGTCATAATACTGGGGTCTCGCGGGCTCAGCCGGGTTAAACCCCCACTGATGTACCCGCTGGTCCCGGACAAACACATTCACCCCCAGTCTTGCCAGAATCTCACCCTTTACTTTCTGGTAGTCGGCCGCTTGATCGACCGGCAAGTAGAAATACACCCTCTGACAATCGGATGCCAGGAACGATGCGACGACCTCAGCCCACTGGTCTCGGGGTAGTTTCTCCCTTGTGGCCACCTTCTCGTACATCGCCAGGTAGGTTTTGACGTCATCTAAGGGTGTCATCTTGGGGATCGACGCACCGACCGCTTTCCAGACATCATGAACGCTTTGGGATGTTCCTGCCGTCTGTATAGCCATCACATGTTGTAACAGCAGCTGGTTTGTTTCTTGCTGCTGCCTGTTAGCCTCCCGTTGTTGCAGGTTAGTTTCTCGCTGCTGCTGGTTAGCCTCCACAAGAGCCTTCATTATGGCCTCCATTTTGTCGAGGGTCACAGGTTGAAATTTAGCGGGTTTAATGCAAGACATACAACCTTGCCCGGAGCAAAAATGGAAAACAACAATACTTTGGCAATCACGTCTGCCTCACTGAGCTTTCCCGCATCCTCCACCAATTGTGGGGTTTCGCTCTGGTAGATAGGGTAAGCGGACGCAGTACAGAGGCAAAAGACAAGTTCTTAACACAAAACTTCAGTGTTTATTCACACTTGAGGCAAAATGCACAAAACAATGCGTTACTTTGCAGTCTTGGTGTTTACTTCACACACAATGGAAAGTACATCTTGGTGTTACTTCACACAAATTGGAAAGTTCATATAAGAGAAGTCACCTTGATGTCAGTTCTGCCTCCAGCAGTCCACGGCAGGCTTTAGGGGGCCGGTTTCCTCGGCCCATGGGTCTCATCCCTCCAACCTGGCACCAAGCCTCAGATCCCAACACAGAGATCCTGTTGCTGAGCCCAGCTGCCTATTTAAGGACAGCCAGGTGCTGCCAAAGATCCGGACCAGCAATTAAAATCCAGTCTGGTATTTGACCCCACCTGGCTGCAAATCAGCCCAGCAGCACACGCTGGGAAGAAAATACCTGTTTTCCCAAACCATTCCCCTCACTGTGTCACATTATCCAGTAATTAATGCCATTTTCAAAGATTCTAAGCACAGCAATGTTATTTCGACTTAAATGTCTGGTAACTTCACATCTATAATTTTCTAGAATCTCCACTAATTAACCTGTCACCTTTACTAATAATTCAACACTGTACATAATGTATAGAATAGTAACGCAGCAATAAATATGCATTACTTATAATATACTGTCATAATATACTGCTTGCTGTAGAACAGACCAACAGGTAAAAACATCTTTATGCAACAGATTTTCCCATGAAAAACCTAATGGATAAGGTAAAGTAATAGTTTAGCAATATTAATATTTTGGGGATCATTTAAACATAAGAGTAATAAAAATATTTTGATATTTCTTTATATAAAAAAAACTGAGGTCACTTACAAGATATCCATTAGACCTTTTATTGTTCTCCCGGAAGTCTGTGAACAATTTCCATTATAGTCTGCATGTTTTGATTCAAAAAGACATTTGGAATTAAAAACGTAATTGAACCTTACTGTAGTTCTATTGAAGAAGGCGATGTCTTAGACAGATATGTAAAAGATTACAGGTGTAGTCTTGTTGGACACTTGGTCTTGCCACAAGAGGATAGGAAAAAAGCATAAAAGTGCTTCCCCTGCTAACCTATAAAAAAAGGCTCTCAGCGACTACTTTTTGGCTAGTGTACCTCTAGGTGAGAGATTGTTGACGGCTAAACATGCCTCTATGACAGACTTGAAGACATTTTTCCCAGTTGACAAACTTTGAGAGGGGGTGCATCATTGGACCGAGAGAAACAGGATGGTCATTTCAACTAAGTGCCTACAATCTAGGCCTTTCTGAGCAAGCTGTTAGGAGGTGTTGGGAGTAGTGGTTACATGAGGGCGTGCACACAGTAAACGTGCTCCAGTCCAGATGACCCAAACAGACCACCAGTAGAGAGGATTGTTTGATCCGCTAACATGCACGAGCAGCTCCCACAGTTTCTTTGCCCACCATCCAGACACAGGTGGCACCTTCATTACACACCCCTGTTTCTACCTGGAGCATTTCCAGCACTTAGCAGAATAAAATTTGTTGTCATGGCACCTCTTATGCGTCTTGCCATTGACAGCCAACAACCATTGTCTTCGTTTGCAGTGGTGTTGTGAACGAGAAACCTGGGCTTCTACAAACTGGAACCGTATCATCTTTAGTGTATCCAGATTCTGTTTGGGATCACACGATAGTCGGGTTCTAGTGTGGAGGCTTTGTGGTGAGAATTTCAATGCTGCCTTTGATGTACAATAACACACTGCCCCAGCTGATGACAATCGTCACCCCTTGTAGTGATACGATGGACACTAACAGCTAAGCGATATTTGCAGGACATCTTGGGGCACATATGTTGCCTCTCGTGGCAGGGCTTCCTACTGGCATTTTTCAGCAGGATAATGCTCGCTTAGACACAGCAAGGGTTTCCCAGGAATGTCTCTTCCAGATTGCAACACTTCCTTGGCTTGCCTAGTCGCCAAATTTATTGCCAATAAGGTATTTATGAGACCAGGTGGGATGTCACCTTAGGCAACCTACAAGGGTACAGAATCTACAGGCCAAGCTGCAGCATCTGTGGGAAAATGTGCCACAGGGTACCATACAGAAGCTGTATGCCTCCATGCCCAACTGTATATAATCTTCTATCTAAGCTTGAGGTGGCCTAACAGGGTACCAGAGCCTTATTTCAGTTGTACAGTTTTTCTTGATAAACTTATCCTTTTGCTCTAATATTGTAATCAATTACACATATCAATATTACATTCACACAATTAAAGTTTTATTCAGTTCCGACAAGTTCTTGGTTCATTATTCTTTTTTGTCAATGACTGTATATTTTACCCTTGGTGGGTACCATTGTCACAAGATAATTAGTGTTAGCCTTTTTAATGTTTTAATGTTATGGCTGATTGGTATATATACACGCACATTACCCCCATACATATATACACAAAGCTTTATTTTGTGACAACATATTTGCAATAATGTTTGCACTCATTCGCATTGATGCACCTTGTGCTACGGTATTTCCTTTTTCAAGTGGACATTTGGGCATCTGAAGGGCTTGGTCTTGGAAGGGTTCATGAGTAAGCCATCACAGCATCCTATACAGAGTTCCCTAATCTCGTTGCTTTTACAGAAAAGAACCATCCTGTAGGCTGATGATTAAGCTAGGACTCCTTGTCTTGGTTGCTAGCCTAGATATAAAATAGCATTCTGTACTGATCATTGATATATTTGTACACAATCTCTTTGACTGGAGAATGTCTTCAGGCTGCTTTACCTATTTGGCAAACTATAAAAGTAAATGCATTATACAAAAAGAAAAACACAGCTTGTGGATCTGGGAATTCTCCCATAGTAATTGGTCCTGTTGCCGGGGATGTATTTACATTTTCCAATAAATTCCATCATAGTTTGGATGATTAATGTGCACAGAACGTACATCTGTGACACATACAGCACGTGTTTGTAAAACATTTGCTTAAAAAGCCTGCCAAGAATATTTGATTCATAAGTAGAAGATTAATGATCGTGTTGTTTTTCAACATTTGCTCAATCATGATCTCGATTTTTGTTTTCAATCCACTGGGGATCATTACTAATGCTATTTTGACAGATACAGAAAGGACCATTCAGCTCTTAGATGACAAAAAGAAACATCAGCGTGCACTTAAGGAGGATTTAATGTAAAAACTGTGCTCAGATATTATGGTCTTATTTTAACAGCAGTTCCCATGGGTTTATCCAAACTACATATTAATTTTCACCTACCATATCTGTCATTTGAAGGAATGTCTGTGTGGTGTGTCTGTGCACTATAGTGAGCCACAAGACAGTACAATGTTCCATAAGATACCAGATTCTAGTAAGAAAGCTTTTGGAGAAAGTATGTTGAATGAGAATAGAGTTTAGGAATATTTCTTGTAGTATGTAGTATAGTATATGTTTAGTACACAATTGGGTATAATAAAAACTAATATCTGTAACTAAAGCATGCACTTATTTTAATGAGAAAAGTCTGATGTGATTAAAATATACAATATATAGGATTCATAAAGACTCAAAAAAAGTGAAGTCTCCTAAAAATGCATACAGTAAAGTTCATGAGTCTTAGAGCAAGTGTACAGTTGAGTGCCCAAATGTGTAGTCCTCAGGATAGGTCATTAATGTCAGACCAGTGGGGATCCAACACCACGGACCACGGTCAATCAACTGTTCTGCAGTAGCTCTGGCACCAGAAGTCAGAGCCAGAACTACACAGCTCTTTCCCTTGTGTAGTGGACTGAGATGGTAACTGCAGTGCAGCTCCCATTGAAGTGAATGAGAGCAGTGTTACAGTTACCATTTGCCCGGTACACAGTGTACAGAGCTGTGTAGTTCCAATGCTGACTTCTAGTGCCACAGCTACTGTAGAAGAGCTGATCGGAAGAGGTGCCAGGTGTTAAACCACTAACAATTAGATATTGATGGCCTATGCTGAGCATAGGCCATCAATTATATTTTTTATGATATTTAATGTAATGATTTTTGGGGTGAGCTGGATCGCAGAGTGAAGGCAAAAGCGCCAACAAGTGCTAAGCATCTCTGGGAACTCCTTCAAGACTGTTGGAAGGCCATTTCAGGGGACTACCTCTTGAAGCTCATCAAGAGAATGCCAAGAGTGTGCAAAGCAGTAATCAAAGCAAAAGGTGGCTACTTTGAAGAACCTAGAATATGACATATTTTCAGTTGTTTCACACTTGTTTGTTATGTATATAATTCCACATGTGTTAATTCATAGTTTTGATGCCTTCAGTGTGAATCTACAATTTTCATAGTCATGAAAATGAAGAAAACTCTTTGAATGAGAAGGTGTGTTCAATAAAAACATGGTAACATTTAATTCTTTGTGTGTTATTAGTTTAAGCAGACTGTGATTGTCTATTGTTGTGACTCAGATGAAGATCAGATCACATTTTATGACCAATTTGTGCAGAAATCCATATCATTCCAAAGGGTTCACATACTTTTTCTTGCAGCTGTGTATATATATATATATATATATATATATATATATATATATATAGTGGGGTTTTGCTCTGGTAGACAGGATTAGCAGACGCAGTATAGAGGCAACAACAAGTTCAGTGTTTTATTCACAGTTTCAAACAGTTCAGTGTTTTATTCCCACTTTAGGCAAGTGACAAAACAAGCAGTCATATTCAAACAAAAAGTCACCTTGCGGTGTTGGTGGTAATTTACACCATGTGGCAGTTCTGCCTCAAAGAGTCCTTGACCCAAACAGGTAGCAAGCCTTCATCCAGTCCCAAGGCTCCCAGAACACAGAGACCTGGCTTCTGAGCCCAGATGCCTATTTAAGGACAGCCAGGTGCTGCCAAAACCCATACCGGCACTTAAAATCCAGTCCGGTATTTGACCTCACCTGGCTGTAAATAAGCCCAGCAGCACATGCTGAGAGGAAAATACCTGTTTTCCCAGACTCACTGTGTCACATATCCCCCCCTACCTTTGTTCAACCCTGAGGGGGTGAACACACGCTAGACAGTGTACCCAGGACAGGGCATCTGCATTTCCCTGTAACCAGCCTGCCCTGTGTTCCACCGAAAACTTAACGTTTTGTAGGTAGAGAAACCATCGGGTGACCCGGACATTTCTGTCCTTGACCTGGCTCATCCACTTAAGAGGGGAGTGGTCAGTCACCAGGCAGAATTTTCTCCCCAATAAATAATAGCAGAGAGATTCTAGTGCCCACTTGATAGCCAGGCACTCTCTCTCCACTATACTATACCAGGTCTCTGCTGGGTGAGCTTACGGCTGAGGAAGACAACGGGAGGCTCGTCCCCGTTGACTTCCTGAGACAGTACAGCACTGAGGCCTACTTTGGAGGCATCAGTCTGTACTATAAACTCCCTTTTGAAGTCAGGGGTCACCCAAACCGGGGACCCACACAGGGCCGCGACTTCAAAGTAGAGAAAGCCGCTTCCGCCCGATCATCCCAGCGAACCATCATTGACTTGAGTCCCTTAAAGAGTCCTGTCAAGGGCGTGGCTAGAGTAGCAAAGTGGGGAACAAACCTCATGTAATAGCCCACCATTCCCAGGAATGACTTTATTTGCCTAGTGGTGACAGGTCAGGGCCAATTCCGTATCGCCTCTACTTTGTTCACTTGGGAATGACATACCCCAGGTACTTAGTCTCTTCTAACCCTATCGCACATTTTTTTGGGTTAGCGGTTAGGCCAGCTTTCCGAAGGGAGTCCACTACTGCTTGCACTTTGGGTAGGTGACTTTACCAGTCGGTACTGTGGATGACAATATCGTCCAGGTAAGCCAAAGCGTACTAACGATGTGGATGAAGCATAATGTCCATTAGTCGCTGAAAAGTGGCGGTGGCGCCATGCAGACCAAAGGGTAACACCTTATATTGGTATAGTCCCTCTGGTGTGATGAAGGCAGTTTTCTCTTTGGCAGCCTCCATCACGGGTACCTGCGAGTACCCTTTGGTGAGGTCCAAAACAGAAAAATACCAGGCTTGACCTAAACTCTCGATAAGCTCATACACCCGGGGCATGGGATACGCATCAAATTTGGAAATCTTGTTTAGTTTAAGAAAATCGTTACAGAACCGTAACGTCCCGTCCGGTTTGGGTATTAAAACTATAGGACTGACCCACTCACTTTTAGACTCCTCAATAACGTCTAGTTGCAGCATTAGCTGTACTTCCTCCGAGATGGCTTGTCACTGAGCCTCGGGTACCCGGTATGGTTTTGACTAGAGTTGAACGGACACCTGGATGTTCGGGTTTAACGGTTTCGGCCGAACTTCACAAAAAAGTTCGAGTTCTGGATCCGAACTTTTGAGCAATAAAATGGCTCTAAAAAAGTAATGTAAAGGACTAGAGGGCTGTAAATCGCAGAAAAATGTGGTTAAGAGCATGGCAAGTGCTCTGCAAACAAATGTGGATAGGGAAATGACTTAAAATAACATAAAATATGTAAAAAAATAAATAATAATCTTGATCAAGGAGAAGGAGGTCCATATGGAGTAGGACGTTGAGGAGGGGGTGGATGTGGCGGTGTAGGTGGAAGCGGCGGTGGAGGAAGAGGAGATAACCAACACTGGTTTTTGTTTTTGTTTTTTTGTTTAAATTTGGGTAGACCCCAAAACATTGGGAAATAATCCCCTCCAGCCATGCTAAACAAACGTTCAGACCATACACTCGCTGCAGGGCAGGCAAGCACCTCCAAGGCATAAAGGGCAAGCTCAGGCCATGTGCCCAATTTGGAGACCCAGAAGTTGAAGGGGGTAGACCCATCATTCAGTACTTGTAGGCGTGTGCACACATACTGCTCCACCATGTCGCATGTCCCCATGATGTCCACGATCCAATTGGATATCTTCTCTATCAACTTTCGATGTTCTTTTCTGCGCCTACCATGTTGATCACGGTTAGCGGTGAATCAGGGTTCCACACCGGAGAGGGAGCGTGAGAAAGGGATACCACATCCAAGGGAGGTCAATGGCTGAAATGTGATCAAGCAGAAATGTGGAACAAGTTGTTAAAGCGGAAGGATCGAATGAAAGGAGGTGGCGCGCGTCAATTAAAGACATGTTGATTGACAGGGCCAGCGAACGGGATCTTTCTCTGCTGGCCCTGTCTGCATTCAAAATCTGGCGCCTGCACCGTAACGGTATTCAATCGGCGCAGGCGGACTGAGAGGCGGACGCTCGCTCGGCCGCTCCATCCTCAATGCGCCTGCGCCGATGACGTCAAATCTACACTCGGCGCAGGCGCATTGAGGATGGAGCGGCCGAGCGAGCGTCCTCCTCTCAGTGCGCCTGCGCCGACTGAAGACAGGTACGGCGCAGGCGCCAGATTTTGAATGCAAACAGGGCCAGCAGAGAAAGATCCCGTTCGCTGGCCCTGTCAATCAACATGCTGAGGGGGCGTCATTATGATAGGAGGATGCGGCTGCTACCAGCAAGTAGCCGCCCTACTTGCTGGTAGAGAGGTAATTTACATATTATAAAAGTTCGTTTTTAGCTGAATCTACTGAACCAAAATGATTAATCACATTATGTATGGATAAATCGCAGTATAGGGATTATAAGTACACACAAAAAGAAAAAAAAATGTTTAGTGGGGTGACAGAAGCCCTTTAACTTCTCAGGGTATGGTTTCTTCCTGGAACTGGAGTTGTCTGCTTGCTTTCTGCTTTGTTTCATCCAGCTGAGCTGCAAAGCTCAGACTGGGAATTTGATCAAATCTCAGCACGAGACTTGGTCCTTGCTGTCTTCCCTATGCAGGGAGAGCTATAACTGGATCTAACAGTTTTTTTCCTCCCTTGCTGCAGGATGTGGGAAACTCCACTTCCCTTAAGCAGGGGGGCAGAACAGGATCGTTCCACTCTGAACGGCCAAAACATTAAAACTATCGCTACCAATGATGCGGCTACCTGCTGGTAGACCTGAAACATTACAAGGAAATTTACATTTAATATGGTTTTATGCACATTTGTGAGAATATGATGTAAAATTACACAAGATGACAATGTAAATACTCTTAACAGGTTGTAGCGGGGTAAAAGAGTTTCGTAACACAACTCTGGGGTGTTACATTCCCCCTTACTTCGAGTTAAGCCGCCCTCGGCTTATTCTTAGGAGGGAGAGGAACCAGCTCTGGGGTACCTAATTAAATACAAAGGGCTGCATGTATTACATATAAGACATACATAGAAAAAACCTAAAACGGCTACCCAAGGTTCCTGCCCGCATGAGTAGGGTGTCCTAAGTAACAGTTTCCCTCTCTGTATAACCAGTGAACCAACGGTCTGCACAAAGAAATCACTAACTTGACTAACTTTGTAGTGTTCTGAGCTCTGTAAACACCAAAGAAAGCATGGGGGTGTCTTTACTCTGTAGTCCCACCATTATGTAATGAAATACTTGGAAATGGAAGGGTGGCTTTATCCTGTATTCCCTTCCCTGCACCAAAGTCAAAATATAAGGCTTAAAGCACGATCACTATGGTGACTATGGGTAGCTAAAAGGCTCTAAGGCTTGAGGTACCATACCTTAGGCAAAGGTTCAGAAGGGGAGGTATTAGCGACTCCATGCATTCTGGCAGTCACAGGAGGAGGGTATAGTAATCCCATGAAACTCCTGGAAGAAACACCTCAGGATAGAAGAAATCCTGAACATATAACAAGCGGGAAGGAGGGGTCAAAAACTCCTCTAACCATTGCCAAAGCAGCGGGGTTACCCGTGTAGTTACTAGACCTGCCAGGACTTACCACTTGGTCCTACCCTGGGTACCCGGGATATATGACTCCAGATGTAGGCCATTAGTATTAAGCGTCCGTATAGGCAGTCTGTATAAAGGGGGGAGAGAACAAGAGCTGCAAAGCAAGGCACACTGGAGTAAGTTGCTACATATCTGGTTAAGTGCAATTTTCACAATAAGTGCAATAAGTCACATTGCGGCACCTAAAAGAGAATACACACAATGGGCATATTATACTTGAACGATATATAACCTGTAAACTGGTAAAATTAGTGCAATAATATCACATAGGAATCACAAAGAGCTCAGGTATGCGTTTGAGTCTTTTCTTTGGGTGCAAGCTTTTTACGTTGCAGTAAACCATTTTTAGAAAATAGTGCAAATTTTATTAGGGCAAGAGTATGCTCAAATAAGACTTGAGTCCTTTTTCTTGAAATGCTTGACTGTGGACAGGAACAATAAGTCCTAAAGTCACTTGTAATCCACAGGAGCAATAAAAGTTAATTGTAATCCACACAAGGTAGTGGGTAATTGGCGCAGTGGGTAGTTTTCCTCACAGGAAAGTCTGGAAATCTTCCTCCTGGATCCCATATTTGAGAACGCAAAAGTTTAAACTGTGTTCTCTCAGCAGCTGTAACTCCAGCAGAAGCTTCATCTGCAATGTCCTGGTGGCTTTCTGTGGCAGAACTTGGAATTGCAGGATCACCTTTCTCTGGAAAATCCTCTGTAAGCCTTGGCCTTTTCCTGGTAGGTGACAGGTTCTCAGGACAGCAATAAAGGATAGAACCTTTCATAGCAAGAAGCTCTGGATTCTGCGGTGGTTCTGCGGTGGTTCCGGAGTGCATGGAGCAGTATCAGTAGATTCCTCCTTATCCTCACACACCTCAGGGCAGTGCTCCTGATTGATGGGTTCAGGCTTTACAGCAGAAGTAGTAGTAGTAGGCCCAGAGATTTCTGTAGTGATAATAGCCACAGACTGGCTCTTTTCTGGCTCTGCTACTCCAGTAGTCAGGGGCAACAGTGGTAAAATCCGCCTGGCAGATGGCCTGCTGCTGCCTACCAGAGGGACTGGGAGCCTTCTTCGCTGTTGTTGCAGCGGTTGAAAGTCTCTAGTGGCAATGACAATGGCCACAGGGCAGTCCTTTTCTGACCCCATTATGGCAGCAGTTAGAGGCATGATGTAGGTGGTTGCAGTTGCTGTGATGGAGCTCCACTGACCTCTTGTGGCGGTTCCTGGTACTGCCTTGGTAGTGAGGCTGGTTATCTCTAGCGGGACCTCCGGGTTAAGGTGGATTGGCCTGGGGCTGTCTCTTCTGGCCAGCGGAGTGGGAGCTCCGGCCGCCTCCGCCACACCAGCATGTGTGCATGGCGGAGCTGGCTTGGGCCTACCAGGGGTATCAGAGTCCATAGGGCATGATGCAGGGGCAGCTTCATGTGCCTCATTCCGGTGCCTCATCCTGCTGTCCGATGGTCACTGCAATGGGTGACGTAGTCGCGGCTTGTTCCGGTGCCGATGCTTTGGTCACTGGGCCAGGCGGTGAGGGTTCAAGCGTAGTTGTCCTCTCCGGGGCCTTGTTAGTCGGAATAGTTGCCTCTGTGGGAGCGGGCTTTGAAGTAGTAGCAATCTTGACTTGTTATTGGGAGGTATCCCCTGCCTCTGGACTTGCAGACTGGGTGGCCGCCGCTGTAGTGGCAGTTCTGCGTATCTTTGGAGACACACGTATCTCGCCAGGGGGTTCCTCTGTAAAAAGGTCATCATCCCCGAAGACAAGCTGGTCCCAATTGGGGTGCGGCACTCTTGACGCCATCTTCCTTTCCGTCATGGTGAGTGCAGGAAGAGAGGGTGGAGAAAGACCTGCGATGATGTCACCATCATGTGACCAGTGCAGGAGAGGACGGCAGTGATGTCACAACAGGGAGTGGGGGAAACCCCCTACCGTGCGGTGTCAAAGGGTAAAAGGGTATCAGCCTGGCCAAAAGGAGTAATAAGGGAGCAGGTCACCTCCTACAACATCCCTAATCCTCTCCCTGAATCCTCACAGTATGACCCCAATGGTAGGACGGCTCATACACTGGATACCTAATATCCTGAGTTGCCCTGGAAATCCCTCACTTAGGAGCAGGGGAGAGACTACCTGTTCATCCACACACGGAGGAACAGGAGTCTCTAACTAAGGCCAGGCTGCAAGGAGAGGTGAACACATACAGCATATGGAGATGGCAGGTAAGCGAAACCAGTAACACACTTACCTGCCACAGACACACTGACTGGAACCCGTGCACAAGTGCTGCTGTTCACACCAACATTAAAAGGACACAGCACACACCACAAACCACACAGGGACCGAGGACATCCAAAGCTGCAATAAATGTGAGACAGGGGAATGTCTTACAAACATGCTGGACATCAAACACTACCAGACATGTAACACCAAAACTAGACATATCAACACCCTGAACATAACCCACTCCATACACATAGGGACAGGAAGGGAAGGAGACACCGGGATAACATTGAACATCTAGGACCACAAGGGTGGCCCTCACTGGACAGATGGAACAAGCCAGGAACCGTGAACCACCAGCATACATCAAGGCTGGAGGAACCCAGAGCTTCAGGCATCCAGCAAAGGCTAAATACCCCAAGCAGCCACACCCACACACACATAAACCTAGTGTTCAGGAAGGGAGTTAACTCTTCCAACACCAGACAAGGGAAGTAAGCTACTAAAAGGGGAAGTGCACACACAAGCATATCAATCAACATGTTACCACCAGCAACAGTATGCGTGGCAACCATGTCCCGGCAATCACCCAGAAGGCCGAGACACTGCCACCGCATGCTCTCACGGCAACACGTTGCCGCGGGCAACCGTAAGTGTGGCAACAGTGTCACAGCACAAACCAAAGGCTGTGACAAGTGAAGAGGGGAAGAAGCTGAGGTGATGACTGCTACATTAGGTGAGGTAAGTGAAGGGAGAGGCAAAGCAATGCTGGGGTTAATTAACTAGGACTGTATGTTAGGGCTGAAGCGAGGGACATTATTTACATGGAACTGCGTGTTGGAGGTGGCTGGGGAGGGGGTCATGTTATTTACATGGGACTGTATGCTGATAGTGGCTGTAGGAGGGAGTGATGTTATTTACATAGGACTGTATGTTGGAGGGGCTGGGGCAGGGTGATGTTATTTACATGGGACTGTATGTTAGAGGAGGCTGTGGGAAGGAAGTGATGTTATTTACATGGGACTGTATGTCGGAGTGGGCTGGGGAGGCAGTGATGTTATTTACCTGGGACTGTATGTTGATGGCGGCTGTGGGAGGGATTGATGTTATTTACATGGGACTGAATGTTACAGGGGTCTGAGGGAGGGAGTGATGTTATTTACATGGGACTGAATGTTCAGGGGGCGATGTTTATGTGGGACTGTATGTTGAAGGTGGCTGGTGGGGGGGAATGATGTTATTTACATGGGACTGAATGTTGAGGGGGTGATGTTTACATGGGAATGCATGTTGGAGGCGTCTGGGGAGGGGGTGATATTATTTACTTGGGACTGTATGTTGAAGGTGGCTGGGGAGGAGGTGATGTTATTTACATGGGACAGTATTTTGGAGGGGGCTGTAAATAGAAAGGGATGTTATTTACATGGGACTGTATATTGGAGGGGGCTGGAGAGATGGTGTGATTTTATTTACATGGGACTGTATGGCAGAGGGAGGGAAATAGTGTTATTTACATGGGACTGTATGTTGGAGGGGGTGAAGGGAGGGGAGTGATGTTATTTACATAGGACTGTATTTTGGAGGGGGCAGGAGAGATGGTGTGATGTTATTTACATGGGACTGTATGGTGGAGGCGGGAATATAGCAACAGGGGGCACTGCAAATCCAGGGGACATTATAGGCGTTCTTATTACTACTGGGGGCTCTATAGGAGGGACTTATAGATCTGCCTTATTTCTATTAAGAGTACTATGGGGGGCCTTATTACTACTGAGGGGTCTGTAGAGAGCTTTATTACCACTGGGAGAACAATAGGGGGGCTTTATTTGTACTGGGGGCTCTGTGAGGGTATTATTAATACTGGAGGGCTCTTCTACTAATGGAGGCACTCTTGGGGAGCATTATCACGGTTGGGGCATTGTAGGGGCAGTATTACTATGTGGGGCACTAATTTTTCTTCAGGATAGTATCTGGGGGTATTGGGGGGCACAGCAAGCAGCAGGATAACACTGTTGGGTCTCCAGGTTGGGGGATGATGATAGAAATGTGAGGAAGCTAAGGGCTCTTTCACACCTGCGTTCTTGTCTTCCGGCATAGAGTTCCGTCGTCGGGGCTCTATGCCGGAAGAATCCTGATCAGGATTATCCTAATGCATTCTGAATGGAGAGTAATCCGTTCAGGATGCATCAGGATGTCTTCAGTTCCGGTACGGAACGTTTGTTGGCCGGAGAAAATACCGCAGCATGCTGCGCTTTTTGCTCCGGCCAAAAATCCGGAACACTTGCCGCAAGGCCGGATCCGGAATTAATGCCCATTAGAAGGCATTGATCCGGATCCGGCCTTAAGCTAAACGTCGTTTCGGCGCATTGCCGGAGCCGACATTTAGCTTTTTCAGAGTGGTTACCATGGCTGCCGGGACGCTAAAGTCCTGACAGCCATGGTAAGTGTAGTGGGGAGCGGGGGAGCAGTGTACTTACCGTCCGTGCGGCTCCCCGGGCGCTCCAGAGTGACGTCAGGGCGCCCCAAGCGCATGGATCACGTGATCCATGTGATCACGTCATCCATGCGCATGGGGCGCTCTGACGTCATTCTGGAGCGCCCCGGGAGCCGCACGGACTGTAAGTATACCGCTCCCCGGCTCCCCGCTCCTACTATGGCAACCAGGACTTTAATAGCGTCCTGGGTGCCATAGTAACACTGAAAGCATTTGGAAGACGGTTCCGTCTTCAAATGCTTTCAGTACACTTGCGTTTTTCCGGATCCGGCAGGCACCTCCGGCAACGGAAGTGCATGCCGGATCCCAACAACGCAAGTGTGAAAGAGGCCTTAGATGTCTGTGTGTCACACTCTGCAGAGACGAGGCAGCTGAGAGAAGTTGTATGGACCGAATGGAGAAGATGATGACAGAGAAGATCTACATCCGAGGCAGGGGTGTAGCTATAGGGGGTGCAGAGGTAGCAGTCGCTACCGGGCCCAGGAGCATGAAGGGGCCCAAAGACCCTTGTGCCACATAAGACACACAAAGCACTGAGGGAAGGGGGGCCCAAGCTGAACTCTTGCACCGGGGCCCATGAGCCTTTAGTTACGCCCCTGATCCGAGGAGACGTCACCTGGGAGACCCTGCATGTGAGAGGTATGTGCTGCTGTATAGCAAGTACAGAAAAATGCGGTGTGTGGGGGGAAGGGAGATGATTTAGAGAACTGGGCCATATTCATTGGGACTTGGGCCCCGAATCTTTTGAGACCCCCTGGGGCCCACCATATGGATACATTCAAATATTACCTGCTCACACAGCAGCAAGATGCTACCAGATTATTAAATATGGGGGTCCCTGCAGCAACTTTGAGAAGGTAAGTCCTGGAGAGAAGAGGACACTGGCTAGCTTTCCTCTACACCTAGAAGTCATCTCAGCTCTGATCGTGTCTATAATAATCTGGGGAGTTTCTTTAATAATCTATCACTTTTTATATGAACATAGGCTGGTTGCGGTGCTGTACATTGAATATATGTATGTAGTGCAGTAAGTCTACAGTGTTATGTGCCACTTGCGCAGAGGGTGGAAGACTAGGGGCCCACCTTGCTCTGGGGACCACCGGGGGATTCAACTGTACCCCTGTGGGCCAGTCCGAGCCTGGTCTCCAGAACGGAGCCCCCAAAACGAAGGAAAGCACATCACACATTTCTATAGGAGTTCCCATAGCAGTGAATGGAGAGCACACCATGCATGTAGAGCCACATCTCCATTCACCGCTATGGGACTGCCAGAAATAGCCAAATCAGCGCTCAGCTATTTTTGGAACTCCCATAGCGGTGAATGGAAGGTGGCCACACTTGCGCAGTGTGCCCTCCTTCACTTCCTGTTCTGGAGATCCCAGCGATATGCTATCAACGTCTGAGATTAGAATACTCCTTTAAAGTTTCTTGTATGAACTTCTTTTACTTTATTGGGTTCAAACTAGGGTTTTCACTAGACAGTCTCAAAACTTTAGATTTGTTTCTCCTTATTATTTCATCATATTGCAATTATTTTTCCAGCATCAGCTTACAGTCAAATACCCAGTCATTACACTCCCTCTCCCTGTGGTGAAGAAGGGTTGGGAGTTCTTTTGAGGGCTGGACACACAAAGTGTAATACAAAATACAATAATATATTCTTCTGAAAAAAAAATTAAAGAACTAGTAATTTGGAGATTTAGGACTTTTATGGTACAGTTCAAAATTCACGGTTCCTCCAATAATGGCACAGAGGTTCTTAGGTATAACATTAACTTCACCCTATTATACTGCCACTACCTTGCATGGCTGTCAATATGGTGCCCTTACTGTGAAATTCGTATTTGCCTATACCAAACATATTGACTCTTGTCTTTATAGTGTATAGAAATCAATATTTGATATGTTGACTGGGACTGAAATTTAGCCCTAGAATTTTAAAAGAGACAGGCCAAGTGTAGTGAATGTCAAATATGTTTATGTGCCACCTGCCCAGGTGCTAATGACATATTTGGATGGATGTTAAAGGGATAATGCTCCCTAAAAGTGTACCCTGTTAGTACCAGTGCCCTTTATATTATGCCCAATAATAATAATGCCTCCCACAGCACCACCAATAGTAATAGTCCCATAGTGCCCTCAGCAGTGATAAAGCTCCCCAAAGTTCCCCCAGTAGTAATAAGTCCCTCTAAAGTGCTCCAGTAGTAATAAGGCCCCATAAAGTGCCCCAGTAGTAATAAGGTGCCCTTAAGTGCCCTCAATTGTAGTAAGCCCTCCTAAAATTCTCCCAGTAGAACCCCCAGTAGTACTAACCCCCCCTATAGTGCCCCTAGCAGTTACAAGTTCCCCTGCAGCTCCCCTGTGATTATAATGCATCCTGTAATGCCATAGTACCAGTAGATATATGCCCTCTATAGTGCCTCCGTTATAATGTGCCCCTGTACTGCCCCAGTAATTGTAATATTCCCATGTAGTAACATGTAGCAGTATTCCCCCAGTACGTATGTCCTCCTATAGTGTCCCCAGTAGTTATACTGCCCCAAAAGTGACCAAAGAAAATACTCACCCGAGTCTGGCTCCATGCCGTCTTCTTTTTGTGGCCTGAGTTGCCTGGTTCCTGGAGCAGGGTGAGGACGGCAATACAATTATATTTGTAGTGAGCACTAATTTCAGGGCCCTAGACAAAACATCTAGGGACAAAATCCCCAATGTTTTAGCCTAACTATGCCCAGGATCGGGCAGCTCACTGTGGCACTGGCCTATAGCATATGGCATTTGTCATATTTTCTAGATAGGCCTTGGATAAGAAGCTTATGTAAATAGTGGATCCTCTGGGTCGCTACAAATGGAGCTCAGCACCCCTGGTGTAGAATCCATGTGCAAGGGCTGAGTTGAGTAGAAACCTTTTCATAGTAGCAAAATCAGGAGACAGAATTCATAGTCAAAGAGCAAAAAATCAGGGCTGGCAAAGTTCATTCAATACAATAATCCAAGCAAAAAAAGTCAAAGCTAAGTGGTAGAAATTCAACGTCAGGGGCAGATCTATTGTTTAGTCAAAGAGCAGTGAGGGAGGGGCTGTAAATACTGAAGGACTGAAAGAATGAAGCGCTGTCTATTTGCTGACCTAGGTGTATTCAAGCAACATAGTCAGTGAGACACAGATAGCAGAACTGACTTTGAGACATGGCAGCCTGTCCGTGGTGACAGACATTATGGGAAGAGAGGGTGACATTCAACATGTTAAGAAATATTATAAACTATTACTTGGGGCATACAGATGTTTTTCTGCAATGTGAACCAAGCATTGATGTTACTCTTGCTTAGCAGAGATTTCCACCTCGCTTCTCTCAAGAATTTTTTTTCTGCTCAGTCTTTCATATAATGAAGTCATAAACACTGATCTCAACTGAGACTAGGGAGGAAAACAGTTGTCCTGTTGTTTCCTTTATATTTGGTAACTTCCTTACAAGAGCTGACATTGCGCTTCTAGAATCATCGGCCTTAAAATGGTATTGTAATGCTTTCCACACTTTTTTCTCAACTTGTCTGGATTTTCCATCAGATATGGTATATTATGTTTGTAGAACAGTGATCAGCAACCTTTGGCATGTCAGTTTTTTATGATTATAACTCCCAGCATGCTCAAATCAATTCTATGGGAGTTCCGAGAAAAGTCAAGTAAGTGTGCACTTTGGGAGCTGTAGTTTCACAACAGCTAGAGTGCCCGAAGTTGCTGGAAGTCTTACTGTAGAAACTAGAAGTGGCTACTTCACCCTCACAATAAGGTTAAAAATAAATTTAGATTTAAAGGGGTTGTCCACTTATCCTACATTGATGACCTATCCTCAGGATGTCATCAATATCAGATCGGCAGGGGCCCAACTGCAGGTACCCTCCCCCCCCTATCAGCTGTATTAACAGAACACAAAGCTTTGTTCTCTGTTTCCTCCTCACAGTTTACCATCGACATTGTAGCGGCAAGCAGGTGTAATAGCAGCCCCTCTGTCCCATAAACAGTGAGGAGAACAAAGCACTTGCACGAGCGCTGTATTCTCTTCATACAGCTGATCATCCGGGGTGCCTGGCAGCCGGGCTCCCGCCGATCTGATATTGAAGACCTATCTTTAGGATAGGTCATCAGTGTAGGATAAGGCTACTTTCACACTTGCATCAGTGTGATCCGGCAGGCAGTTCCGTTGTCGGAACTGGCCGCCGGATCCGCCGATCTGCCGCTGACTGAAAGCATTTGTGAGACGGATGCGGAGCCTCAGAAATGCATTGCAAGGACAGATCTGTCTCTCCGCTTGTCATGCGGACAGACGGATTTGTCTTGTATCTTTTTTCCCATTTTTACCGGTCTGCAATGCACTAATACATTCCTACGGGAAAAAATGCCGGATCCGGCATTCAGGCATGTCTTCATTTTTTTTCCGCCAGAGATAAAACTGTAGCATGCCACGATTTTATCTTTTGCCTGATCAGTCAAAACGACTGAACTGAAGACATCCTTATGCATCCTGAACGGATTACTCTCCATTCAGAATGCATGGGGATATGCCTGATCAGTTCTTTTCTGGTATAGAGCCCCTGTGACAGAACTCTATGCCGGAAATGAAAAACGCTAGTGTGAAAGTACCCTAAGCTGACAACCCCTTTAAAGGTAATATATAATCAGAAAATGAACTATTGTTTAAATCGCATTTTTATGTTTAGCATATTTTTTAAGAATTTTTGATGATGTTATTTTTAATTTCCCATGTCAATATCTATATTTAACCAAAAACCATAAAATCATGCATTTTTCGCCCTGGCCACTAAGCCTAATAATAGGCGTCACTTCTTGATGTGTACAAATCACTTTACTGCAGTTTCCTGCTTATCTATCATTCCAATCCTGCCAGTAATGATATCACCTCTGTGTATAGAGAAGACAGATCCACCATTGACAGTAGGTGATTGTCAAAGCTTATCTATTCTTTCCTTGTACAATGACCTCTGCACAGGTCACAGTGCATGCCTAGAAAACTCTCCCATAGAAGTCAATGAGGTCCCCTCCTGAGCATTGTGTCTATGGACCATGTGGCTGCCATAAAGCAATTCTTTATTGTTTTCTAAATGCTGTTAAGAACAGCTTAGGCAAGATGGCCTCCCCCATGATCATGTTCAATAATAAATACATCTACAATCAAAAAATAAAATCAACATCACCATTGCTCCTAGATGCTTAGGGCTCATTCAGACGGCCGTATGCTATCCGCAAAAATGCGGATCCATTTTTTTGCGGATTAGATGCTGACCCATTGTCACGACCGCTATCCCAGCAGCAGTCGTGTCGCACCAGACGGAGGGGAAGGGGGACCCTTATCTACGGATGGGAAATAGAATGGCCACCCCTGACTAACCCTAAACTGGCACCTGTCTGCCCTGATACCCTAGACGGGGTGTGAACCCGTGCGGCGAGCAGGATGCCTAAACCCTCAGTCGCCCTAACAAGTCTGGACTGGGGAAAGGCCGATGGGAGCGCTAGTCACCATCACTCACGTCTAGGAAAACAACAGGGGAAGACAGCAACAAACAAACAACAGCAGAGATAGACTTATCCAGTCACGAGCAGAGACGGCGATCCCAAACACGACAGTCCACGCCGGACAAGAGCTCCACTGCAACACCATCAAACGATCTCCTTCCAAGGTCAGAGTAGCACTGGAAGTAAGGACTATATCTGGCAATGACTGCAAGTGAAAGTGAAACTAATATAGTAGCTGGGAGTGGCAGACAGGACTCACCTGAGAAGGATGCCTACAAACTCCCAGTCAGGACAAAAAGGTTCACAAGGCAAAACCCAAAAGACATACCCTGAACCACGGAGCAAACTCACAAGCTATCGCGAGTAGCAAGTCGCTGCGACCTTCTCCTCCCAGACCTGTCTGGATCAGTCACAGTCGTGACACCCATTCACTTCTATGGGGCCCTTTTCTATTACACGGTTCCGCAAAACAAATGAAACATGTCCTATACTTGTCCGTGAAAATCAAGACATGGCCCCATTGAAGTCTATGGGTCCGCAAAAATACTGAATGCTATCCTTTTTTTGCGGATCCGCAAAAAAAACGATAGCATTCAGTATTTTTGCGGACAGCATACGGCCGTCTGAATGAGCCCTTATTTGTATATATTAAAACTTCCTTTTTCTCAGCAATGCGGACACATATGAACATGGGACCAACACAGACGCCTGTTGCCAAGAGAACATGCAACAGATAAGATGAAAGATGGTCAGTCAGGAGAGGCAATGGTGTCTCCCTGAATACTGCTCAAATTACAACCAGAAAAAACTATGAGGGGCAGTATACTCAGTAAAACTTCACTTTTAATAACTTATAGGAGATAAAAAGACGGCCCCTACAGACATAGAACGAGTAAGACCTGCACACACTCAACCTGGTGGGGTGAGTGGGCATAGACAATTACACAACAAACAAGGATGTAGGTGGTAGACTGGACCAAATATGTGGAGAGGCGGGCGAGACTGTGTTAGAATGTCTAACCAACTGGCCCTATTGCCTCCCTGCTTGTCCTAGTCCTCCCTACAGGGTGTGTCCAAGGGACAGGGTCCAAAAAGCCCCGCAAGGGGTGGTCCAGACTGGAACTCTCTTCCTGTATAGGTAACCCTAATAAGGCCCTCGCACAAGAAAAAATCCCGTCCAATGGAACCACATACATAATAATAAAAAATAGTAAATAGAGATGTTACCCCACAGAAATACCACTGAAAAGGGATAACGTGGGGATATACTCAAGTGTCCCGACGCGTTTCTTCAAAGGATGTCCCAGGATTCATCAGGGGACACGGGGCAAAGGTGATGGTTATCCCTTCCGGCTAGTTCACCAGAGAATTAGGGAATAGCCTATGTAGTAACTGCAGTCAATGTGTGGCTGAGTCTGGGGATAACATTGAGAAGCGAAAAAATAAGAGTAAGTAATATAGATGAACCCCCATCAGTCATCCCGTATGGGACCATGGAGGCGAATCACTTACTTGCTGTTGGCAGCGGTCGGCCTATGGCTCTAAGTCCACCTCCAAGCAGGACCCAGGGTGGTGGTGTCTGCAGTGGTGGGGTGACCGGCAACTAGTGGGGCAAAACCGCCCCCTTATAAGGACTGAGGGGCCATGTGAAACGCCCCATAACCTCCGGCGCCTGTTCATGACGCCATAGAAGGCGTTTCACTAGCGTGGCCATGTGATCGGGAAAGCCGAGATCACAAGGCCGCGCATGCGCACATAG